>NC_140988.1:380501845-380602179 GCF_052327205.1 Somniosus microcephalus | reverse complement strand
CGGGGAGACGAGCGAGAGTCGGGGAGAGCGAGAGTCGGGGAGAGCGGGAGTCGGGAGGAGAGAGTCGCGGAGAGCGAGAGTCGCGGAGAGCGTGTGTCGGGGAGAGCTAGAATCGGGGAGAGCGAGAGCGAGAGTCGGGGAGAGCGGTAGTCGGGGAGAGCGGGAGTGAGAACAGGAGTCGGGGAGAGCGGGGGGGACCGGGAGTCAGGGAGAGTCGGGGAGAGTAGGGGAGAGCGAGAGTCGGGGAGAGTCGGGGAGAGACGGGGAGAGCGAGAGTCGGGGAGAGCGAGAGTCGGGGAGAGCGAGAGTCGGGGGAGAGCGGGAGCGAGAGTCGGGAGGGCGAGAGTCGGGGAGAGCGAGAGTCGGGGAGAGCGGGTGTCGGGGAGAGCGGGGGTGTCGGGGAGAGCGGGAGTCGGGGAGAGCGCGAGTCGGAGAGAGCGAGTGTCGGGGAGAGCGAGAGTCGGGGGAGAGCGGGACTCGGGGAGAGCGAGGGTCGTGGAGAGCGAGAGTCGGGGAGAGCGAGAGTCGGCGAGAGGTAGAGTCGGGGAGAGGGAGAGTCGGGGAGAGGGAGAGTCGGGGAAAAGGGAGAGTCGGGGAGAGCGAGAGTCGGGAGAGCGAGAGTCGGGAGAGCGAGAGTCGGGGAGAGCGAGAGTCGGGGAGAGCGAGAGTCGGGGGGAGAGCGAGAGTCGGGGAGAGCGAGAGTCGGGGAGAAGCGAGAGTCGGGAGAGGCGAGAGTCGGGGAGGGCGAGAGTCGGGGAGGAGCGGAGATTCGGGGAGAGCGAGAGTCTGCGAGAGCGAGAGCGAGAGTCGGGGAGAGCGAGAGTCGGGAGAGCGAGAGTCGGGGAGAGCGAGAGTCGGGGAGAGCGAGAGTCGGGGAGAGCGAGAGTCGGGAGAGCGAGGTCGGGGAGTGCGGGAGTCGGGGAGTGCGGGAGTCGGGGAGAGCGAGAGTCGGGGAGAGCGATAGTCGGGGAGAGTGAGAGTCGGGGAGAGCGAGAGACGGGGAGAGCGGGAGTCGGGGAGAGCGGGATTCGGGTAGAGCGGTAGTCGCGGAGAGCGGTAGTCGGGAGGGCGAGATTCGGGGAGGGCGAGAGTCGGGGAGAGCGGGAGTCGGGGAGAGCGAGAGGCGGGGAGAGCGGGAGTCGGGGAGAGCGAGAGTCGGGAGAGCGAGAGACGGGGAGAGCGAGAGTCGGGGAGAGCGAGAGTCGGGAGGAGAGCGGGAGTCGGGGAGAGCGAGAGTCGGGGAGAGCGAGGGTCGGGGAGAGCGAGAGTCGGGGAGAGCGGTAGTCGGGGAGAGCGGTAGTCGGGGAGAGCGAGAGTCGGGGAGAGCGAGAGTCGGGGAGAGCGAGAGTCGGGGAGAGCGAGAGTCGGCAGAGCAGCGAGTCGGGGAGAGCGGGAGTCGGGGAGAGCGAGAGTCTGGAGAGCGAGAGTCTGGGAGAGCGAGAGTCGGGGAGAGCGAGAGTCGGGGAGAGCGAGAGTCGGGGGGAGAGCGAGAGTCGGGGAGAGCGAGAGTCGGGGGAGAGCGAGAGTCGGGGGAGAGCGAGAGTCGGGGAGAGCGAGAGTCGGGAGAGCGGGAGTCGGGGAGAGCGGGAGTCGGGGAGAGCGAGAGTCGGGGAGAGCGAGAGACGGGGGAGAGCGAGAGTCGGGGAGAGCGAGAGTCGGGGAGAGCGGGAGTCGGGGAGAGCGAGAGTCGCGGAGAGCGAGAGTCGGGGAGGCGAGAATCGGGGAGAGCGAGAGTCGGGGAGAGCGGGAGTCAGAGCAGGAGTCGGGGAGAGCGAGAGTCGGGGAGAGTCGGGAGAGTCAGGGAGGGCGGGAGTCGGGGAGAGTCGGGGGAGAGCGAGAGTCGGGGAGAGCGAGAGTCGGGGAGAGCGAGAGTCGGGGAGAGCGGGTGTCGGGGAGAGCGGGAGTCGGGGAGAGAGCGAGTGTCGGGGAGAGCGAGAGTCGGGGAGAGCGAGAGTCGGGGAGAGCGAGTGTCGGGGAGAGCGAGTGTCGGGAGAGAGCGGGAGTCGGGGAGAGCGGGAGTCGGGGAGAGCGAGAGTCGGGGAGAGCGAGTGTCGGGGAGAGGGAGAGTCGGGGAGTCGGGGAGAGCGGGAGTCGGGAGAGAGCGTGAGTCGGGGAGGGCGAGAGTCGGTGAGGGCGAGGGTCGGGGAGGGCGAAAGTCGGGGAGAGCGGGAGTCGGGGAGAGCGGGAGTCGGGGAGAGCGAGTGTCAGGGAGAGCGAGAGTCGGGGAGTCGGGGAGAGCGGGAGTCGGGGAGAGCGGGAGTCGGGAGAGGGCGAGAGTCGAGGGAGGGCGAGAGTCGGGGAGAGCGAGAGTCGGGGAGGAGCGAGAGTCGGGGAGAGCGAGAGTCGGGGAGAGCGAGAGTCGCGGAGAGCGAGAGTCGGGGAGAGCGAGAGTCGGGGAGAGCGAGAGCGAGAGTCGGGGAGAGCGAGAGTCGGGGAGGGCGAGAGTCGGGAGCGCGAGAGTCGGGGAGAGCGAGAGTCGGGGAGAGCGAGAGTCGGGGAGAGCGGTAGTCGGGGAGAGCGAGAGTCGGGAGAGAGCGAGAGTCGGGGAGAGCGAGAGCGAGAGTCGGGGAGAGCGGGAGTCGGGAGGAGAGCGAGAGTCGGGGAGAGCGGGAGTCGGGGAGAGCGAGAGACGGGGAGAGCGAGAGTTGGGGAGAGCGAGAGTCGGGGAGAGCGGTAGTCGGGGAGAGCGAGAGTCGGGGAGAGCGAGAGTCGGGGAGAGCGAGAGTCGGGGAGAGGCGAGAGTCAGGGAGAGCGAGAGTCGGGGAGAGCGGGAGTCGGGGAGAGCGGGAGTCGGGGAGAGCGAGAGTCGGGGAGAGCGAGAGTCGGGGAGAGCGAGAGTCGGGGAGAGCGAGAGTCGGGGAGAGCGGGAGTCGGAGGAGAGCGAGAGTCGCGGAGAGCGAGAGTCAGGGAGGGCGAGAATCGGGGAGAGCGAGAGTCGGGGAGAGCGGGAGTCAGAGCAGGAGTCGGGGAGAGCGAGAGTCGGGGAGAGTCGGGGAGAGTCAGGGAGGGCGGGAGAGTCGGGGAGAGTCGGGGAGAGCGAGAGTCGGGGAGAGCGAGAGTCGGGGAGAGCGAGAGTCGGGGAGAGCGGGTGTCGGGGAGAGCGGGAGTCGGGGAGAGCGAGTGTCGGGGAGAGCGAGAGTCGGGGAGAGCGAGGGTCGGGAGAGAGCGAGAGTCGGGGAGAGCGAGAGTCGGGGAGAGCGAGAGTCGGGGAGAGCGAGAGTCGGGGAGAGCGAGAGCGAGAGTCGGGGAGAGCGAGAGTCGGGGAGGGCGAGAGTCGGGGAGAGCGAGAATCGGGGAGAGCGAGAGTCGGGGAGAGCGAGAGTCGGGGAGAGCGAGAGTCGGGGAGAGCGGGAGTCGGGGAGAGCGAGAATCGGGGATAGCGAGAGTCGGGGAGAGCGAGAGCGAGAGTCGGGGAGAGCGGGAGTCGGGGAGAGTCGGGGAGAGCGGGAGTCGGGGAGAGTAGGGGAGAGCGAGAGTCGGGGAGAGTCGGGGAGAGTCGGGGAAAGCGAGAGTCGGGGAGAGCGAGAGTCGGGGAGAGCGAGAGTCGGGGAGAGCGGGAGTCGGGGAGAGTGAGAGGTCGCGGAGAGAGCGAGAGTCGCGGAGAGAGCGTGTGTCGGGGAGAGCTAGAATCGGGGAGAGCGAGAGCGGAGATTCGGGGAGAGCGGTAGTCGGGGAGAGCTGGGAGTGAGAACAGGAGTCGGGGAGAGCGGGGGGGACCGGGAGTCAGGAGAGTCGGGGAGAGTAGGGGAGAGCGAGAGTCGGGGAGAGTCGGGGAGAGACGGAGGAGAGCGAGAGTCGGGGAGAGCGAGAGTCGGGGAGAGCGAGAGTCGGGGAGAGCGGGAGCGAGAGTCGGGTGAGGGCGAGAGTCGGGGAGGAGCGAGAGTCGGGGAGAGCGGGTGTCGGGGAGCGGGGTGTCGGGGAGAGCGGGAGTCGGGGAGAGAGCGCGAGTCGGAGAGAGAGCGAGTGTCGGGGAGAGCGAGAGTCGGGGAGAGCGGGACTCGGGGAGAGCGAGGGTCGTGGAGAGCGAGAGTCGGGGAGAGCGAGAGTCGGCGAGAGGTAGAGTCGGGGAGAGGGAGAGTCGGGGAGAGGGAGAGTCGGGGAAAAGGGAGAGTCGGGGAGAGCGAGAGTCGGGGAGAGCGAGAGTCGGGGAGAGCGAGAGTCGGGGAGAGCGAGAGTCGGGGAGAGCGAGAGTCGGGAGAGAGCGAGAGTCGGGGAGAGCGAGAGTCGGGGAAAGCGAGAGTCGGGGAGGGCGAGAGTCGGGGGAGGGCGAGAGTCGGGGAGAGCGAGATTCGGGAGAGCGAGAGTCTGCGAGAGCGAGAGCGAGAGTCGGGGAGAGCGAGAGTCGGGGAGAGCGAGAGTCGGGGAGAGCGAGAGTCGGGGAGAGCGAGAGTCGGGGAGAGCGAGAGTCGGGGAGTGCGGGAGTCGGGGAGTGCGGGAGTCGGGGAGAGCGAGAGTCGGGCGGAGAGCGATAGTCGGGGAGAGTGAGAGTCGGGGAGAGCGAGAGACGGGGAGAGCGGGAGTCGGGGAGAGCGGGATTCGGGTAGAGCGGTAGTCGCGGAGAGCGGTAGTCGGGGAGGGCGAGATTCGGGGAGGGCGAGAGTCGGGCGGAGAGCGGGAGTCGGGGAGAGCGAGAGGCGGGGGAGAGCGGGAGTCGGGAGAGAGCGAGAGTCGGGGAGAGCGAGAGACGGGGAGAGCGAGAGTCGGGGAGAGCGAGAGTCGGGGAGAGCGGGAGTCGGGAGGAGAGCGAGAGTCGGGGAGAGCGAGGGTCGGGGAGAGCGAGAGTCGGGAGAGCGGTAGTCGGGGGAGAGCGGTAGTCGGGGAGAGCGAGAGTCGGGGAGAGGCGAGAGTCGGGGAGAGCGAGAGTCGGGGGAGAGCGAGAGTCGGGCAGAGCAGGAGTCGGGGAGAGCGGGAGTCGGGGAGAGCGAGAGTCGGGGAGAGCGAAAGTCTGGGAGAGCGAGAGTCTGGGAGCGAGCGAGAGTCGGGTGGAGAGCGAGAGTCGGGGAGAGCGGGAGTCGGGGAGAGCGCGAGAGTCGCGGAGAGCGAGAGTCGGGAGAGAGCGAGAATCGGGAGAGAGCGAGAGTCGGGAGAGAGCGGGAGTGAGAGCAGGAGTCGGGGAGAGGGAGAGTCGGGGAGAGTCGGGGAGAGTCGGGGAGATTCAGGGAGAGCGGGAGTCGGGGAGAGTCGGGAGAGCGAGAGTCGGGGAGAGCGGGAGTCGGGGAGAGCGGGAGTCGGGAGAGCGAGAGTCGGGAGAGCGAGAGTCGGGGAGAGCGAGAGTCGGGGAGAGCGAGAGTCGGGGAGAGCGAGAGTCGGGCAGAGCGGGAGTCGGGAAGAGTCGGGGAGAGTAGGGGAGAGCGAGAGTTGGGGAGAGTCGGGGAGAGTCGGGTGAGAGCGAGAGTCGGGGAGAGCGAGAGTCGGAGAGAGCGAGTGTCGGGGAGAGCGAGAGTCGGGAGAGCGCGGGACTCGGGGAGAGCGAGTGTCGTGGAGAGCGAGAGTCGGGGAGAGCGAGAGTCGGCGAGAGGGAGAGTCGGGGAGAGGGAAAGTCGGGGAGAGGGAAGTCGGGGAAAAGGGAGAGTCGGGGAGAGCGAGAGTCGGGGAGAGCGAGAGTCGGGGAGAGCGAGAGTCGGGGAGAGCGAGAGTCGGGGAGAGCGAGAGTCGGGGAGAGCGAGAGTCGGGGAAAGCGAGAGTCGGGGAGGGCGAGACTCGGGGAGGGCGAGAGTCGGGGAGAGCGAGATTCGGGGAGAGCGAGAGTCGGGGAGAGCGAGAGAGCGAGAGTCGGGGAGAGCGAGAGTCGGGGGAGAGCGAGAGTCGGGGAGAGCGAGAGTCGGGGAGAGCGAGAGTCGGGGAGTGCGGGAGTCGGGGAGTGCGGGAGTCGGGGAGAGCGAGAGTCGGGGAGAGCGAGAGGTCGGGCGAGAGCGAGAGTCGGGGAGAGCGAGAGACGGGGAGCGCGGAGTCGGGGAGAGCGGGATGCGGGTAGAGCGGTAGTCGCGGAGAGCGGTAGTCGGGGAGGGCGAGATTCGGGGGATGGAGGGCGAGAGTCGGGGAGAGCGGGAGTCGGGGAGAGCGAGAGTCGGGGAGCGAGAGAGTCGGGAAGAGCGAGAGTCGGGGAGAGCGAGAGTCGGGGAGAGCGAGAGTCGGGAGAGAGCGGGAGTCGGGGAGAGCGAGAGTCGGGTGAGAGCGAGAGTCGGGGAGAGCGAGAGTCGGGGAGAGCGGACTCGGGGAGAGCGGTAGTCGGGTGTGAGCGAGAGTCGGGGAGAGCGAGAGTCGGGGAGAGCGAGAGTCGGGGAGAGCGAGAGTCGGGCAGAGCAGGAGTCGGGGGAGAGCGGGAGTCGGGGAGAGCGAGAGTCGGGGAGAGCGAGAGTCTGGGAGAGCGAGAGTCTGGGAGAGCGAGAGTCGGGGAGAGCGAGAGTCGGGGAGAGCGGAGTTGGGGAGAGCGAGAGTCGCGAGAGAGCGAGAGTCGGGGAGAGCGAGAATCGGGGAGAGCGAGAGTCGGGGAGAGCGGGGAGTGAGAGCAGGAGTCGGGGAGAGCGAGAGTCGGGGAGAGTCGGGGAGAGTCGGGGAGATTCAGGGAGAGCGGGCGTCGGGGAGAGTCGGGGAGAGCGAGAGTCGGGGAGAGCGGGAGTCGGGGAGAGCGGGAGTCGGGGAGAGCGAGAGTTGGGGAGAGCGAGAGTCGGGGAGAGCGAGAGTCGGGGAGAGCGAGAGTCGGGTAGAGCGGGAGTTGGGAAGAGTCGGGGAGAGTAGGGGAGAGCGAGAGTTGGGGAGAGTCGGGAGAGTCGGGGAGAGCGAGAGTCGGGAGGAGAGCGAGAGTCGGGGAGAGCGAGAGTCGGGAGAGAGCTGGGAGCGGAGAGTCGGGGAGGGCGAGAGTCAGGGAGAGCGGGTGTCGGGGAGAGCGGGAGTCGGGGAGAGCGCGAGTCGGGGAGAGCGAGTGTCGGGGAAAGCGAGTGTTGGGGAGAGCGAGAGTCGGGGAGAGCGAGTGTCGGGGAGAGCGAGAGTCGGGGAGAGCGGTAGTCGGGAGAGCGAGAGTCGGGGAGAGCGAGAGTCGGGGAGAGCGAGAGCGAGAGTCGCGGGAGAGCGGGAGGTCGGGGAGAGCGAGAGTCGGGGAGAGCGGGAGTCGGGGAGAGCGAGAGACGGGGAGAGCGAGAGTCGGGGAGAGCGAGTCGAGAGTCGGGGAGCGAGCGTAGTCGGGGAGAGCGAGAGTCGGGGAGAGCGAGAGTCGGGGAGAGCGAGAGTCGGGGAGAGCGAGAGTCGGGGAGAGCGAGAGTCGGGGAGAGCGGGAGTCGGGGAGAGCGGGAGTCGGGGAGAGCGGGAGTCGGGGAGAGCGAGAGTCGGGGAGAGCGAGAGACGGGCGAGAGCGAGAGTCGGGGAGAGCGAGAGTCGGGGAGAGCGGGAGTCGGGGAGAGCGAGAGTCGCGGAGAGCGAGAGTCGGGGAGGGCGAGAATCGGGGAGAGCGAGAGTCGGGGAGAGCGGGAGTCAGAGCAGGAGTCGGGGAGAGCGAGAGTCGGGGAGAGTCGGGGAGAGTCAGGGAGGGCGGGAGTCGGGGAGAGTCGGGGAGAGCGAGAGTCGGGGAGAGCGAGAGTCGGGGAGAGCGAGAGTCGGGGAGAGCGGGTGTCGGGGAGAGCGGGAGTCGGGGAGAGCGAGTGTCGGGGAGAGCGAGAGTCGGGGAGAGCGAGAGTCGGGGAGAGCGAGTGTCGGGGAGAGCGAGTGTCGGGGAGAGCGGGAGTCGGGGAGAGCGGGAGTCGGGGAGAGCGAGAGTCGGGGAGAGCGAGTGTCGGGGAGAGGGAGAGTCGGGGAGTCGGGGAGAGCGGGAGTCGGGGAGAGCGTGAGTCGGGGAGGGCGAGAGTCGGTGAGGGCGAGGGTCGGGGAGGGCGAAAGTCGGGGAGAGCGGGAGTCGGGGAGAGCGGGAGTCGGGGAGAGCGAGTGTCAGGGAGAGCGAGAGTCGGGGAGTCGGGGAGAGCGGGAGTCGGGGAGAGCGGGAGTCGGGGAGGGCGAGAGTCGAGGAGGGCGAGAGTCGGGGAGAGCGAGAGTCGGGGAGAGCGAGAGTCGGGGAGAGCGAGAGTCGGGGAGAGCGAGAGTCGCGGAGAGCGAGAGTCGGGGAGAGCGAGAGTCGGGGAGAGCGAGAGCGAGAGTCGGGGAGAGCGAGAGTCGGGGAGGGCGAGAGTCGGGGAGCGCGAGAGTCGGGGAGAGCGAGAGTCGGGGAGAGCGAGAGTCGGGGAGAGCGGTAGTCGGGGAGAGCGAGAGTCGGGGAGAGCGAGAGTCGGGGAGAGCGAGAGCGAGAGTCGGGGAGAGCGGGAGTCGGGGAGAGCGAGAGTCGGGGAGAGCGGGAGTCGGGGAGAGCGAGAGACGGGGAGAGCGAGAGTTGGGGAGAGCGAGAGTCGGGGAGAGCGGTAGTCGGGGAGAGCGAGAGTCGGGGAGAGCGAGAGTCGGGGAGAGCGAGAGTCGGGGAGAGCGAGAGTCAGGGAGAGCGAGAGTCGGGGAGAGCGGGAGTCGGGGAGAGCGGGAGTCGGGGAGAGCGAGAGTCGGGGAGAGCGAGAGTCGGGGAGAGCGAGAGTCGGGGAGAGCGGGAGTCGGGGAGAGCGAGAGTCGCGGAGAGCGAGAGTCAGGGAGGGCGAGAATCGGGGAGAGCGAGAGTCGGGGAGAGCGGGAGTCAGAGCAGGAGTCGGGGAGAGCGAGAGTCGGGGAGAGTCGGGGAGAGTCAGGGAGGGCGGGAGTCGGGGAGAGTCGGGGAGAGCGAGAGTCGGGGAGAGCGAGAGTCGGGGAGAGCGAGAGTCGGGGAGAGCGGGTGTCGGGGAGAGCGGGAGTCGGGGAGAGCGAGTGTCGGGGAGAGCGAGAGTCGGGGAGAGCGAGGGTCGGGGAGAGCGAGAGTCGGGGAGAGCGAGAGTCGGGGAGAGCGAGAGTCGGGGAGAGCGAGAGTCGGGGAGAGCGAGAGCGAGAGTCGGGGAGAGCGAGAGTCGGGGAGGGCGAGAGTCGGGGAGAGCGAGAATCGGGGAGAGCGAGAGTCGGGGAGAGCGAGAGTCGGGGAGAGCGAGAGTCGGGGAGAGCGGGAGTCGGGGAGAGCGAGAATCGGGGATAGCGAGAGTCGGGGAGAGCGAGAGCGAGAGTCGGGGAGAGCGGGAGTCGGGGAGAGTCGGGGAGAGCGGGAGTCGGGGAGAGTAGGGGAGAGCGAGAGTCGGGGAGAGTCGGGGAGAGTCGGGGAAAGCGAGAGTCGGGGAGAGCGAGAGTCGGGGAGAGCGAGAGTCGGGGAGAGCGGGAGTCGGGGAGAGTGAGAGTCGCGGAGAGCGAGAGTCGCGGAGAGCGTGTGTCGGGGAGAGCGAGAGTCGGGGAGAGCGAGAGTCGGCGAGAGGTAGAGTCGGGGAGAGGGAGAGTCGGGGAGAGGGAGAGTCGGGGAAAAGGGAGAGTCGGGGAGAGCGAGAGTCGGGGAGAGCGAGAGTCGGGGAGAGCGAGAGTCGGGGAGAGCGAGAGTCGGGGAGAGCGAGAGTCGGGGAAAGCGAGAGTCGGGGAGGGCGAGAGTCGGGGAGGGCGAGAGTCGGGGAGAGCGAGATTCGGGGAGAGCGAGAGTCTGCGAGAGCGAGAGCGAGAGTCGGGGAGAGCGAGAGTCGGGGAGAGCGAGAGTCGGGGAGAGCGAGAGTCGGGGAGAGCGAGAGTCGGGGAGAGCGAGAGTCGGGGAGTGCGGGAGTCGGGGAGTGCGGGAGTCGGGGAGAGCGAGAGTCGGGGAGAGCGATAGTCGGGGAGAGCGAGAGTCGGGGAGAGCGAGAGACGGGGAGAGCGGGAGTCGGGGAGAGCGGGATTCGGGTAGAGCGGTAGTCGCGGAGAGCGGTAGTCGGGGAGGGCGAGATTCGGGGAGGGCGAGAGTCGGGGAGAGCGGGAGTCGGGGAGAGCGAGAGGCGGGGAGAGCGGGAGTCGGGGAGAGCGAGAGTCGGGGAGAGCGAGAGACGGGGAGAGCGAGAGTCGGGGAGAGCGAGAGTCGGGGAGAGCGGGAGTCGGGGAGAGCGAGAGTCGGGGAGAGCGAGGGTCGGGGAGAGCGAGAGTCGGGGAGAGCGGTAGTCGGGGAGAGCGGTAGTCGGGGAGAGCGAGAGTCGGGGAGAGCGAGAGTCGGGGAGAGCGAGAGTCGGGGAGAGCGAGAGTCGGGCAGAGCAGGAGTCGGGGAGAGCGGGAGTCGGGGAGAGCGAGAGTCGGGGAGAGCGAGAGTCTGGGAGAGCGAGAGTCTGGGAGAGCGAGAGTCGGGGAGAGCGAGAGTCGGGAAGAGCGGGAGTCGGGGAGAGCGAGAGTCGCGGAGAGCGAGAGTCGGGGAGAGCGAGAATCGGGGAGAGCGAGAGTCGGGGAGAGCGGGAGTGAGAGCAGGAGTCGGGGAGAGGGAGAGTCGGGGAGAGTCGGGGAGAGTCGGGGAGAGCGAGAGTCGGGGAGAGCGGGAGTCGGGGAGAGCGGGAGTCGGGGAGAGCGAGAGTCGGGGAGAGCGAGAGTCGGGGAGAGCGAGAGTCGGGGAGAGCGAGAGTCGGGTAGAGCGGGAGTCGGGAAGAGTCGGGGAGAGTAGGGGAGAGCGAGAGTTGGGGAGAGTCGGG
Source organism: Somniosus microcephalus (assembly GCF_052327205.1). NCBI lineage: Eukaryota > Metazoa > Chordata > Chondrichthyes > Squaliformes > Somniosidae > Somniosus > Somniosus microcephalus. Next base: position 380,591,626 of record NC_140988.1, on the reverse strand, counting down.
GAGAGTCGGGGAGAGCGAGAGTCGGGGAGAGCGAGAGTCGGAGAGAGCGAGTGTCGGGGAGAGCGAGAGTCGGGGAGAGCGGGACTCGGGGAGAGCGAGTGTCGTGGAGAGCGAGAGTCGGGGAGAGCGAGAGTCGGCGAGAGGGAGAGTCGGGGAGAGGGAAAGTCGGGGAGAGGGAGAGTCGGGGAAAAGGGAGAGTCGGGGAGAGCGAGAGTCGGGGAGAGCGAGAGTCGGGGAGAGCGAGAGTCGGGGAGAGCGAGAGTCGGGGAGAGCGAGAGTCGGGGAGAGCGAGAGTCGGGGAAAGCGAGAGTCGGGGAGGGCGAGACTCGGGGAGGGCGAGAGTCGGGGAGAGCGAGATTCGGGGAGAGCGAGAGTCGGGGAGAGCGAGAGCGAGAGTCGGGGAGAGCGAGAGTCGGGGAGAGCGAGAGTCGGGGAGAGCGAGAGTCGGGGAGAGCGAGAGTCGGGGAGTGCGGGAGTCGGGGAGTGCGGGAGTCGGGGAGAGCGAGAGTCGGGGAGAGCGAGAGTCGGGGAGAGCGAGAGTCGGGGAGAGCGAGAGACGGGGAGAGCGGGAGTCGGGGAGAGCGGGATGCGGGTAGAGCGGTAGTCGCGGAGAGCGGTAGTCGGGGAGGGCGAGATTCGGGGAGGGCGAGAGTCGGGGAGAGCGGGAGTCGGGGAGAGCGAGAGTCGGGGAGCGAGAGAGTCGGGAAGAGCGAGAGTCGGGGAGAGCGAGAGTCGGGGAGAGCGAGAGTCGGGGAGAGCGGGAGTCGGGGAGAGCGAGAGTCGGGGAGAGCGAGAGTCGGGGAGAGCGAGAGTCGGGGAGAGCGGACTCGGGGAGAGCGGTAGTCGGGGTGAGCGAGAGTCGGGGAGAGCGAGAGTCGGGGAGAGCGAGAGTCGGGGAGAGCGAGAGTCGGGCAGAGCAGGAGTCGGGGAGAGCGGGAGTCGGGGAGAGCGAGAGTCGGGGAGAGCGAGAGTCTGGGAGAGCGAGAGTCTGGGAGAGCGAGAGTCGGGGAGAGCGAGAGTCGGGGAGAGCGGGAGTTGGGGAGAGCGAGAGTCGCGGAGAGCGAGAGTCGGGGAGAGCGAGAATCGGGGAGAGCGAGAGTCGGGGAGAGCGGGAGTGAGAGCAGGAGTCGGGGAGAGCGAGAGTCGGGGAGAGTCGGGGAGAGTCGGGGAGATTCAGGGAGAGCGGGCGTCGGGGAGAGTCGGGGAGAGCGAGAGTCGGGGAGAGCGGGAGTCGGGGAGAGCGGGAGTCGGGGAGAGCGAGAGTTGGGGAGAGCGAGAGTCGGGGAGAGCGAGAGTCGGGGAGAGCGAGAGTCGGGTAGAGCGGGAGTTGGGAAGAGTCGGGGAGAGTAGGGGAGAGCGAGAGTTGGGGAGAGTCGGGGAGAGTCGGGGAGAGCGAGAGTCGGGGAGAGCGAGAGTCGGGGAGAGCGAGAGTCGGGGAGAGCGGGAGCGAGAGTCGGGGAGGGCGAGAGTCAGGGAGAGCGGGTGTCGGGGAGAGCGGGAGTCGGGGAGAGCGCGAGTCGGGGAGAGCGAGTGTCGGGGAAAGCGAGTGTTGGGGAGAGCGAGAGTCGGGGAGAGCGAGTGTCGGGGAGAGCGAGTGTCGGGGAGAGCGGGAGTCGGGGAGAGCGGGAGTCGGGGAGAGCGAGAGTCGGGGAGAGCGAGTGTCAGGGAGAGCGAGAGTCGGGGAGTCGGGGAGAGCGGGAGTCGGGGAGAGCGGGAGTCGGGGAGGGCGAGAGTCGGGGAGGGCGAGAGTCGGAGAGAGCGAGAGTCGGGGAAAGCGAGAGTCGGGGAGAGCGAGAGCGAGAGTCGGGGAGAGCGAGAGTCGGGGACGGCGAGAGTCGGGGAGAGCGGGAGTCGGGGAGAGCGAGAGTCGGGGAGCGCGAGAGTCGGGGAGAGCGAGAGTCGGGGAGAGCGAGAGTCGGGGAGAACGGTAGTCGGGGAGAGCGAGAGCCGGGGAGAGCGAGAGTCGGGGAGAGCGAGAGCGAGAGTCGGGGAGAGCGGGAGTCGGGGAGAGCGAGAGTCGGGGAGAGCGGGAGTCGGGGAGAGCGAGAGACGGGGAGAGCGAGAGTCGGGGAGAGCGAGAGTCGGGGAGAGCAGTAGTCGGGGAGAGCGAGAGTCGGGGAGAGCGAGAGTCGGGGAGAGCGAGAGTCGGGGAGAGCGAGAGTCGGGGAGAGCGAGAGTCGGGGAGAGCGAGAGTCGGGGAGAGCGGGAGTCGGGGAGAGCGGGAGTCGGGGAGAGCGGGAGTCGGGGAGAGCGAGAGTCGGGGAGAGCGAGAGTCGGGGAGAGCGAGAGTCGGGGAGAGCGAGAGTCGGGGAGAGCATGAGTCGGGGAGAGCGGGAGTCGGGGAGAGCGAGAGTCGGGGAGAGCGAGAGTCGGGGAGAGCGGTAGTCGGGGAGAGCGAGAGTCGGGGAGAGTCGGGGAGAGTCGGGGAAAGCGAGAGTCGGGGAGAGCGAGAGTCGGGGAGAGCGAGAGTCGGGGAGAGCGGGAGTCGGGGAGAGCGAGAGTCGCGGAGAGCGAGAGTCGCGGAGAGCGTGTGTCGGGGAGAGCTAGAATCGGGGAGAGCGAGAGCGAGAGTCGGGGAGAGCGGAAGTCGGGGAGAGCGGGAGTGAGAACAGGAGTCGGGGAGAGCGGGGGGGACCGGGAGTCAGGGAGAGTCGGGGAGAGTAGGGGAGAGCGAGAGTCGGGGAGAGTCGGGGAGAGTCGGGGAGAGTCGGGGAGAGCGAGAGTCGGGGAGAGCGAGAGTCGGGGAGAGCGAGAGTCGGGGAGAGCGGGAGCGAGAGTCGGGGAGGGCGAGAGTCGGGGAGAGTGTGGTAAACCACGTTCACTATCGTATCACTGTTAGTAGTTAGCACTGTTCACCACTGTTCGTTATAACTGTATCACTGACCACTATTGTATCACGGTACGAGGTCGCCTCTTGCCACACTGCTATACCTGGGATGACCACTGCCGACTCCGCCTTGGCTCCACCCACCAGGCCAGGTATAAAGGTGAGCGACTGGCTGGTATTCCTCCTGCTTGGATCGGATCACCCACGAGAGTGGGCTGTTATTTAGTCAATAAAAACCTTTAGTCACCTTCGTAACTCTTCGCCTTTTATTGGAGGAATTGATAGGTATATCAATTTTATTGACTAAATTTAATGATGTCCGACAACGAGTCACAACCGGCGGAGGAGCCACCAGCGCAGCTCCCAGGAGCACAGCCACACCAGCCAGCTTGGCTGCGAGCCCTCAGACCGCCGTACCTGGACCTGAACCCACGAGCAGCAAACTCAGCCGCAGACTTTAAACACTGGCTGGTCTGCTTCGAATCATACCTGAGAGAATCCAGCGTCCCTCAGGCATCCAAACTAAGTGTCCTGCAGGCACAACTGAGCCCGAGAGTATACACTCTCATCGAGGACATGACTACCTACGAGACCGCCATCAACCTGCTGAAACAGAAGTACCGGACCCCGGTAAACTACATGTACGCTAGGCACCTCCTAAGATCACGGCCGCAACAGCCAGGAGAATCAGTAGCCGAATTCTCACAGGCGCTATATGCACTCGCCAGGAACTGTGACTTTAAATCGGTGTCGGCAGCCGAAAATACTGAAGATAATATCCGCGACGCATTCCTGAAAGGCCTACGGTCCGAGTACTCACGGCAAAGACTGCTGGAAGCTAAAGACCTCAGCATGGAAAAAGCTGAAGCCCTCGCTATCTCCCTGGAAGTGGCCCACCAAGATCAGGAAGCATTCACCAGGTACTGCTCGCGACCCTGGGACTCGGGCCCGACCCCTACCACAGCACCCTTCCCAGCGCCGCCCCCGGGACCTACCTCTGCGTCGGCGTCCCGGACCCGACCGGCCCCGCCACCCCCGGCACCGGCCCCGACATCGGGCATCCGCGATCGGGCCGCCAGCTGTTTTTTTTGTGGCCAGGAGAAGCACCCGAGGTCGCGCTGCCCAGCCAAGAACTCCATATGTAAAACCTGCCTGAAGAAAGGCCACTTCTCCAAGGCCTGCAGGAGCGGATCCTCAGAGGCCAGCAGTGCCGCATGCGAACTATGGGGGCGGCCATCTTCGTTTAGGGCAACTGAGGCCAGCATCCCCACACATGAGTCATGGGGGCGGCCATCTTTGTTTAGGGCAACTGAGGCCAGCATCCCCACACATGAGTCATGGGGGCGGCCATCTTTGATTAAGGCAACCGACCCCAATAGTGCCTCATGGGGCCCTACCTCGTGGGAGACGCCATTTTACTCACCACGCCCGACCGCCTCGCCCGCAGATGACAATGACTCGCTCAGCTACACACTAGCTTCCGTCACCCTGGACCAAGCCCGCCCGCACCATCTGTCCAAGTCAATGATGGACATCAAAGTGAACGGCCACGCCACGACCTGCCTGTTCGACAGCGGAAGCACGGAGAGCTTCATCCACCCAGACACGGTGAGCCACTACTCCCTCTCTGTCCTACCAACGCGCAGCCGAATCTCGATGGCATCGAGGTCCCACGCCACGGACATCAGCGGCTACTGTGTCGTGACCCTGTCGGTTAAGGGCACGGAGTATAAAAACTTTAAACTCCTCGTCCTCCCCCATCTCTGCGCTGCCGTCCTACTAGGGCTGGACTTCCAATCCCACCTCCAAAGCGTAACCCTAGCATACGGTGGACCCCTCCCCCCACTCACAGTCAACAACCAGCAAACGTTAAACCGCCCACCGCGTAACACCTGCAGCCTCTCCACCCTCAAGGTCCCGCCACCCTCTCTGTTTGCTAACCTTACCCCTGACTGCAAACCCGTCGCTACCAAAAGCAGGCGGTATAGCGCCGGGGACAGAGCCTTCATTAGCTCTGAGGTGCGGCGCCTCCTGAAAGAGGGCATTATCGAGGGGAGCAGCAGCCCCTGGCGTGCCCAGGTCGTAGTCGTAAAGACCGGCGATAAAAACCGCCTGGTCATCGACTACAGCCAGACCATAAACAGATATACCCAGCTGGACGCATACCCCCTCCCCCGCATATCTGACATGGTCAATCAGATTGCACAGTATAAAGTATTCTCGACCATCGACCTGAAGTCGGCCTACCACCAACTCCCTATCCACCCTGAGGACCGCCAGTATACCGCCTTCGAGGCGAATGGGCGCCTATACCACTTCCTTAGGGTCCCCTTCGGTGTCACTAATGGGGTCTCGGTCTTCCAAAGGGAGATGGACCAGATGGTTGACCAGAACAAACTGCAGGCTACATTCCCCTACCTAGATAACGTCACTATCTGCGGCCGCGACCAGCAGGAACATGACGCGAATCTGGAGAAATTCCTCCGTACGGCCCAACGGCTGAACCTCACCTACAATAAGGAGAAATGCGTGTTTAACACCACGCGCCTTGCCATCCTCGGCTGCGTAGTGGAGAACGGAATCATCGGCCCCGACCCAGAAAGAATGCGCCCCCTCATGGAGCTACCCCTCCCCCACTGCCCTAAAGCACTTAGGAGAACCCTGGGGCTTTTCGCCTACTATGCCCAATGGGTACCCAATTACGCGGACAAAGCCAGACCCCTCCTGAAAGCCACTTCCTTCCCCCTCACGGAGGAGGCGTGCGCGGCCTTCTCCCTCATTAAGGGAGACATAGCCAAGGCCACGATGCACGCAGTGGACGAGTCCATCCCCTTTCAGGTGGAGAGCGACGCATCCGACTTCGCCTTAGCCGCCACCCTAAACCAGGAGGGGAGGCCAGTGGCCTTCTTCTCAAGGACCCGACAGGGCCCCGAGATCCGACATTCGTCGGTCGAGAAAGAGGCCCAGGCGATCGTGGAGGCAGTACGGCGCTGGAGGCACTACCTGGCAGGCAAACGATTTACCCTCCTCACCGACCAGCGTTCGGTGGCTTTCATGTTTAATAACAAGCTGAAGGGCAAAATCAAGAATGACAAGATTTTGAGATGGAGAATCGAGCTCTCCACCGACGATTATGAGATCTTGTACCGGCCAGGCAAGCTGAACGAATCCCCTGATGCCCTTTCACGAATGACATGCGCCAGCGCGCATATCGATAGGCTTCAGACCCTCCACGACCAGCTCTGCCACCCCGGAGTCACCAGACTCTACCATTTCATTAAGGCCCGCAACCTGACCTACTCCATCGAGGAGGTCAGGACCATGACCAGGAACTGCCAGACCTGTGCGGAGTGCAAACCGCACTTCTATAGGCCGGACCGAGCAAGCCTGATCAAGGCCACCCGCCCCTTCGAGCGCCTGAGCATCGACTTTAAGGGGCCCCTCCCGTCCTCTGACCGTAATGTGTACTTCCTCAACATCGTTGATGAGTACTCCCGTTTCCCCTTTGCCTTCCCCTGCCCCGACATGACCAGTAGCACGGTCATTAAGTGCCTGAATGCCCTCTTCGCCTTGTTCGGGTTCCCGAACTATATACACAGCGACCGGGGCTCCTCCTTCATGAGCGAGGAACTCCGGCAATTCCTCCTAGAGAGAGGTATTGCAGCAAGCAGGACCACCAGCTACAACCCCAGAGGTAACGGTCAGGTGGAAAGAGAGAACGCGACGGTATGGAAGGCCGTCCTCTTAGCCTTAAAGTCTAAGGGCCTCCCAACCTCCCGCTGGCAAGAAGTCCTCCCGACAGCGCTGCACTCCATCCGGTCATTACTTTGCACGGCCACTAACACCACCCCCAATGAACGAATGTTCGTTTTCCCCAGGAAGTCGACTACGGGAACCACTCTACCAACCTGGCTGACCGCCCCGGGGCCGGTCTGGCTGCGGAAACACGTGAGGACCCATAAAACGGACCCCCTGGTCGAGAGGGTGAACCTCCTGCACGCCAACCCCCAGTACGCCTACGTGGCGTACCCAGACGGGCGGGAGGACACTGTCTCCCTACGAGACCTCGCACCCTCAGCCGATCCGGAAACACCGCCACCACCCCCCCCAACCCCAGCCCAGGTAGACGGCATGCCGGAACCCCACGAGCCCTCGCCGACCACGCAAACACCAGCATCAACACCGGATAAGGCACCAGCACCGGATAAGGCAACACCACCGCTGCGGCGATCGGAGAGGCTTACGAAGCCTCCGGACAGACTGACCTACCAGAATTGGTAGTACACTTCACCCCGCCGGACTTAATTCTAAACAAGGGGTGAATGTGGTAAACCACGTTCACTATCGTATCACTGTTAGTAGTTAGCACTGTTCACCACTGTTCGTTATAACTGTATCACTGACCACTATTGTATCACGGTACGAGGTCGCCTCTTGCCACACTGCTATACCTGGGATGACCACTGCCGACTCCGCCTTGGCTCCACCCACCAGGCCAGGTATAAAGGTGAGCGACTGGCTGGTATTCCTCCTGCTTGGATCGGATCACCCACGAGAGTGGGCTGTTATTTAGTCAATAAAAACCTTTAGTCACCTTCGTAACTCTTCGCCTTTTATTGGAGGAATTGATAGGTATATCAGAGAGCGAGAGTCGGGGAGAGCGGGTGTCGGGGAGAGCGGGTGTCGGGGAGAGCGGGAGTCGGGGAGAGCGCGAGTCGGAGAGAGCGAGTGTCGGGGAGAGCGAGAGTCGGGGAGAGCGGGACTCGGGGAGAGCGAGGGTCGTGGAGAGCGAGAGTCGGGGAGAGGGAGAGTCGGCGAGAGGGAGAGTCGGGGAGAGGGAGAGTCGGGGAGAGGGAGAGTCGGGGAAAAGGGAGAGTCGGGGAGAGCGAGAGTCGGGGAGAGCGAGAGTCGGGGAGAGCGAGAGTCGGGGAGAGCGAGAGTCGGGGAGAGCGAGAGTCGGGGAAAGCGAGAGTCGGGGAGGGCGAGAGTCGGGGAGGGCGAGAGTCGGGGAGAGCGAGATTCGGGGAGAGCGAGAGTCGGGGAGAGCGAGAGCGAGAGTCGGGGAGAGCGAGAGTCGGGGAGAGCGAGAGTCGGGGAGAGCGAGAGTCGGGGAGAGCGAGAGTCGGGGAGTGCGGGAGTCGGGGAGTGCGGGAGTCGGGGAGAGCGAGAGTCGGGGAGAGCGAGAGTCGGGGAGAGCGAGAGTCGGGGAGAGCGAGAGTCGGGGAGAGCGAGAGACGGGGAGAGCGGGAGTCGGGGAGAGCGGGATTCGGGTAGAGCGGTAGTCGCGGAGAGCGGTAGTCGGGGAGGGCGAGATTCGGGGAGGGCGAGAGTCGGGGAGAGCGGGAGTCGGGGAGAGCGAGAGTCGGGGAGCGAGAGAGTCGGGAAGAGCGAGAGTCGGGGAGAGCGAGAGTCGGGGAGAGCGGTAGTCGGGGAGAGCGAGAGTCGGGGAGAGCGGGAGTCGGGGAGAGCGAGAGTCGCGGAGAGCGAGAGTCGCGGAGAGCGTGTGTCGGGGAGAGCTAGAATCGGGGAGAGCGAGAGCGAGAGTCGGGGAGAGCGGTAGTCGGGGAGAGCGGGAGTGAGAACAGGAGTCGGGGAGAGCGGGGGGGACCGGGAGTCAGGGAGAGTCGGGGAGAGTAGGGGAGAGCGAGACTCGGGGAGAGTCGGGGAGAGTCGGGGAGAGCGAGAGTCGGGGAGAGCGAGAGTCGGGGAGAGCGAGAGTCGGGGAGAGCGGGAGCGAGAGTCGGGGAGGGCGAGAGTCGGGGAGAGCGAGAGTCGGGGAGAGCGGGTGTCGGGGAGAGCGGGTGTCGGGGAGAGCGGGAGTCGGGGAGAGCGCGAGTCGGAGAGAGCGAGTGTCGGGGAGAGCGAGAGTCGGGGAGAGCGGGACTCGGGGAGAGCGAGGGTCGTGGAGAGCGAGAGTCGGGGAGAGCGAGAGTCGGCGAGAGGGAGAGTCGGGGAGAGGGAGAGTCGGGGAGAGGGAGAGTCGGGGAAAAGGGAGAGTCGGGGAGAGCGAGAGTCGGGGAGAGCGAGAGTCGGGGAGAGCGAGAGTCGGGGAGAGCGAGAGTCGGGGAAAGCGAGAGTCGGGGAGGGCGAGAGTCGGGGAGGGCGAGAGTCGGGGAGAGCGAGATTCGGGGAGAGCGAGAGTCGGGGAGAGCGAGAGCGAGAGTCGGGGAGAGCGAGAGTCGGGGAGAGCGAGAGTCGGGGAGAGCGAGAGTCGGGGAGAGCGAGAGTCGGGGCGTGCGGGAGTCGGGGAGTGCGGGAGTCGGGGAGAGCGAGAGTCGGGGAGAGCGAGAGTCGGGGAGAGCGAGAGTCGGGGAGAGCGAGAGACGGGTAGAGCGGGAGTCGGGGAGAGCGGGATTCGGGTAGAGCGGTAGTCGCGGAGAGCGGTAGTCGGGGAGGGCGAGATTCGGGGAGGGCGAGAGTCGGGGAGAGCGGGAGTCGGGGAGAGCGAGAGTCGGGGAGCGAGAGAGTCGGGAAGAGCGAGAGTCGGGGAGAGCGAGAGTCGGGGAGAGCGGTAGTCGGGGAGAGCGAGAGTCGGGGAGAGTCGGGGAGAGTCGGGGAAAGCGAGAGTCGGGGAGAGCGAGAGTCGGGGAGAGCGAGAGTCGGGGAGAGCGGGAGTCGGGGAGAGCGAGAGTCGCGGAGAGCGAGAGTCGCGGAGAGCGTGTGTCGGGGAGAGCTAGAATCGGGGAGAGCGAGAGCGAGAGTTGGGGAGAGAGGTAGTCGGGGAGAGCGGGAGTGAGAACAGGAGTCGGGGAGAGTGGGGGGGACCGGGAGTCAGGGAGAGTCGGGGAGAGTAGGGGAGAGCGAGAGTCGGGGAGAGTCGGGGAGAGTCGGGGAGAGCGAGAGTCGGGGAGAGCGAGAGTCGGGGAGAGCGAGAGTCGGGGAGAGCGAGAGTCGGGGAGAGCGGGAGCGAGAGTCGGGGAGGGCGAGAGTCGGGGAGAGCGAGAGTCGGGGAGAGCGGGTGTCGGGGAGAGCGGGTGTCGGGGAGAGCGGGAGTCGGGGAGAGCGCGAGTCGGAGAGAGCGAGTGTCGGGGAGAGCGAGAGTCGGGGAGAGCGGGACTCGGGGAGAGCGAGGGTCGTGGAGAGCGAGAGTCGGGGAGAGCGAGAGTCGGCGAGAGGGAGAGTCGGGGAGAGGGAGAGTCGGGGAGAGGGAGAGTCGGGGAAAAGGGAGAGTCGGGGAGAGCGAGAGTCGGGGAGAGCGAGAGTCGGGGAGAGCGAGAGTCGGGGAGAGCGAGAGTCGGGGAGAGCGAGAGTCGGGGAAAGCGAGAGTCGGGGAGGGCGAGAGTCGGGGAGGGCGAGAGTCGGGGAGAGCGAGATTCGGGGAGAGCGAGAGTCGGGGAGAGCGAGAGCGAGAGTCGGGGAGAGCGAGAGTCGGGGAGAGCGAGAGTCGGGGAGAGCGAGAGTCGGGGAGAGCGAGAGTCGGGGAGTGCGGGAGTCGGGGAGTGCGGGAGTCGGGGAGAGCGAGAGTCGGGGAGAGCGAGAGTCGGGGAGAGCGAGAGTCGGGGAGAGCGAGAGACGGGGAGAGCGGGAGTCGGGGAGAGCGGGATTCGGGTAGAGCGGTAGTCGCAGAGAGCGGTAGTCGGGGAGGGCGAGATTCGGGGAGGGCGAGAGTCGGGGAGAGCGGGAGTCGGGGAGAGCGAGAGTCGGGGAGCGAGAGAGTCGGGAAGAGCGAGAGTCGGGGAGAGCGAGAGTCGGGGAGAGCGAGAGTCGGGGAGAGCGGGAGTCGGGGAGAGCGAGAGTTGGGTAGAGCGAGAGTCGGGGAGAGCGAGAGCGAGAGTCGGGGAGAGCGGGAGTCGGGGAGAGCGAGAGTCGGGGAAAGCGGGAGTCGGGGAGAGCGAGAGACGGGGAGAGCGAGAGTCGGGGAGAGCGAGAGTCGGGGCGAGCGGTAGTCGGGGAGAGCGAGAGTCGGGGAGAGCGAGAGTCGGGGAGAGCGAGAGTTGGGGAGAGCGAGAGTCGGGGAGAGCGAGAGTCGGGGAGAGCGAGAGTCGGGGAGAGCGGGAGTCGGGGAGAGCGGGAGTCGGGGAGAGCGAGAGTCGGGGAGAGCGAGAGCCGGGGAGAGCGAGAGTCGGGGAGAGCATGAGTCGGGGAGAGCGGGAGTCGGGGAGAGCGAGAGTCGGGGAGAGCGAGAGTCGGGGAGAGCGGTAGTCGGGGAGAGCGAGAGTCGGGGAGAGTCGGGGAGAGTCGGGGAAAGTGAGAGTTGGGGAGAGCGAGAGTCGGGGAGAGCGAGAGTCGGGGAGAGCGAGAGTCGGGGAGAGCGAGAGGTGGGGGGAGCGGGAGTCGGGGAGAGCAGGAGTCGGGGAGAGCGCGAGTCGGGGAGAGCGCGAGTCGGGGAGAGCGAGAGTCGGGGAGAGCGAGAGTCGGGAGAGCGTGAGTCGGGGAGAGCGGGAGTCGTGGAGAGCGAGAGTCGGGGAGAGCGAGAGTCGGGGAGAGCGAGAGTCGGGGAGAGCGAGAGTCGGGGAGAGCGAGAGTCGGGGAGAGCGGGAGTCGGGGAGAGCGAGAGTCGCGGAGAGCGAGAGTCGGGGAGAGCGAGAATCGGGGAGAGCGAGAGTCGGGGAGAGCGGGAGTGAGAGCAGGAGGCGGGGAGAGCGAGAGTCGGGGAGAGTCGGGGAGAGCGGGAGTCGGGGAGAGTCAGGGAGAGCGAGAGTCGGGGAGAGCGAGAGTCGGGGAGAGCGAGAGTCGGGGAGAGCGGGTGTTGGGGAGAGTGGGAGTCGGGGAGAGTGGGAGTCGGGGAGAGCGAGAGTCGGGGAGAGCGAGAGCGAGAGTCGGGGAGAGCGAGAGTCGGGGAGGGCGAGAGTCGGGGAGAGCGATAATCGGGGAGAGCGAGAGTCGGGGAGAGCGAGAGTCGGGGAGAGCGAGAGTCGGGGAGAGCGGGAGTCGGGGAGAGCGGGAGTCGGGGAGAGCGAGAGTCGCGGAGAGCGAGAGTCGCGGAGAGCGAGAGTCGGGGAGAGCGAGAATCGGGGATAGCGAGAGTCGGGGAGAGCGAGAGCGAGAGTCGGGGAGAGCGGGAGTCGGGGAGAGCGTGAGTGAGAACAGGAGTCGGGGAGAGCGGGAGTCGGGGAGAGTCGGGGAGAGTCGGGGAGAGCGGGAGTCGGGGAGAGTAGGGGAGAGCGAGAGTCGGGGAGAGTCGGGGAGAGCGAGAGTCGGGGAGAGCGAGAGTCGGGGAGAGCGAGAGTCGGGAGAGCGAGAGTCGGGGAGAGCGGGAGTCGGGGAGAGCGAGAGTCGCGGAGAGCGAGAGTCGCGGAGAGCGAGTGTCGGGGAGAGCTAGAATCGGGGAGAGCGAGAGCGAGAGTCGGGGAGAGTGGGAGTCGGGGAGAGTCGGGGAGAGTAGAGGAGAGCGAGAGTCGGGGAGAGTCGGGGAGAGTCGGGGAGAGCGAGAGTCGGGGAGAGCGAGAGACGGGGAGAGCGAGAGTCGGAGGGAGCGGGTGTCGGGGAGAGCGGGAGTCGGGGAGAGCGCGAGTCGGAGAGAGCGAGTGTCGGGGATAGCGAGAGTCGGGGAGAGCGGGAGTCGGGGAGAGCGAGGGTCGTGGAGAGCTGGAGTCGGGGAGAGCGGGAGTCGGGGAGAGCGAGAGTCGGGGAGAGCGAGAGTCGGGGAGAGCGAGAGTCGGGGAGAGCGAGAGTCGGGGAGAGCGAGAGTCGGGGAGGGCGAGAGTCGGGGAGAGCCAGAGTCGGGGAGAGCCAGAGTCGGGGAGAGTGAGAGCGAGAGTCGGGGAGAGCGAGAGTCGGGGAGAGCGAGAGTCGGGGAGGGCGAGATTCGGGGAGAGCGAGAATCGGGGAGAGCGAGAGTCGGGGAGAGCGAGAGTCGGGGAGGGCGAGATTCGGGGAGAGCGAGAATCGGGGATAGCGAGAGTCGGGGAGAGCGGGAGTCGGGGAGCGCGAGAGTCGGGGAGAGCGAGAGTCGGGGATAGCAAGAGTCGGGGAGAGCGAGAGCGAGAGTCGGGGAGAGCGAGAGTCGGGGAGAGCGAGAGTCGGGGAGAGCTGGAGTCGGGGAGAGCGGGAGTCGGGGAGAGCGAGAGTCGGGGAGAGCGAGAGTCGGGGAGAGCGAGAGTCGGGGAGAGCGAGAGTCGGGGAGAGCGAGAGTCGGGGAGGGCGAGAGTCGGGGAGAGCGAGAGTCGGGGAGAGCCAGAGTCGGGGAGAGTGAGAGCGAGAGTCGGGGAGAGCGAGAGTCGGGGAGAGCGAGAGTCGGGGAGGGCGAGATTCGGGGAGAGCGAGAATCGGGGAGAGCGAGAGTCGGGGAGAGCGAGAGTCGGGGAGAGCGAGAGTCGGGGAGAGCGAGAGTCGGGGAGAGCGGGAGTCGGGGAGAGCGGGAGTCGGGGAGAGCGAGAGTCGCGGAGAGCGAGAGTCGCGGAGAGCGAGAGTCGGGGAGAGCGAGAATCGGGGAGAGCGAGAGTCGGGGAGAGCGAGAGCGAGAGTCGGGGAGAGCGGGAGTCGGGGAGAGCGAGAGTCGGGGAGAGCGAGAGTCGGGGAGTGCGGGAGTCGGGGAGAGCGGGAGTCGGGGAGAGCGAGAGTCGCGGAGAGCGAGAGTCGCGGAGAGCGAGAGTCGGGGAGAGCGAGAATCGGGGAGAGCGAGAGTCGGGGAGAGCGAGAGCGAGAGTCGGGGAGAGCGGGAGTCGGGGAGAGCGTGAGTGAGAACAGGAGTCGGGGAGAGCGGGAGTCGGGGAGAGTCGGGGAGAGTCGGGGAGAGCGGGAGTCAGGGAGAGTTGGGGAGAGTAGGGGAGAGCGAGAGTCGGGGAGAGTCGGGGAGAGCGAGAGTCGGGGAGAGCGAGAGTCGGGGAGGGCGAGAGTCGGGGAGGGCGAGAGTCGGGGAGAGCGAGAGTTGGGGAGAGCGAGAGTCGGGGAGAGCGAGAGCGAGAGTCGGGGAGAGCGAGAGTCGGGGAGGGCGAGAGTCGGGGAGAGCGAGAATCAGGGAGAGCGAGAGTCGGGGATAGCGAGAGTCGGGGAGAGCGAGAGTCGGGGAGAGCGAGAGTCGGGGAGAGCGAGAGTCGGGGAGAGCGGGAGTCGGGGAGAGCGGGAGTCGGGGAGAGCGAGAGTCGCTGAGAGCGAGAGTCGCGGAGAGCGAGAGTCGGGGAGAGCGAGAGCGAGAGTCGGGGAGAGCGGGAGTCGGGGAGAGCGTGAGTGAGAACAGGAGTCGGGGAGAGCGGGAGTCGGGGAGAGTCGGGGAGAGCGGGAGTCGGGGGCAGTAGGGGAGAGCGAGAGTCAGGGAGAGTCGGGGAGAGTCGGGGAGAGCGAGAGTCGGGGAGAGCGAGAGTCGGGGAGAGCGAGAGTCGGGGAGAGCGAGAGTCGGGGAGAGCGAGAGTCGGGGAGAGCGGGAGTCGGGGAGAGCGAGAGCCGCGGAGAGCGAGAGTCGCGGAGAGCGAGTGTCGGGGAGATCTAGAATCGGGGAGAGCGAGAGCGAGAGTCGGGGAGAGCGGGAGTCGGGGAGAGCGGGAGTGAGAACAGGAGTCAGGGAGAGCGGGGGGGACCGGGAGTCAGGGAGAGTCGGGGAGAGTAGGGGAGAGTCGGGGAGAGTCGGGGAGAGTCGGGGAGAGTCGGGGAGAGCGAGAGTCGGGGAGAGCGAGAGTCGGGGAGAGCGAGAGTCGGGGAGAGCGAGAGCGAGAGTTGGGGAGAGCGAGAGTCGGGGAGAGCGAGAGTCGGGGAGAGCTGGAGTCGGGGAGAGCGAGAGTCGGGGAGAGCGAGAGTCGGGGAGAGCGAGAGTCGGGGAGAGCGAGAGTCGGGAAGAGCGAGAGTCGGGGAGAGCGAGAGTCGGGGAGGGCGAGAGTCGGGGAGGGCGAGAGTCGGGGAGAGCGAGACTCGGGGAGAGCGAGAGTCGGGGAGAGGGAGAGCGAGAGTCGGGGAGAGCGAGAGTCGGGGAGAGCGAGAGTCGGGGAGGGCGAGATTCGGGGAGAGCGAGAATCGGGGAGAGCGAGAGTCGGGGAGAGCGAGAGTCGGGGAGAGCGAGAGTCGGGGAGAGCGAGAGTCGGGGAGAGCGGGAGTCGGGTAGAGCGGGAGTCGGGGAGAGCGAGAGTCGCGGAGAGCGAGAGTCGCGGAGAGCGAGAGTCGGGGAGAGCGAGAATCGGGGAGAGCGAGAGTCGGGGAAAGCGAGAGCGAGAGTCGGGGAGAGCGGGAGTCGGGGAGAGCGTGAGTGAGAACAGGAGTCGGGGAGAGCGGGAGTCGGGGAGAGTCGGGGAGAGCGGGAGTCAGGGAGAGTCGGGGAGAGTAGGGGAGAGCGAGAGTCGGGGAGAGTCGGGGAGAGCGAGAGTCGGGGAGAGCGAGAGTCGGGGAGAGCGAGAGTCGGGGAGAGCGAGAGTCGGGGAGAGCGGGTGTCGGGGAGAGCGAGAGTCGCGGAGAGCGAGAGTCGCGGAGAGCGAGAGTCGGGGAGAGCTAGAATCGGGGAGAGCGAGAGTCGGGGAGAGCGGGAGTCGGGGAGAGCGGGAGTGAGAACAGGAGTTGGGTAGAGCGGGGGGGACTGGGAGTCAGGGAGAGTCGGGGAGAGTAGGGGAGAGCGAGAGTCGGGGAGAGTCGGGGAGAGTCGGGGAGAGTCGGGGAGAGCGAGAGTCGGGGAGAGCGGGAGCGAGAGTCGGGGAGGGCGAGAGTCGGGGAGAGCGAGAGTCGGGGAGAGCGGGTGTCGGGGAGAGCGGGAGTCGGGGAGAGCGCGAGTCGGAGAGAGCGAGTGTCGGGGAGAGCGAGAGTCGGGGAGAGCGGGAGTCGGGGAGAGCGAGGGTCGTGGAGAGCGAGAGTCGGGGAGAGCGAGAGTCGGGGAGAGCGAGAGTCGGGGTGAGGGAGAGTCGGGGAGAGGGAGAGTCGGGGAGAGGGAGAGTCGGGGAGAGGGAGAGTCGGGGAGAGGGAGAGTCGGGGAGAGGGAGAGTCGGGGAGAGAGAGAGTCGGGGAGAGCGAGAGTCGGGGAGAGCGAGAGTCGGGGAGAGCGAGAGTCGGGGAGAGCGGGAGTCGGGGAGAGGGGGAGTCGGGGAGAGCGAGAGTCGGGGAGAGCGAGAGTCGGGGAGAGCGAGAGTCGGGTAGAGCGAGAGTCGGGGAGAGCGAGAGGCGGGGGGAGCGGGAGTCGGGGAGAGCGGGAGTCGGGGAGAGCGAGAGTCGCGGAGAGCGAGAGTCGGGGAGAGCGAGAATCGGGGAGAGCGAGAGTCGGGGAGAGCGGGAGTGAGAGCAGGAGTCGGGGAGAGCGAGAGTCGGGGAGAGTCGGGGAGAGTCAGGGAGAGCGGGAGTCGGGGAGAGTCAGGGAGAGCGAGAGTCGGGGAGAGCGAGAGTCGGGGAGAGCGAGAGTCGGGGAGAGCGGGTGTTGGGGAGAGCGGGAGTCGGGGAGAGTGGGAGTCGGGGAGAGCGAGAGTCGGGGAGAGCGAGAGTCGGGGAGAGCGAGAGTCGGGGAGGGCGAGAGTCGGGGAGAGCGAGAATCGGGGAGAGCGAGAGTCGGGGAGAGCGAGAGTCGGGGAGAGCGAGAGTCGGGGAGAGCGGGAGTCGGGGAGAGCGGGTGTCGGGGAGAGCAAGAGTCGTGGAGAGTGAGAGTCGCGGAGAGCGAGAGTCGGGGAGAGCGAGAATCGGGGATAGCGAGAGTCGGGGAGAGCGAGAGCGAGAGTCGGGGAGAGCGGGAGTCGGGGAGAGCGTGAGTGAGAACAGGAGTCGGGGAGAGCGGGAGTCGGGGAGAGTCGGGGAGAGTCGGGGAGAGCGGGAGTCGGGGAGAGTAGGGGAGAGCGAGAGTCGGGGAGATTCGGGGAGAGCGAGAGTCGGGGAGAGCGAGAGTCGGGGAGAGCGAGAGTCGGGAGAGCGAGAGTCGGGGAGAGCGGGAGTCGGCGAGAGCGAGAGTCGCGGAGAGCGAGAGTCGCGGAGAGCGAGTGTCGGGGAGAGCTAGAATCGGGGAGAGCGAGAGCGAGAGTCGGGGAGAGCGGGAGTCGGGGAGAGTCGGGGAGAGTAGAGGAGAGCGAGAGTCGGGGAGAGTCGGGGAGAGTCGGGGAGAGTCGGGGAGAGCGAGAGTCGGGGAGTGCGAGAGTCGGGGAGAGCGAGAGTCGGGGAGAGCGGGAGCGAGAGTCGGGGAGGGCGAGAGTCGGGGAGAGCGAGAGTCGGGGAGAGCGGGTGTCGGGGAGAGCGGGAGTCGGGGAGAGCGCGAGTCGGAGAGAGCGAGTGTCGGGGAGAGCGAGAGTCGGGGAGAGCGGGAGTCGGGGAGAGCGAGGTACGTGGAGAGCGAGAGTCGGGGAGAGCGAGAGTCGGCGAGAGGGAGAGTCGGGGAGAGGGAGAGTCGGGGAAAAGGGAGAGTCGGGGAGAGCGAGAGTCGGGGAGAGCGAGAGTCGGGGAGAGCGAGAATCGGGGAGAGCGAGAGTCGGGGAGAGCGAGAGCGAGAGTCGGGGAGAGCGAGAGTCGGGGAGAGCGAGAGTCGGGGAGAGCGAGAGTCGGGGAGTGCGGGAGTCGGGGAGTGCGGGAGTCGGGGAGAGCGAGAGTCGGGGAGAGCGAGAGTCGGGGAGAGCGAGAGTCGGGGAGAGCGGGAGTCGGGGAGAGCGGGATTCGGGTAGAGCGGTAGTCGCGGAGAGCGGTAGTCGGGGAGGGCGAGATTCGGGGAGAGCGAGAGTCGGGGAGAGCGAGAGTCGGGGAGAGCGAGAGTCGGGGAGAGCGAAAGTCGGGGAGAGCGAGAGTGAGAGCAATAGTCGGGGAGAGCGAGAGTCGGGGAGAGCGTGAGCCGGGGAGAGCGTGAGTCGGGGAGAACGTGAGTCGGGGAGAGCGAGAGTCGGGGAGCGCGAGAGTCGGGGAGAGCGAGAGTCGGGGAAAGTGAGACTCGGGGAGAGCGGGAGTCGGGGAGAGCGGGAGTCGGGGAGAGCGAGAGTCGGGGAGCGCGAGAGTCGGGGAGAGCGAGAGTCGGGGATAGCAAGAGTCGGGGAGAGCGAGAGCGAGAGTCGGGGAGAGCGAGAGTCGGGGAGAGCGAGAGTCGGGGAGAGCGGGAGTCGGGGAGAGCGGGAGTCGGGGAGAGCGAGAGTCGGGGAGCGCGAGAGTCGGGGAGAGCGAGAGTCGGGGAGCGCGAGAGTCGGGGAGAGCGAGAGTCGGGGATAGCAAGAGTCGGGGAGAGCGAGAGCGAGAGTCGGGGAGAGCGAGAGTCGGGGAGAGCGAGAGTCGGGGAGAGCTGGAGTCGGGGAGAGCGGGAGTCGGGGAGAGCGAGAGTCGGGGAGAGCGAGAGTCGGGGAGAGCGAGAGTCGGGGAGAGCGAGAGTCGGGGAGAGCGAGAGTCGGGGAGGGCGAGAGTCGGGGAGGGCGAGAGTCGGGGAGAGCGAGAGTCGGGGTGAGCCAGAGTCGGGGAGAGCGAGAGCGAGAATCGGGGAGAGCGAGAGTCGGGGAGAGCGAGAGTCGGGGAGGGCGAGATTCGGGGAGAGCGAGAATCGGGGAGAGCGAGAGTCGGGGAGAACGAGAGTCGGGGAGAGCGAGAGTCGGGGAGAGCGAGAGTCGGGGAGAGCGGGAGTCGGGGAGAGCGGGAGTCGGGGAGAGCGAGAGTCGCGGAGAGCGAGAGTCGCGGAGAGCGAGAGTCGGGGAGAGCGAGAATCGGGGAGAGCGAGAGTCGGGGAGAGCGAGAGCGAGAGTCGGGGAGAGCGGGAGTCGGGGAGAGCGTGAGTGAGAACAGGAGTCGGGGAGAGCGGGAGTCGGGGAGAGTCGGGGAGAGTCGGGGAGAGCGGGAGTCAGGGAGAGTCGGGGAGAGTAGGGGAGAGCGAGAGTCGGGGAGAGTCGGGGAGAGCGAGAGTCGGGGAGAGCGAGAGTCGGGGAGGGCGAGAGTCGGGGAGGGCGAGAGTCGGGGAGAGCGAGAGTCGGGGAGAGCGAGAGTCGGGGAGAGCGAGAGCGAGAGTCGGGGAGAGCGAGAGTCGGGGAGGGCGAGAGTCGGGGAGAGCGAGAATCAGGGAGAGCGAGAGTCGGGGAGAGCGAGAGTCGGGGAGAGCGAGAGTCGGGGAGAGCGAGAGTCGGGGAGAGCGAGAGTCGGGGAGAGCGGGAGTCGGGGAGAGCGGGAGTTGGGGAGAGCGAGAGTCGCTGAGAGCGAGAGTCGCGGAGAGCGAGAGTCGAGGAGAGCGAGAGTCGGGGAGAGCGGGAGTCGGGGAGAGCGAGAGTCGTGGAGAGCGAGATTGAGAGCAGGAGTCGGGGAGAGCGAGAGTCGGGGAGAGCGTGAGCCGGGGAGAGCGTGAGTCGGGGAGAACGTGAGTCGGGGAGAGCGAGAGTCGGGGAGCGCGAGAGTCGGGGAGAGCGAGAGTCGGGGAAAGCGAGACTCGGGGAGAGCGGGAGTCGGGGAGAGCGGGAGTCGGGGAGAGCGAGAGTCGGGGAGCGCGAGAGTCGGGGAGAGCGAGAGTCGGGGATAGCAAGAGTCGGGGAGAGCGAGAGCGAGAGTCGGGGAGAGCGAGAGTCGGGGAGAGCGAGAGTCGGGGAGAGCGGGAGTCGGGGAGAGCGGGAGTCGGGGAGAGCGAGAGTCGGGGAGAGCGGGAGTCGGGGAGAGCGAGAGTCGGGGAGAGCGAGAGTCGGGGAGAGCGAGAGTGAGAGCAATAGTCGGGGAGAGCGAGAGTCGGGGAGAGCGTGAGCCGGGGAGAGCGTGAGTCGGGGAGAACGTGAGTCGGGGAGAGCGAGAGTCGGGGAGCGCGAGAGTCGGGGAGAGCGAGAGTCGGGGAAAGCGAGACTCGGGGAGAGCGGGAGTCGGGGAGAGCGGGAGTCGGGGAGAGCGAGAGTCGGGGAGCGCGAGAGTCGGGGAGAGCGAGAGTCGGGGATAGCAAGAGTCGGGGAGAGCGAGAGCGAGAGTCGGGGAGAGCGAGAGTCGGGGAGAGCGAGAGTCGGGGAGAGCGGGAGTCGGGGAGAGCGGGAGTCGGGGAGAGCGAGAGTCGGGGAGCGCGAGAGTCGGGGAGAGCGGGAGTCGGGGAGAGCGGGAGTCGGGGAGAGCGAGAGTCGTGGAGAGCAAGATTGAGAGCAGGAGTCGGGGAGAGCGAGAGTCGGGGAGAGCGAGAGTCGGGGAGAGCGAGAGTGAGAGCAATAGTCGGGGAGAGCGAGAGTCGGGGAGAGCGTGAGCCGGGGAGAGCGTGAGTCGGGGAGAACGTGAGTCGGGGAGAGCGAGAGTCGGGGAGCGCGAGAGTCGGGGAGAGCGAGAGTCGGGGAAAGCGAGACTCGGGGAGAGCGGGAGTCGGGGAGAGCGGGAGTCGGGGAGAGCGAGAGTCGGGGAGCGCGAGAGTCGGGGAGAGCGAGAGTCGGGGATAGCAAGAGTCGGGGAGAGCGAGAGCGAGAGTCGGGGAGAGCGAGAGTCGGGGAGAGCGAGAGTCGGGGAGAGCGGGAGTCGGGGAGAGCGGGAGTCGGGGAGAGCGAGAGTCGGGGAGCGCGAGAGTCGGGGAGAGCGAGAGTCGGGGAGCGCGAGAGTCGGGGAGAGCGAGAGTCGGGGATAGCAAGAGTCGGGGAGAGCGAGAGCGAGAGTCGGGGAGAGCGAGAGTCGGGGAGAGCGAGAGTCGGGGAGAGCTGGAGTCGGGGAGAGCGGGAGTCGGGGAGAGCGAGAGTCGGGGAGAGCGAGAGTCGGGGAGAGCGAGAGTCGGGGAGAGCGAGAGTCGGGGAGAGCGAGAGTCGGGGAGGGCGAGAGTCGGGGAGGGCGAGAGTCGGGGAGAGCCAGAGTCGGGGAGAGCCAGAGTCGGGGAGAGCGAGAGCGAGAGTCGGGGAGAGCGAGAGTCGGGGAGAGCGAGAGTCGGGGAGGGCGAGATTCGGGGAGAGCGAGAATCGGGGAGAGCGAGAGTCGGGGAGAGCGAGAGTCGGGGAGAGCGAGAGTCGGGGAGAGCGAGAGTCGGGGAGAGCGGGAGTCGGGGAGAGCGGGAGTCGGGGAGAGCGAGAGTCGCGGAGAGCGAGAGTCGGGGAGAGCGAGAATCGGGGAGAGCGAGAGTCGGGGAGAGCGAGAGCGAGAGTCGGGGAGAGCGGGAGTCGGGGAGAGCGTGAGTGAGAACAGGAGTCGGGGAGAGCGGGAGTCGGGGAGAGTCGGGGAGAATCGGGGAGAGCGGGAGTCAGGGAGAGTCGGGGAGAGTAGGGGAGAGCGAGAGTCGGGGAGAGTCGGGGAGAGCGAGAGTCGGGGAGAGCGAGAGTCGGGGAGGGCGAGAGTCGGGGAGGGCGAGAGTCGGGGAGAGCGAGAGTCGGGGAGAGCGAGAGTCGGGGAGAGCAAGAGCGAGAGTCGGGGAGAGCGAGAGTCGGGGAGGGCGAGAGTCGGGGAGAGCGAGAATCAGGGAGAGCGAGAGTCGGGGAGAGCGAGAGTCGGGGAGAGCGAGAGTCGGGGAGAGCGAGAGTCGGGGAGAGCGAGAGTCGGGGAGAGCGGGAGTCGGGGAGAGCGGGAGTCGGGGAGAGCGAGAGTCGCTGAGAGCGAGAGTCGCGGAGAGCGAGAGTCGGGGAGAGCGAGAGCGAGAGTCGGGGAGAGCGGGAGTCGGGGAGAGCGTGAGTGAGAACAGGAGTCGGGGAGAGCGGGAGTCGGGGAGAGTCGGGGAGAGCGGGAGTCGGGGACAGTAGGGGAGAGCGAGAGTCAGGGAGAGTCGGGGAGAGTCGGGGAGAGCGAGAGTCGGGGAGAGCGAGAGTCGGGGAGAGCGAGAGTCGGGGAGAGCGAGAGTCGGGGAGAGCGGGAGTCGGGGAGAGCGAGAGCCGCGGAGAGCGAGAGTCGCGGAGAGCGAGTGTCGGGGAGATCTAGAATCGGGGAGAGCGAGAGCGAGAGTCGGGGAGAGCGGGAGTCGGGGAGAGCGGGAGTGAGAACAGGAGTCAGGGAGAGCGGGGGGGACCGGGAGTCAGGGAGAGTCGGGGAGAGTAGGGGAGAGCGAGAGTCGGGGAGAGTCGGGGAGAGTCGGGGAGAGTCGGGGAGAGCGAGAGTCGGGGAGAGCGAGAGTCGGGGAGAGCGAGAGCGAGAGTTGGGGAGAGCGAGAGTCGGGGAGAGCGGGAGTCGGGGAGAGCTGGAGTCGGGGAGAGCGAGAGTCGGGGAGAGCGAGAGTCGGGGAGAGCGAGAGTCGGGGAGAGCGAGAGTCGGGAAGAGCGAGAGTCGGGGAGAGCGAGAGTCGGGGAGGGCGAGAGTCGGGGAGGGCGAGAGTCGGGGAGAGCGAGAGTCGGGGAGAGCGAGAGTCGGGGAGAGGGAGAGCGAGAGTCGGGGAGAGCGAGAGTCGGGGAGAGCAAGAGTCGGGGAGGGCGAGATTCGGGGAGAGCGAGAATCGGGGAGAGCGAGAGTTGGGGAGAGCGAGAGTCGGGGAGAGCGAGAGTCGGGGAGAGCGGGAGTCGGGTAGAGCGGGAGTCGGGGAGAGCGAGAGTCGCGGAGAGCGAGAGTCGCGGAGAGCGAGAGTCGGGGAGAGCGAGAATCGGGGAGAGCGAGAGTCGGGGAGAGCGAGAGCGAGAGTCGGGGAGAGCGGGAGTCGGGGAGAGCGTGAGTGAGAACAGGAGTCGGGGAGAGCGGGAGTCGGGGAGAGTCGGGGAGAGCGGGAGTCAGGGAGAGTCGGGGAGAGTAGGTGAGAGCGAGAGTCGGGGAGAGTCGGGGAGAGCGAGAGTCGGGGAGAGCGAGAGTCGGGGAGAGCGAGAGTCGGGGAGAGCGAGAGTCGGGGAGAGCGAGAGTCGGGGAGAGCGGGTGTCGGGGAGAGCGAGAGTCGCGGAGAGCGAGAGTCGCGGAGAGCGAGAGTCGGGGAGAGCTAGAATCGGGGAGAGCGAGAGCGAGAGTCGGGGAGAGCGGGAGTGAGAACAGGAGTTGGGGAGAGCGGGGGGGACCGGGAGTCAGGGAGAGTCGGGGAGAGTAGGGGAGAGCGAGAGTCGGGGAGAGTCGGTGAGAGTCGGGGAGAGTCGGGGAGAGCGAGAGTCGGGGAGAGCGGGAGCGAGAGTCGGGGAGGGCGCGAGTCGGGGAGAGCGAGAGTCGGGGAGAGCGGGTGTCGGGGAGAGCGGGTGTCGGGGAGAGCGGGAGTCGGGGAGAGCGCGAGTCGGAGAGAGCGAGTGTCGGGGAGAGCGAGAGTCGGGGAGAGCGGGAGTCGGGGAGAGCGAGGGTCGTGGAGAGCGAGAGTCGGTGAGAGCGAGAGTCGGGGAGAGCGAGAGTCGGGGAGAGGGAGAGTCGGGGAGAGGGAGAGTCGGGGAGAGGGAGAGTCGGGGAGAGGGAGAGACGGGGAGAGGGAGAGTCGGGGAGAGGGAGAGTCGGGGAGAGCGAGAGTCGGGGAGAGCGAGAGTCGGGGAGAGCGAGAGTCGGGGAGAGCGAGAGTCGGGGAGAGCGGGAGTCGGGGAGAGGGGGAGTCGGGGAGAGGGGGAGTCGGGGAGAGGGGGAGTCGGGGAGAGCGAGAGTCGGGGAGAGCGAGAGTCGGGGAGAGCGAGAGACGGGGAGAGCGGGTGTCGGGGAGAGCGGGAGTCGGGGAGAGCGCGAGTCGGGGAGAGCGAGTGTCGGGGAGAGCGGGAGTCGGGGAGAGCGATAGTCGGGGAGAGCGAGAGACGGGGAGAGCGAGTGTCGGGGAGAGCGAGTGTCGGGGAGAGCGGGACTCGGGGCGAGCGGGAGTCGGGGAGAGCGAGAGTCGGGGAGAGCGAGTGTCGGGGAGAGCGGGAGTCAGGGGGAGCGGGAGTCGGGGAGAGCGGGAGTCGGGGAGAGCGAGAGTCGGGGACAGCGAGAGTCGGGGAGAGCGAGAGACGGGGAGAGCGAGAGCGAGAGTCGGGGAGAGCGGGAGTCGGGGAGAGCGGGAGTCGGGGAGAGCGAGAGTCGGGGAGAGCGAGAGTCAGGGAGAGCGAGAGTCGGGGAGAGCGGGAGTCGGGGAGAGCGGGAGTCGGGGAGAGTGAGAGTCGGGGAGAGCGAGAGTCGGGGAGAGCGAGAGTCGGGGAGAGCGAGAGCGAGAGTCGGGGAGAGCGGGAGTCGGGGAGAGCGGGAGTCGGGGAGAGCGGGAGCGAGAGTCGGGGAGAGCGAGAGTCGGGGAGAGCGGGAGTCGGGGAGAGCGAGAGTCGGGGAGAGCGAGAGTCGTGGAGAGCGTGAGTCGGGGAGAGCGGGAGTCGGGGAGAGCGAGAGTCGGGGAGAGCGAGAGTCGGGGAGAGCGAGAGATGGGGAGATCGAGAGTCGGGGAGAGCGGGTGTCGGGGAGAGCGGGAGTCGGGGAGAGCGCGAGTCGGGGAGAGCGCGAGTCGGGGAGAGCGAGTGTCGGGGAGAGCGAGTGTCGGGGAGAGCGGGAGTCGGGGAGAGCGAGAGTCGGGGAGAGCGAGAGACGGGGAGAGCGAGTGTCGAGGAGAGCGAGTGTCGGGGAGAGCGGGACTCGGGTAGAGCGGGAGCCGGGGAGAGCGAGAGTCGGGGAGAGCGAGTGTCGGGGAGAGCGAGAGTCGGGGAGAGCGGGAGTCGGGGAGAACGGGAGTCGGGGAGAGCGTGACTCGGGGAGGGTGAGAGTCGGGGAGGGCGAGAGTCGGGGAGGGCGAAAGTCGGGGAGAGCGGGAGTCGGGGAGAGCGGGAGTCGGGGAGAGCGAGAGTCGGGGAGAGCGAGTGTCGGGGAGAGCGAGAGTCGGGGAGAGCGGGAGTCGGGGAGAGCGGGAGTCGGGGAGAGCGGGAGTCGGGGAGAGCGGGAGTCAGTGAGGGCGAGAGTCGGGGAGGGCGGGAGTCAGTGAGGGCGAGAGTCGGCGAGGGCGAGAGTCGGGGAGAGCGACAGTCGGGGTGAGCGAGAGACGGGGTGAGTGAGAGTCGGTGAGAGCGAGACTCGGGGAGAGCGAGAGCGAGAGTCGGGGAGAGCGAGAGTCGGGGAGAGCGGGAGTCGGGGAGAGCGGGAGTCGGGGAGAGCGAGAGTCGCGGAGAGCGAGAGTCGCGGAGAGCGAGAGTCGGGGAGAGCGAGAATCGGGGAGAGCGAGAGTCGGGGAGAGCGAGAGCGAGAGTCGGGGAGAGCGGGAGTCGGGGAGAGCGTGAGTGAGAACAGGAGTCGGGGAGAGCGGGAGTCGGGGAGAGTCGGGGAGAGTCGGGGAGAGCGGGAGTCAGGGAGAGTCGGGGAGAGTAGGGGAGAGCGAGAGTCGGGGAGAGTCGGGGAGAGCGAGAGTCGGGGAGAGCGAGAGTCGGGGAGGGCGAGAGTCGGGGAGGGCGAGAGTCGGGGAGAGCGAGAGTCGGGGAGAGCGAGAGTCGGGGAGAGCGAGAGCGAGAGTCGGGGAGAGCGAGAGTCGGGGAGGGCGAGATTCGGGGAGAGCGAGAATCAGGGAGAGCGAGAGTCGGGGAGAGCGAGAGTCGGGGAGAGCGAGAGTCGGGGAGAGCGAGAGTCGGGGAGAGCGAGAGTCGGGGAGAGCGGGAGTCGGGGAGAGCGGGAGTCGGGGAGAGCGAGAGTCGCTGAGAGCGAGAGTCGCGGAGAGCGAGAGTCGGGGAGAGCGAGAGCGAGAGTCGGGGAGAGCGGGAGTCGGGGAGAGCGTGAGTGAGAACAGGAGTCGGGGAGAGCGGGAGTCGGGGAGAGTCGGGGAGAGCGGGAGTCGGGGACAGTAGGGGAGAGCGAGAGTCAGGGAGAGTCGGGGAGAGTCGGGGAGAGCGAGAGTCGGGGAGAGCGAGAGTCGGGGAGAGCGAGAGTCGGGGAGAGCGAGAGTCGGGGAGAGCGGGAGTCGGGGAGAGCGAGAGCCGCGAAGAGCGAGAGTCGCGGAGAGCGAGTGTCGGGGAGATCTAGAATCGGGGAGAGCGAGAGCGAGAGTCGGGGAGAGCGGGAGTCGGGGAGAGCGGGAGTGAGAACAGGAGTCAGGGAGTGCGGGGGGGACCGGGAGTCAGGGAGAGTCGGGGAGAGTAGGGGAGAGCGAGAGTCGGGGAGAGTCGGGGAGAGTCGGGGAGAGTCGGGGAGAGCGAGAGTCGGGGAGAGCGAGAGTCGGGGAGAGCGAGAGTCGGGGAGAGCGAGAGCGAGAGTTGGGGAGAGCGAGAGTCGGGGAGAGCGAGAGTCGGGGAGAGCTGGAGTCGGGGAGAGCGAGAGTCGGGGAGAGCGAGAGTCGGGGAGAGCGAGAGTCGGGGAGAGCGAGAGTCGGGAAGAGCGAGAGTCGGGGAGAGCGAGAGTCGGGGAGGGCGAGAGTCGGGGAGGGCGAGAGTCGGGGAGAGCGAGAGTCGGGGAGAGCGAGAGTCGGGGAGAGGGAGAGCGAGAGTCGGGGAGAGCGAGAGTCGGGGAGAGCGAGAGTCGGGGAGGGCGAGATTCGGGGAGAGCGAGAATCGGGGAGAGCGAGAGTCGGGGAGAGCGAGAGTCGGGGAGAGCGAGAGTCGGGGAGAGCGAGAGTCGGGGAGAGCGGGAGTCGGGTAGAGCGAGAGTCGGGGAGAGCGAGAGTCGCGGAGAGCGAGAGTCGCGGAGAGCGAGAGTCGGGGAGAGCGAGAATCGGGGAGAGCGAGAGTCGGGGAGAGCGAGAGCGAGAGTCAGGGAGAGCGGGAGTCGGGGAGAGCGTGAGTGAGAACAGGAGTCGGGGAGAGCGGGAGTCGGGGAGAGTCGGGGAGAGCGGGAGTCAGGGAGAGTCGGGGAGAGTAGGGGAGAGCGAGAGTCGGGGAGAGTGGGGGAGAGCGAGAGTCGGGGAGAGCGAGAGTCGGGGAGAGCGAGAGTCGGGGAGAGCGAGAGTCGGGGAGAGCGAGAGTCGGGGAGAGCGGGTGTCGGGGAGAGCGAGAGTCGCGGAGAGCGAGAGTCGCGGAGAGCGAGAGTCGGGGAGAGCTAGAATCGGGGAGAGCGAGAGCGAGAGTCGGGGAGAGCGGGAGTCGGGGAGAGCGGGAGTGAGAACAGGAGTTGGGGAGAGCGGGGGGGACCGGGAGTCAGGGAGAGTCGGGGAGAGTAGGGGAGAGCGAGAGTCGGGGAGAGTCGGTGAGAGTCGGGGAGAGTCGGGGAGAGCGAGAGTCGGGGAGAGCGGGAGCGAGAGTCGGGGAGGGCGAGAGTCGGGGAGAGCGAGAGTCGGGGAGAGCGGGTGTCGGGGAGAGCGGGTGTCGGGGAGAGCGGGAGTCGGGGAGAGCGCGAGTCGGAGAGAGCGAGTGTCGGGGAGAGCGAGAGTCGGGGAGAGCGGGAGTCGGGGAGAGCGAGGGTCGTGGAGAGCGAGAGTCGGGGAGAGCGAGAGTCGGGGAGAGCGAGAGTCGGGGAGAGGGAGAGTTGGGGAGAGGGAGAGTCGGGGAGAGGGAGAGTCGGGGAGAGGGAGAGACGGGGAGAGGGAGAGTCGGGGAGAGGGAGAGTCGGGGAGAGCGAGAGTCGGGGAGAGCGAGAGTCGGGGAGAGCGAGAGTCGGGGAGAGCGAGAGTCGGGGAGAGCGGGAGTCGGGGAGAGGGGGAGTCGGGGAGAGGGGGAGTCGGGGAGAGCGAGAGTCGGGGAGAGCGAGAGACGGGGAGAGCGGGTGTCGGGGAGAGCGGGAGTCGGGGAGAGCGCGAGTCGGGGAGAGCGAGTGTCGGGGAGAGCGGGAGTCGGGGAGAGCGATAGTCGGGGAGAGGGAGAGACGGGGAGAGCGAGTGTCGGGGAGAGCGAGTGTCGGGGAGAGCGGGACTCGGGGCGAGCGGGAGTCGGGGAGAGCGAGAGTCGGGGAGAGCGAGTGTCGGGGAGAGCGGGAGTCAGGGGGAGCGGGAGTCGGGGAGAGCGGGAGTCGGGGAGAGCGAGAGTCGGGGACAGCGAGAGTCGGGGAGAGCGAGAGACGGGGAGAGCGAGAGCGAGAGTCGGGGAGAGCGGGAGTCGGGGAGAGCGGGAGTCGGGGAGAGCGAGAGTCGGGGAGAGCGAGAGTCAGGGAGAGCGAGAGTCGGGGAGAGCGGGAGTCGGGGAGAGCGGGAGTCGGGGAGAGTGAGAGTCGGGGAGAGCGAGAGTCGGGGAGAGCGAGAGTCGGGGAGAGCGAGAGGGAGAGTCGGGGAGAGCGGGAGTCGGGGAGAGCGGGAGTCGGGGAGAGCGGGAGCGAGAGTCGGGGAGAGCGAGAGTCGGGGAGAGCGGGAGTCGGGGAGAGCGAGAGTCGGGGAGAGCGAGAGTCGTGGAGAGCGTGAGTCGGGGAGAGCGGGAGTCGGGGAGAGCGAGAGTCGGGGAGAGCGAGAGTCGGGGAGAGCGAGAGATGGGGAGATCGAGAGTCGGGGAGAGCGGGTGTCGGGGAGAGCGGGAGTCGGGGAGAGCGCGAGTCGGGGAGAGCGCGAATCGGGGAGAGCGAGTGTCGGGGAGAGCGAGTGTCGGGGAGAGCGGGAGTCGGGGAGAGCGAGAGTCGGGGAGAGCGAGAGACGGGGAGAGCGAGTGTCGAGGAGAGCGAGTGTCGGGGAGAGCGGGACTCGGGTAGAGCGGGAGTCGGGGAGAGCGAGAGTCGGGGAGAGCGAGTGTCGGGGAGAGCGAGAGTCGGGGAGAGCGGGAGTCGGGGAGAGCGGGAGTCGGGGAGAGCGTGACTCGGGGAGGGAGAGAGTCAGGGAGGGCGAGAGTCGGGGAGGGCGAAAGTCGGGGAGAGCGGGAGTCGGGGAGAGCGGGAGTCGGGGAGAGCGAGAGTCGGGGAGAGCGAGTGTCGGGGAGAGCGAGAGTCGGGGAGAGCGGGAGTCGGGGAGAGCGGGAGTCGGGGAGAGCGGGAGTCGGGGAGAGCGAGAGTCGGGGAGAGCGAG
Source organism: Somniosus microcephalus (assembly GCF_052327205.1). NCBI lineage: Eukaryota > Metazoa > Chordata > Chondrichthyes > Squaliformes > Somniosidae > Somniosus > Somniosus microcephalus. The sequence goes on along the minus strand of NC_140988.1, from coordinate 380,563,355 downwards.
AGATGGGGAGATCGAGAGTCGGGGAGAGCGGGAGTCGGGGAGAGCGAGAGTCGGGGAGAGCGAGAGTCGTGGAGAGCGTGAGTCGGGGAGAGCGGGAGTCGGGGAGAGCGAGAGTCGGGGAGAGCGAGAGTCGGGGAGAGCGAGAGATGGGGAGATCGAGAGTCGGGGAGAGCGGGTGTCGGGGAGAGCGGGAGTCGGGGAGAGCGCGAGTCGGGGAGAGCGCGAGTCGGGGAGAGCGAGTGTCGGGGAGAGCGAGTGTCGGGGAGAGCGGGAGTCGGGGAGAGCGAGAGTCGGGGAGAGCGAGAGACGGGGAGAGCGAGTGTCGAGGAGAGCGAGTGTCAGGGAGAGCGGGACTCGGGTAGAGCGGGAGTCGGGGAGAGCGAGAGTCGGGGAGAGCGAGTGTCGGGGAGAGCGAGAGTCGGGGAGAGCGGGAGTCGGGGAGAGCGTGACTCGGGGAGGGTGAGAGTCAGGGAGGGCGAGAGTCGGGGAGGGCGAAAGTCGGGGAGAGCGGGAGTCGGGGAGAGCGGGAGTCGGGGAGAGCGAGAGTCGGGGAGAGCGAGTGTCGGGGAGAGCGAGAGTCGGGGAGAGCGAGTGTCGGGGAGAGCGGGAGTCGGGGAGAGCGGGAGTCGGGGAGAGCGTGACTCGGGGAGGGTGAGAGTCAGGGAGGGCGAGAGATGGGGAGATCGAGAGTCGGGGAGAGCGGGTGTCGGGGAGAGCGGGAGTCGGGGAGAGCGCGAGTCGGGGAGAGCGCGAGTCGGGGAGAGCGAGTGTCGGGGAGAGCGAGTGTCGGGGAGAGCGGGAGTCGGGGAGAGCGAGAGTCGGGGAGAGCGAGAGACGGGGAGAGCGAGTGTCGAGGAGAGCGAGTGTCGGGGAGAGCGGGACTCGGGTAGAGCGGGAGTCGGGGAGAGCGAGAGTCGGGGAGAGCGAGTGTCGGCGAGAGCGAGAGTCGGGGAGAGCGGGAGTCAGGGAGGGCGAGAGTCGGGGAGGGCGAAAGTCGGGGAGAGCGGGAGTCGGGGAGAGCGGGAGTCGGGGAGAGCGAGAGTCGGGGAGAGCGAGTGTCGGGGAGAGCGAGAGTCGGGGAGAGCGGGAGTCGGCGAGAGCGGGAGTCGGGGAGAGCGGGAGTCGGGGAGAGCGGGAGTCAGTGAGGGCGAGAGTCGGGGAGGGCGGGAGTCAGTGAGGGCGAGAGTCGGGGAGGGCGAGAGTCGGGGAGAGCGACAGTCGGGGTGAGCGAGAGACGGGGTGAGTGAGAGTCGGTGAGAGCGAGACTCGGGGAGAGCGAGAGCGAGAGTCGGGGAGAGCGAGAGTCGGGGAGGGCGAGAGTCGGGGAGAGCGGGTGTCGGGGAGAGCGAGAGTCGGGGAGCGAGAGAGTCGGGGAGAGCGAGAGTCGGGGAGAGCGAGAGTCGGGGAGAGCGAGAGTCGGGGAGAGCGAGAGTCGGGGAGAGCGGTAGTCGGGGAGAGCGAGAGTCGGGGAGAGCGAGGGTCGGGGAGAGCGAGAGTCGGGGAGAGCGAGAGCGAGAGTCGGGGAGAGCGGGAGTCGGGGAGAGCGAGAGTCGGGGGGAGCGGGAGTCGGGGAGAGCGGGAGTCGGGGAGAGCGAGAGTCGGGGACAGCGAGAGTCGGGGAGAGCGAGAGACGGGGAGAGCGAGAGCGAGAGTCGGGGAGAGCGGGAGTCGGGGAGAGCGGGAGTCGGGGAGAGCGAGAGTCGGGGAGAGCGAGAGTCAGGGAGAGCGAGAGTCGGGGAGAGCGGGAGTCGGGGAGAGCGGGAGTCGGGGAGAGTGAGAGTCGGGGAGAGCGAGAGTCGGGGAGAGCGAGAGTCGGGGAGAGCGAGAGCGAGAGTCGGGGAGAGCGGGAGTCGGGGAGAGCGGGAGTCGGGGAGAGCGGGAGCGAGAGTCGGGGAGAGCGAGAGTCGGGGAGAGCGGGAGTCGGGGAGAGCGAGAGTCGGGGAGAGCGAGAGTCGTGGAGAGCGTGAGTCGGGGAGAGCGGGAGTCGGGGAGAGCGAGAGTCGGGGAGAGCGAGAGTCGGGGAGAGCGAGAGATGGGGAGATCGAGAGTCGGGGAGAGCGGGTGTCGGGGAGAGCGGGAGTCGGGGAGAGCGCGAGTCGGGGAGAGCGCGAGTCGGGGAGAGCGAGTGTCGGGGAGAGCGAGTGTCGGGGAGAGCGGGAGTCGGGGAGAGCGAGAGTCGGGGAGAGCGAGAGACGGGGAGAGCGAGTGTCGAGGAGAGCGAGTGTCGGGGAGAGCGGGACTCGGGTAGAGCGGGAGTCGGGGAGAGCGAGAGTCGGGGAGAGCGAGTGTCGGGGAGAGCGAGAGTCGGGGAGAGCGGGAGTCGGGGAGAGCGGGAGTCGGGGAGAGCGTGACTCGGGGAGGGTGAGAGTCAGGGAGGGCGAGAGTCGGGGAGGGCGAAAGTCGGGGAGAGCGGGAGTCGGGGAGAGCGGGAGTCGGGGAGAGCGAGAGTCGGGGAGAGCGAGTGTCGGGGAGAGCGAGAGTCGGGGAGAGCGGGAGTCGGGGAGAGCGGGAGTCGGGGAGAGCGGGAGTCGGGGAGAGCGAGAGTCGGGGAGAGCGAGAGATGGGGAGATCGAGAGTCGGGGAGAGCGGGAGTCGGGGAGAGCGAGCGTCGGGGAGAGCGAGAGTCGTGGAGAGCGTGAGTCGGGGAGAGCGGGAGTCGGGGAGAGCGAGAGTCGGGGAGAGCGAGAGTCGGGGAGAGCGAGAGATGGGGAGATCGAGAGTCGGGGAGAGCGGGTGTCGGGGAGAGCGGGAGTCGGGGAGAGCGCGAGTCGGGGAGAGCGCGAGTCGGGGAGAGCGAGTGTCGGGGAGAGCGAGTGTCGGGGAGAGCGGGAGTCGGGGAGAGCGAGAGTCGGGGAGAGCGAGAGACGGGGAGAGCGAGTGTCGAGGAGAGCGAGTGTCGGGGAGAGCGGGACTCGGGTAGAGCGGGAGTCGGGGAGAGCGAGAGTCGGGGAGAGCGAGTGTCGGGGAGAGCGAGAGTCGGGGAGAGCGGGAGTCGGGGAGAGCGTGACTCGGGGAGGGTGAGAGTCAGGGAGGGCGAGAGTCGGGGAGGGCGAAAGTCGGGGAGAGCGGGAGTCGGGGAGAGCGGGAGTCGGGGAGAGCGAGAGTCGGGGAGAGCGAGTGTCGGGGAGAGCGAGAGTCGGGGAGAGCGAGTGTCGGGGAGAGCGGGAGTCGGGGAGAGCGGGAGTCGGGGAGAGCGTGACTCGGGGAGGGTGAGAGTCAGGGAGGGCGAGAGATGGGGAGATCGAGAGTCGGGGAGAGCGGATGTCGGGGAGAGCGGGAGTCGGGGAGAGCGCGAGTCGGGGAGAGCGCGAGTCGGGGAGAGCGAGTGTCGGGGAGAGCGAGTGTCGGGGAGAGCGGGAGTCGGGGAGAGCGAGAGTCGGGGAGAGCGAGAGACGGGGAGAGCGAGTGTCGAGGAGAGCGAGTGTCGGGGAGAGCGGGACTCGGGTAGAGCGGGAGTCGGGGAGAGCGAGAGTCGGGGAGAGCGAGTGTCGGGGAGAGCGAGAGTCGGGGAGAGCGGGAGTCGGGGAGAGCGGGAGTCGGGGAGAGCGTGACTCGGGGAGGGTGAGAGTCAGGGAGGGCGAGAGTCGGGGAGGGCGAAAGTCGGGGAGAGCGGGAGTCGGGGAGAGCGGGAGTCGGGGAGAGCGAGAGTCGGGGAGAGCGAGTGTCGGGGAGAGCGAGAGTCGGGGAGAGCGGGAGTCGGGGAGAGCGGGAGTCGGGGAGAGCGGGAGTCGGGGAGAGCGGGAGTCAGTGAGGGCGAGAGTCGGGGAGAGCGAGAGTCGGGGAGAGCGGGAGTCGGGGAGAGCGGGAGTGAGAGCAGGAGTCGGGGAGAGAGGGAGTCGGGGAGAGTCGGGGAGAGTCGGGGAGAGTCGGGGAGAGTCGGGGAGAGCGGGAGTCGGGGAGAGTCGGGGAGAGTCGGGGAGAGTCGGGGAGAGTCGGGGAGAGCGAGAGTCGGGGAGAGTCGGGGAGAGTCGGGGAGAGCGAGAGTCGGGGAGAGCGAGAGTCGGGGAGAGCGAGAGTCGGGGAGAGCGAGAGTCGGGGAGAGCGAGAGTCGGGGAGAGCGGGAGCGAGAGTCGGGGAGAGCGAGAGTCGGGGAGAGCGAGAGTCGGGGAGAGCGGGTGTCGGGGAGAGCGGGAGTCGGGGAGAGCGGGAGTCGGGGAGAGCGGGAGTCGGGGAGAGCGGGAGTCGGGGAGAGCGAGGTTCGTGGAGAGCGAGAGTCGGGGAGAGGGAGAGTCGGGGAGAGGGAGAGTCGGGGAGAGGGAGAGTCGGGGAGAGCGGGAGTCGGGTAGAGCGGGAGTCGGGGAGAGCGAGAGTCGCGGAGAGCGAGAGTCGCGGAGAGCGAGAGTCGGGGAGAGCGAGAATCGGGGAGAGCGAGAGTCGGGGAGAGCGAGAGCGAGAGTCGGGGAGAGCGGGAGTCGGGGATAGCGTGAGTGAGAACAGGAGTAGGGGAGAGCGAGAGTCGGGGAGAGTCGGGGAGAGCGAGAGTCGGGGAGAGCGAGAGTCGGGGAGAGCGAGAGTCGGGGAGAGCGAGAGTCGGGGAGAGCGAGAGTCGGGGAGAGCGGGTGTCGGGGAGAGCGAGAGTCGCGGAGAGCGAGAGTCGCGGAGAGCGAGAGTCGGGGAGAGCTAGAATCGGGGAGAGCGAGAGCGAGAGTCGGGGAAAGCGGGAGTCGGGGAGAGCGGGAGTGAGAACAGGAGTTGGGGAGAGCGGGGGGGACCGGGAGTCAGGGAGAGTCGGGGAGAGTAGGGGAGAGCGAGAGTCGGGGAGAGTCGGTGAGAGTCGGGGAGAGTCGGGGAGAGCGAGAGTCGGGGAGAGCGGGAGCGAGAGTCGGGGAGGGCGAGAGTCGGGGAGAGCGAGAGTCGGGGAGAGCGGGTGTCGGGGAGAGCGGGTGTCGGGGAGAGCGGGAGTCGGGGAGAGCGCGAGTCGGAGAGAGCGAGTGTCGGGGAGAGCGAGAGTCGGGGAGAGCGGGAGTCGGGGAGAGCGAGGGTCGTGGAGAGCGAGAGACGGGGGAGAGCGAGAGTCGGGGAGAGCGAGAGTCGGGGAGAGGGAGAGTCGGGGAGAGGGAGAGTCGGGGAGAGGAGAGTCGGGGAGAGGGAGAGACGGGGAGAGGGAGAGTCGGGGAGAGGGAGAGTCGGGGAGAGCGAGAGTCGGGGAGAGCGAGAGTCGGGGAGAGCGAGAGTCGGGGAGAGCGGGAGTCGGGGAGAGGGGGAGTCGGGGAGAGGGGGAGTCGGGGAGAGCGAGAGTCGGGGAGAGCGAGAGTCGGGGAGAGCGAGAGACGGGGAGAGCGGGTGTCGGGGAGAGCGGGAGTCGGGGAGAGCGCGAGTCGGGGAGAGCGAGTGTCGGGGAGAGCGGGAGTCGGGGAGAGCGATAGTCGGGGAGAGCGAGAGACGGGGAGAGCGAGTGTCGGGGAGAGCGAGTGTCAGGGAGAGCGGGACTCGGGGCGAGCGGGAGTCGGGGAGAGTGAGAGTCGGGGAGAGCGAGTGTCGGGGAGAGCGGGAGTCAGGGGGAGCGGGAGTCGGGGAGAGCAGGAGTCGGGGAGAGCGAGAGTCGGGGACAGCGAGAGTCGGGGAGAGCGAGAGACGGGGGAGAGCGAGAGCGAGAGTCGGGGAGAGCGGGAGTCGGGGAGAGCGGGAGTCGGGGAAAGCGAGAGTCGGGGAGAGCGAGAGTCAGGGAGAGCGAGAGTCGGGGAGAGCGGGAGTCGGGGAGAGCGGGAGTCGGGGAGAGTGAGAGTCGGGGAGAGCGAGAGTCGGGGAGAGCGAGAGTCGGGGAGAGCGAGAGCGAGAGTCGGGGAGAGCGGAGTCGGGGAGAGCGGGAGTCGGGGGAGAGCGGGAGCGAGAGTCGGGGAGAGCGAGAGTCGGGAGACCGGGAGTCGGGGAGAGCGAGAGTCGGGGAGAGCGAGAGTCGTGGAGAGCGTGAGTCGGGGAGAGCGGGAGTCGGGGAGAGCGAGAGTCGGGGAGAGCGAGAGTCGGGGAGAGCGAGAGATGGGGAGATCGAGAGTCGGGGAGAGCGGGTGTCGGGGAGAGCGGGAGTCGGGGAGAGCGCGAGTCGGGGAGAGCGCGAGTCGGGGAGAGCGAGTGTCGGGGAGAGCGAGTGTCGGGGAGAGCGGGAGTCGGGGAGAGCGAGAGTCGGGGAGAGCGAGAGACGGGGGAGAGCGAGTGTCGAGGAGAGCGAGTGTCGGGGAGAGCGGGACTCGGGTAGAGCGGGAGTCGGGGAGAGCGAGAGTCGGGGAGAGCGAGTGTCGGGGAGAGCGAGAGTCGGGGAGAGCGGGAGTCGGGGAGAGCGGGAGTCGGGGAGAGCGTGACTCGGGGAGGGTGAGAGTCGGGGAGGGCGAGAGTCGGGGAGGGCGAAAGTCGGGGAGAGCGGGAGTCGGGGAGAGCGGGAGTCGGGGAGAGCGAGAGTCGGGGAGAGCGAGTGTCGGGGAGAGCGAGAGTCGGGGAGAGCGGGAGTCGGGGAGAGCGGGAGTCGGGGAGAGCGGGAGTCGGGGAGAGCGGGAGTCAGTGAGGGCGAGAGTCGGGGAGGGTGGGAGTCAGTGAGGGCGAGAGTCGGGGAGGGCGAGAGTCGGGGAGAGCGACAGTCGGGGTGAGCGAGAGACGGGGTGAGTGAGAGTCGGTGAGAGCGAGACTCGGGGAGAGCGAGAGCGAGAGTCGGGGAGAGCGAGAGTCGGGGAGGGCGAGAGTCGGGGAGAGCGGGTGTCGGGGAGAGCGAGAGTCGGGGAGCGAGAGAGTCGGGGAGAGCGAGAGTCGGGGAGAGCGAGAGTCGGGGAGAGCGAGAGTCGGGGAGAGCGAGAGTCGGGGAGAGCGGTAGTCGGGGAGAGCGAGAGTCGGGGAGAGCGAGGGTCGGGGAGAGCGAGAGTCGGGGAGAGCGAGAGCGAGAGTCGGGGAGAGCGGGAGTCGGGGAGAGCGAGAGTCGGGGAGAGCAGGAGTCGGCGAGAGCGAGAGTCGGGGAGAGCGAGAGTCGGGGAGAGCGAGAGTCGGGGAGAGCGGTAGTCGGGGAGACCGAGAGTCGGGGAGAGCGAGAGTCGGGGAGAGCGAGAGTCGGGGAGAGCGGGAGTCAGGGAGAGCAAGAGTCGGGGAGAGCGAGAGTCGGGGAGAGCGAGAGTCGTGGAGAGCGAGAGTCGGGGAGAGCGGGAGTAGGGGAGAGCGAGAGTCGCGGAGAGCGAGAGTCGGGGAGAGCGAGAAACGGGGAGAGCGAGAGTCGGGGAGAGCGAGAGCGAGAGTCGGGGAGAGCGGGAGTCGGGGAGAGCGGGAGTGAGAGCAGGAGTCGGGGAGAGAGGGAGTCGGGGAGAGTCGGGGAGAGTCGGGGAGAGTCGGGGAGAGTCGGGGAGAGCGAGAGTCGGGGAGAGTCGGGGAGAGTCGGGGAGAGTCGGGGAGAGCGAGAGTCGGGGAGAGCGAGAGTCGGGGAGAGCGAGAGTCGGGGAGAGCGAGAGTCGGGGAGAGCGAGAGTCGGGGAGAGCGGGAGCGAGAGTCGGGGAGAGCGAGAGTCGGGGAGAGCGAGAGTCGGGGAGAGCGGGTGTCGGGGAGAGCGGGAGTCGGGGAGAGCGGGGAGTCGGGGAGAGCGGGAGTCGGGGAGAGGGAGAGTCGGGGAGAGGGAGAGTCGGGGAGAGGGAGAGTCGGGGCGAGGGAGAGTCGGGGAGAGCGAGAGTCGGGGAGGGCGAGAGTCGGGGAGGGCGAGAGTCGGGGAGAGCGAGATTCAGGGAGAGCGAGAGTCGGGGAGAGCGAGAGCGAGAGTCGGGGAGAGCGAGAGTCGGGGAGGGCGAGAGTCGGGGAGGGCGAGAGTCGGGGAGAGCGAGAGTCGGGGAGAGCGAGAGTCGGGGAGTGCGGGAGTCGGGGAGTGCGGGAGTCGGGGAGAGCGAGAGTCGGGGAGAGCGAGAGTCGGGGTGAGTGAGAGTCGGTGAGAGCGAGAGTCGGGGAGAGCGAGAGCGAGAGTCGGGGAGAGCGAGAGTCGGATAGAAGGAGAGTCGGGGAGAGCGAGATTCGGGGAGAGCGAGAGTCGGGGAGAGCGAGAGCGAGAGTCGGGGGAGAGCGGGAGTCGGGGGAGAGCGAGAGTCGGGGAGAGCGGGAGTCGGGGAGAGCGAGAGTCGGGGAGAGCGAGAGACGGGGAGAGCGAGTGTCGAGGAGAGCGAGTGTCGGGGAGAGCGGGACTCGGGTAGAGCGGGAGTCGGGGAGAGCGAGAGTCGGGGAGAGCGAGTGTCGGGGAGAGCGAGAGTCGGGGAGAGCGGGAGTCGGGGAGAGCGGGAGTCGGGGAGAGCGTGACTCAGGGAGGGTGAGAGTCAGGGAGGGCGAGAGTCGGGGAGGGCGAAAGTCGGGGAGAGCGGGAGTCGGGGAGAGCGGGAGTCGGGGAGAGCGAGAGTCGGGGAGAGCGAGTGTCGGGGAGAGCGAGAGTCGGGGAGAGCGGGAGTCGGGGAGAGCGGGAGTCGGGGAGAGCGGGAGTCGGGGAGAGCGAGAGTCGGGGAGAGCGAGAGATGGGGAGATCGAGAGTCGGGGAGAGCGGGAGTCGGGGAGAGCGAGAGTCGGGGAGAGCGAGAGTCGTGGAGAGCGTGAGTCGGGGAGAGCGGGAGTCGGGGAGAGCGAGAGTCGGGGAGAGCGAGAGTCGGGGAGAGCGAGAGATGGGGAGATCGAGAGTCGGGGAGAGTGGGTGTCGGGGAGAGCGGGAGTCGGGGAGAGCGCGAGTCGGGGAGAGCGCGAGTCGGGGAGAGCGAGTGTCGGGGAGAGCGAGTGTCGGGGAGAGCGGGAGTCGGGGAGAGCGAGAGTCGGGGAGAGCGAGAGACGGGGGAGAGCGAGTGTCGAGGAGAGCGAGTGTCGGGGAGAGCGGGACTCGGGTAGAGCGGGAGTCGGGGAGAGCGAGAGTCGGGGAGAGCGAGTGTCGGGGAGAGCGAGAGTCGGGGAGAGCGGGAGTCGGGGAGAGCGTGACTCGGGGAGGGTGAGAGTCAGGGAGGGCGAGAGTCGGGGAGGGCGAAAGTCGGGGAGAGCGGGAGTCGGGGAGAGCGGGAGTCGGGGAGAGCGAGAGTCGGGGAGAGCGAGTGTCGGGGAGAGCGAGAGTCGGGGAGAGCGAGTGTCGGGGAGAGCGGGAGTCGGGGAGAGCGGGAGTCGGGGAGAGCGTGACTCGGGAGGGTGAGAGTCAGGGAGGGCGAGAGATGGGGAGATCGAGAGTCGGGGAGAGCGGGTGCCGGGGAGAGCGGGAGTCGGGGAGAGAGCGAGTCGGGGAGAGCGCGAGTCGGGGAGAGCGAGTGTCGGGGAGAGCGAGTGTCGGGGAGAGCGGGAGTCGGGGAGAGCGAGAGTCGGGGAGAGCGAGAGACGGGGAGAGCGAGTGTCGAGGAGAGCGAGTGTCGGGGAGAGCGGGACTCGGGTAGAGCGGGAGTCGGGAGCGAGAGTCGGGGAGAGCGAGTGTCGGGGAGAGCGAGAGTCGGGGAGAGCGGGAGTCGGGGAGAGCGGGAGTCGGGGAGAGCGTGACTCGGGGAGGGTGAGAGTCAGGGAGGGCGAGAGTCGGGGAGGGCGAAAGTCGGGGAGAGCGGGAGTCGGGGAGAGCGGGAGTCGGGGAGAGCGAGAGTCGGGGAGAGCGAGTGTCGGGGAGAGCGAGAGTCGGGGAGAGCGGGAGTCGGGGAGAGCGGGAGTCGGGGAGAGCGGGAGTCGGGGAGAGCGGGAGTCAGTGAGGGCGAGAGTCGGGGAGAGCGAGAGTCGGGGAGAGCGGGAGTCGGGGAGAGCGGGAGTGAGAGCAGGAGTCGGGGAGAGAGGGAGTCGGGGAGAGTCGGGGAGAGTCGGGGAGAGTCGGGGAGAGTCGGGGAGAGCGGGAGTCGGGGAGAGTCGGGGAGAGTCGGGGAGAGTCGGGGAGAGTCGGGGAGAGCGAGAGTCGGGGAGAGTCGGGGAGAGTCGGGGAGAGCGAGAGTCGGGGAGAGCGAGAGTCGGGGAGAGCGAGAGTCGGGGAGAGCGAGAGTCGGGGAGAGCGAGAGTCGGGGAGAGCGGGAGCGAGAGTCGGGGAGAGCGAGAGTCGGGGAGAGCGAGAGTCGGGGAGAGCGGGTGTCGGGGAGAGCGGGAGTCGGGGAGAGCGGGAGTCGGGGAGAGCGGGAGTCGGGGAGAGCGAGGTTCGTGGAGAGCGAGAGTCGGGGAGAGGGAGAGTCGGGGAGAGGGAGAGTCGGGGAGAGGGAGAGTCGGGGAGAGCGGGAGTCGGGTAGAGCGGGAGTCGGGGAGAGCGAGAGTCGCGGAGAGCGAGAGTCGCGGAGAGCGAGAGTCGGGGAGAGCGAGAATCGGGGAGAGCGAGAGTCGGGGAGAGCGAGAGCGAGAGTCGGGGAGAGCGGGAGTCGGGGAGAGCGTGAGTGAGAACAGGAGTCGGGGAGAGCGGGAGTCGGGGAGAGTCGGGGAGAGCGGGAGTCAGGGAGAGTCGGGGAGAGTAGGGGAGAGCGAGAGTCGGGGAGAGTCGGGGAGAGCGAGAGTCGGGGAGAGCGAGAGTCGGGGAGAGCGAGAGTCGGGGAGAGCGAGAGTCGGGGAGAGCGAGAGTCGGGGAGAGCGGGTGTCGGGGAGAGCGAGAGTCGCGGAGAGCGAGAGTCGCGGAGAGCGAGAGTCGGGGAGAGCTAGAATCGGGGAGAGCGAGAGCGAGAGTCGGGGAAAGCGGGAGTCGGGGAGAGCGGGAGTGAGAACAGGAGTTGGGGAGAGCGGGGGGGACCGGGAGTCAGGGAGAGTCGGGGAGAGTAGGGGAGAGCGAGAGTCGGGGAGAGTCGGTGAGAGTCGGGGAGAGTCGGGGAGAGCGAGAGTCGGGGAGAGCGGGAGCGAGAGTCGGGGAGGGCGAGAGTCGGGGAGAGCGAGAGTCGGGGAGAGTGGGTGTCGGGGAGAGCGGGTGTCGGGGAGAGCGGGAGTCGGGGAGAGCGCGAGTCGGAGAGAGCGAGTGTCGGGGAGAGCGAGAGTCGGGGAGAGCGGGAGTCGGGGAGAGCGAGGGTCGTGGAGAGCGAGAGACGGGGAGAGCGAGAGTCGGGGAGAGCGAGAGTCGGGGAGAGGGAGAGTCGGGAGAGGGAGAGTCGGGGAGAGGGAGAGTCGGGGAGAGGGAGAGACGGGGAGAGGGAGAGTCGGGGAGAGGGAGAGTCGGGGAGAGCGAGAGTCGGGGAGAGCGAGAGTCGGGGAGAGCGAGAGTCGGGGAGAGCGGGAGTCGGGGAGAGGGGGAGTCGGGGAGAGGGGGAGTCGGGGAGAGCGAGAGTCGGGGAGAGCGAGAGTCGGGGAGAGCGAGAGACGGGGAGAGCGGGTGTCGGGGAGAGCGGGAGTCGGGGAGAGCGCGAGTCGGGTTGAGCGAGTGTCGGGGAGAGCGGGAGTCGGGGAGAGCGATAGTCGGGGAGAGCGAGAGACGGGGAGAGCGAGTGTCGGGGAGAGCGAGTGTCGGGGAGAGCGGGACTCGGGGCGAGCGGGAGTCGGGGAGAGTGAGAGTCGGGGAGAGCGAGTGTCGGGGAGAGCGGGAGTCAGGGGGAGCGGGAGTCGGGGAGAGCAGGAGTCGGGGAGAGCGAGAGTCGGGGACAGCGAGAGTCGGGGAGAGCGAGAGACGGGGAGAGCGAGAGCGAGAGTCGGGGAGAGCGGGAGTCGGGGAGAGCGGGAGTCGGGGAGAGCGAGAGTCGGGGAGAGCGAGAGTCAGGGAGAGCGAGAGTCGGGGAGAGCGGGAGTCGGGGAGAGCGGGAGTCGGGGAGAGTGAGAGTCGGGGAGAGCGAGAGTCGGGGAGAGCGAGAGTCGGGGAGAGCGAGAGCGAGAGTCGGGGAGAGCGGGAGTCGGGGAGAGCGGGAGTCGGGGAGAGCGGGAGCGAGAGTCGGGGAGAGCGAGAGTCGGGGAGACCGGGAGTCGGGGAGAGCGAGAGTCGGGGAGAGCGAGAGTCGTGGAGAGCGTGAGTCGGGGAGAGCGGGAGTCGGGGAGAGCGAGAGTCGGGGAGAGCGAGAGTCGGGGAGAGCGAGAGATGGGGAGATCGAGAGTCGGGGAGAGCGGGTGTCGGGGAGAGCGGGAGTCGGGGAGAGCGCGAGTCGGGGAGAGCGCGAGTCGGGGAGAGCGAGTGTCGGGGAGAGCGAGTGTCGGGGAGAGCGGGAGTCGGGGAGAGCGAGAGTCGGGGAGAGCGAGAGACGAGCGAGAGTCGGGGAGAGCGAGAGACGGGGAGAGCGAGTGTCGAGGAGAGCGAGTGTCGGGGAGAGCGGGACTCGGGTAGAGCGGGAGTCGGGGAGAGCGAGAGTCGGGGAGAGCGAGTGTCGGGGGAGAGCGAGATTCGGGGAGAGCGGGAGTCGGGGAGAGCGGGAGTCGGGGAGAGCGTGACTCGGGGAGGGTGAGAGTCGGGGAGGGCGAGAGTCGGGGAGGGCGAAAGTCGGGGAGAGCGGGAGTCGGGGAGAGCGGGAGTCGGGGAGAGCGAGAGTCGGGGAGAGCGAGTGTCGGGGAGAGCGAGAGTCGGGGAGAGCGGGAGTCGGGGAGAGCGGGAGTCGGGGAGAGCGGGAGTCGGGGAGAGCGGGAGTCAGTGAGGGCGAGAGTCGGGGAGGGTGGGAGTCAGTGAGGGCGAGAGTCGGGGAGGGCGAGAGTCGGGAGAGCGACAGTCGGGGGTGAGCGAGAGACGGGGTGAGTGAGAGTCGGTGAGAGCGAGACTCGGGGGAGAGCGAGAGCGAGAGTCGGGGAGAGCGAGAGTCGGGGAGGGCGAGAGTCGGGGAGAGCGGGTGTCGGGGAGAGCGAGAGTCGGGGAGCGAGAGAGTCGGGGAGAGCGAGAGTCGGGGAGAGCGAGAGTCGGGGAGAGCGAGAGTCGGGGAGAGCGAGAGTCGGGGAGAGCGGTAGTCGGGGAGAGCGAGAGTCGGGGAGAGCGAGGGTCGGGGAGAGCGAGAGTCGGGGAGAGCGAGAGCGAGAGTCGGGGAGAGCGGGAGTCGGGGAGAGCGAGAGTCGGGGAGAGCAGGAGTCGGCGAGAGCGAGAGTCGGGGAGAGCGAGAGTCGGGAGAGAGCGAGAGTCGGGGAGAGCGGTAGTCGGGGAGACCGAGAGTCGGGGAGAGCGAGAGTCGGGGAGAGCGAGAGTCGGGGAGAGCGGGAGTCAGGGAGAGCAAGAGTCGGGGGAGAGCGAGAGTCGGGGGAGAGCGAGAGTCGTGGAGAGCGAGAGTCGGGGAGAGCGGGAGTAGGGGAGAGCGAGAGTCGCGGAGAGCGAGAGTCGGGGAGAGCGAGAAACGGGGAGAGCGAGAGTCGGGGAGAGCGAGAGCGAGAGTCGGGGAGAGCGGGAGTCGGGGAGAGCGGAGTGAGAGCAGGAGTCGGGGAGAGAGGGAGTCGGGGAGAGTCGGGGAGAGTCGGGGAGAGTCGGGGAGAGTCGGGGAGAGCGAGAGTCGGGGAGAGTCGGGGAGAGTCGGGAGAGTCGGGGAGAGCGAGAGTCGGGGAGAGCGAGAGTCGGGAGAGCGAGAGTCGGGGAGAGCGAGAGTCGGGGAGAGCGAGAGTCGGGGAGAGCGGGAGCGAGAGTCGGGGAGAGCGAGAGTCGGGGAGAGCGAGAGTCGGGGAGAGCGGGTGTCGGGGAGAGCGGGAGTCGGGGAGAGCGAGAGTCGGGGAGAGCGAGTGTCGGGGAGAGCGAGATTCGGGGAAAGCGGGAGTCGGGGAGAGCGGGAGTCGGGGGAGAGCGTGACTCGGGGAGGGTGAGAGTCGGGGAGGGCGAGAGTCGGGGAGGGCGAAAGTCGGGGAGAGCGGGAGTCGGGGAGAGCGGGAGTCGGGGAGAGCGAGAGTCGGGGAGAGCGAGTGTCGGGGAGAGCGAGAGTCGGGGAGAGCGGGAGTCGGGGAGAGCGGGAGTCGGGGAGAGCGGGAGTCGGGGAGAGCGGGAGTCAGTGAGGGCGAGAGTCGGGGAGGGTGGGAGTCAGTGAGGGCGAGAGTCGGGGAGGGCGAGAGTCGGGAGAGCGACAGTCGGGTGTGAGCGAGAGACGGGGTGAGTGAGAGTCGGTGAGAGCGAGACTCGGGGAGAGCGAGAGCGAGAGTCGGGGAGAGCGAGAGTCGGGGAGGGCGAGAGTCGGGGAGAGCGGGTGTCGGGGAGAGCGAGAGTCGGGGAGCGAGAGAGTCGGGGAGAGCGAGAGTCGGGGAGAGCGAGAGTCGGGGAGAGCGAGAGTCGGGGAGAGCGAGAGTCGGGGAGAGCGGTAGTCGGGGGAGAGCGAGAGTCGGGGAGAGCGAGGGTCGGGGAGAGCGAGAGTCGGGGAGAGCGAGAGAGCGAGAGTCGGGGAGAGCGGGAGTCGGGGAGAGCGAGAGTCGGGGAGAGCAGGAGTCGGCGAGAGCGAGAGTCGGGGAGAGAGCGAGAGTCGGGGAGAGCGAGAGTCGGGGAGAGCGGTAGTCGGGAGACCGAGAGTCGGGGAGAGCGAGAGTCGGGGAGAGCGAGAGTCGGGGAGAGCGGGAGTCAGGGAGAGCAAGAGTCGGGGAGAGCGAGAGTCGGGGAGAGCGAGAGTCGTGGAGAGCGAGAGTCGGGGAGAGCGGGAGTAGGGGAGAGCGAGAGTCGCGGAGAGCGAGAGTCGGGGAGAGCGAGAAACGGGGAGAGCGAGAGTCGGGGAGAGCGAGAGCGAGAGTCGGGGAGAGCGGGAGTCGGGGAGAGCGGGAGTGAGAGCAGGAGTCGGGGAGAGAGAGGGAGTCGGGGAGAGTCGGGGAGAGTCGGGGAGAGTCGGGGAGAGTCGGGGAGAGCGAGAGTCGGGGAGAGTCGGGGAGAGTCGGGGAGAGTCGTGGAGAGCGAGAGTCGGGGAGAGCGAGAGTCGGGGAGAGCGAGAGTCGGGGAGAGCGAGAGTCGGGGGAGAGCGAGAGTCGGGGAGAGCGGGAGGCGAGAGTCGGGGAGAGCGAGAGTCGGGGAGAGCGGGTGTCGGGGAGAGCGGGAGTCGGGGAGAGCGGGAGTCGGGGAGAGCGGGAGTCGGGGAGAGCGGGAGTCGGGGAGAGCGAGGTTCGTGGAGAGCGAGAGTCGGGGAGAGGGAGAGTCGGGGAGAGGGAGAGTCGGGGAGAGGGAGAGTCGGGGCGAGGGAGAGTCGGGGGAGAGCGAGAGTCGGGGAGGGCGAGAGTCGGGGAGGGCGAGAGTCGGGGAGAGCGAGATTCAGGGAGAGCGAGAGTCGGGGAGAGCGAGAGCGAGAGTCGGGGAGAGCGAGAGTCGGGGTGGGCGAGAGTCGGGGAGGGCGAGAGTCGGGGAGAGCGAGAGTCGGGGAGAGCGAGAGTCGGGGAGTGCGGGAGTCGGGGAGTGCGGGAGTCGGGGAGAGCGAGAGTCGGGGAGAGCGAGAGTCGGGGTGAGCGAGAGTCGGTGAGAGCGAGAGTCGGGGAGAGCGAGAGCGAGAGTCGGGGAGAGCGAGAGTCGGATAGAAGGAGAGTCGGGGAGAGCGAGATTCGGGGAGAGCGAGAGTCGGGGAGAGCGAGAGCGAGAGTCGGGGAGAGCGGGAGTCGGGGAGAGCGAGAGTCGGGGAGAGCGGGAGTCGGGGAGAGCGAGAGTCGGGGAGAGCGAAAGTCGTGGAGAGCGAGAGTCTGGGAGAGCGGGAGTCGGGGAGAGCGGGAGTCGGGGAGAGCGGGAGTCGGGGAGAGCGGGAGTCGGGAAGAGCGAGAGTCGGGGAGAGCGAGAGTCGGGGAGGGCGAGAGTCGGGGAGGGCGAGAGTCGGGGAGAGCGAGAGTCGGGGAGAGCGAGAGTCGGGGAGAGCGAGAGTCGGGGAGAGCGAGAGAGAGAGTCGGGGAGAGCGAGAGTCGGGGAGAGCGAGAGTCGGGGAGGGCGAGATTCGGGGAGAGCGAGAGTCGGGGAGAGCGAGAGTCGGGGAGAGCGAGAGTCGGGGAGAGCGAGAGTCGGTGAGAGCGAGAGTCGGGGAGAGCGGGAGTCGGGTAGAGCGGGAGTCGGGGAGAGCGAGAGTCGCGGAGAGCGAGAGTCGCGGAGAGCGAGAGTCGGGGAGAGCGAGAATCGGGGAGAGCGAGAGTCGGGGAGAGCGAGAGCGAGAGTCGGGGAGAGCGGGAGTCGGGGAGAGCGTGAGTGAGAACAGGAGTCGGGGAGAGCGGGAGTCGGGGAGAGTCGGGGAGAGCGGGAGTCAGGGAGAGTCGGGGAGAGTGGGGGAGAGCGAGAGTCGGGGAGAGCGAGAGTCGGGGAGAGTGAGAGTCGGGGAGAGCGAGAGTCGGGGAGAGCGAGAGTCGGGGAGAGCGGGAGTCGGGGAGAGCGGGAGTCGGGGAGAGCGAGAGTCGGGGAGAGCGAGAGTCGGGGAGAGCGAGAGTCGCGGAGAGCGAGAGTCGCGGAGAGCGAGAGTCGGGGAGAGCTAGAATCGGGGAGAGCGAGAGCGAGAGCGAGAGTCGGGGAGAGTGGGAGTCGGGGAGAGCGGGAGTGAGAACAGGAGTCGGGGAGACCGGGGGGGACCGGGAGTCAGGGAGAGTCGGGGAGAGTAGGGGAGAGCGAGAGTCGGGGAGAGTCGGGGAGAGTCGGTGAGAGTCGGGGAGAGTCGGGGAGAGCGAGAGTCGGGGAGAGCGGGAGCGAGAGTCGGGGAGGGCGAGAGTCGGGGAGAGCGAGAGTCGGGGAGAGCGGGTGTCGGGGAGAGCAGGTGTCGGGGAGAGCGGGAGTCGGGGAGAGCGCGAGTCGGAGAGAGCGAGTGTCGGGGAGAGCGAGAGTCGGGGAGAGCGGGAGTCGGGGAGAGCGAGGGTCGTGGAGAGCGAGAGTCGGGGAGAGCGAGAGTCGGGGAGAGCGAGAGTCGGGGAGAGGGAGAGTCGGGGAGAGGGAGAGTCGGGGAGAGGGAGAGTCGGGGAGAGGGAGAGTCGGGGAGAGGGAGAGTCGGGGAGAGGGAGAGTAGGGGAGAGCGAGAGTCGGGGAGAGCGAGATTCGGGGAGAGCGGGAGTCGGGGAGAGCGAGAGTCGGGGAGAGCGAGAGTCGGGTAGAGCGGGAGTCGGGTAGAGCGGGAGTCGGGAAGAGCGAGAGTCGGGGAGAGCGGGAGCGAGAGTCGGGGAGAGCGAGAGTCGGGGAGAGCGAGAGACGGGGAGAGCGGGTGTCGGGGAGAGCGGGAGTCGGGGAGAGCGGGAGTCGGGGAGAGCGGGAGTCGGGGAGAGCGGGAGTCGGGGAGAGCGAGGTTCGTGGAGAGCGAGAGTCGGGGAGAGGGAGAGTCGGGGAGAGGGAGAGTCGGGGAGAGGGAGAGTCGGGGCGAGGGAGAGTCGGGGAGAGCGAGAGTCGGGGAGGGCGAGAGTCGGGGAGGGCGAGAGTCGGGGAGAGCGAGATTCAGGGAGAGCGAGAGTCGGGGAGAGCGAGAGCGAGAGTCGGGGAGAGCGAGAGTCGGGGAGGGCGAGAGTCGGGGAGGGCGAGAGTCGGGTATAGCGAGAGTCGGGGAGAGCGAGAGTCGGGGAGTGCGGGCGTCGGGGAGTGCGGGAGTCGGGGAGAGCGAGAGTCGGGGAGAGCGAGAGTCGGGGTGAGTGAGAGTCGGTGAGAGCGAGAGTCGGGGAGAGCGAGAGCGAGAGTCGGGGAGAGCGAGAGTCGGATAGAAGGAGAGTCGGGGAGAGCGAGAGTCGGGGAGAGCGAGAGTCGGGGAGAGCGAGAGCGAGAGTCGGGGAGAGCGGGAGTCGGGGAGAGCGAGAGTCGGGGAGAGCGGGAGTCGGGGAGAGCGAGAGTCGGGGAGAGCGAGAGTCGGGGAGAGCGAGAGTCTGGGAGAGCGGGAGTCGGGGAGAGCGGGAGTCGGGGAGAGCGGGAGTCGGGGAGAGCGGGAGTCGGGGAGAGCGGGAGTCGGGAAGAGCGAGAGTCGGGGAGAGCGAGAGTCGGGGAGGGCGAGAGTCGGGGAGGGCGAGAGTCGGGGAGAGCGAGAGTCGGGGAGAGCGAGAGTCGGGGAGAGCGAGAGTCGGGGAGAGCGAGAGTCGGGGAGAGCGAGAGCGAGAGTCGGGGAGAGCGAGAGTCGGGGAGATGAGAGTCGGGGAGGGCGAGATTCGGGGAGAGCGAGAATCGGGGAGAGCGAGAGTCGGGGAGAGCGAGAGTCGGGGAGAGCGAGAGTCGGGGAGAGCGAGAGTCGGGGAGAGCGGGAGTCGGGGAGAGCGAGAGTCGCGGAGAGCGAGAGTCGCGGAGAGCGAGAGTCGGGGAGAGCGAGAATCGGGGAGAGCGAGAGTCGGGGAGAGCGAGAGCGAGAGTCGGGGAGAGCGGGAGTCGGGGAGAGCATGAGTGAGAACAGGAGTCGGGGAGAGCGGGAGTCGGGGAGAGTCGGGGAGAGCGGGAGTCAGGGAGAGTCGGGGAGAGTAGGGGAGAGCGAGAGTCGGGGAGAGCGAGAGTCGGGAAGAGCGAGAGTCGGGGAGAGCGAGAGTCGGGGAAAGCGAGAGTCGGGGAGAGCGAGAGTCGGGGAGAGCGGGAGTCGGGGAGAGCGGGAGTCGGGGAGAGCGAGAGTCGGGGAGAGCGAGAGTCGGGGAGAGCGAGAGTCGCGGAGAGCGAGAGTCGCGGAGAGCGGGAGTCGGCGAGAGCGAGAGTCGGGGAGAGCGAGAGTCGGGGAGAGCGAGAGTCGGGGAGAGCGGGAGTCGGGGAGAGCGGGAGTGAGAACAGGAGTCGGGGAGACTTGGGGGGACCGGGAGTCAGGGAGAGTCGGGGAGAGTAGGGGAGAGCGAGAGTCGGGGAGAGCGAGAGTCGGGGAGAGCGAGAGTCGGGGAGAGCGGGAGCGAGAGTCGGGGAGAGCGAGAGTCGGGGAGAGCGAGAGTCGGGGAGAGCGGGTGTCGGGGAGAGCGGGAGTCGGGGAGAGCGGGAGTCGGGGAGAGCGGGAGTCGGGGAGAGCGGGAGTCGGGGAGAGCGAGGTTCGTGGAGAGCGAGAGTCGGGGAGAGGGAGAGTCGGGGAGAGGGAGAGTCGGGGAGAGGGAGAGTCGGGGAGAGCGGGAGTCGGGTAGAGCGGGAGTCGGGGAGAGCGAGAGTCGCGGAGAGCGAGAGTCGCGGAGAGCGAGAGTCGGGGAGAGCGAGAATCGGGGAGAGCGAGAGTCGGGGAGAGCGAGAGCGAGAGTCGGGGAGAGCGGGAGTCGGGGAGAGCGTGAGTGAGAACAGGAGTCGGGGAGAGCGGGAGTCGGGGAGAGTCGGGGAGAGCGGGAGTCAGGGAGAGTCGGGGAGAGTAGGGGAGAGCGAGAGTCGGGGAGAGTCGGGGAGAGCGAGAGTCGGGGAGAGCGAGAGTCGGGGAGAGCGAGAGTCGGGGAGAGCGAGAGTCGGGGAGAGCGAGAGTCGGGGAGAGCGGGTGTCGGGGAGAGCGAGAGTCGCGGAGAGCGAGAGTCGCGGAGAGCGAGAGTCGGGGAGAGCTAGAATCGGGGAGAGCGAGAGCGAGAGTCGGGGAGAGCGGGAGTCGGGGAGAGCGGGAGTGAGAACAGGAGTTGGGGAGAGCGGGGGGGACCGGGAGTCAGGGAGAGTCGGGGAGAGTAGGGGAGAGCGAGAGTCGGGGAGAGTCGGTGAGAGTCGGGGAGAGTCGGGGAGAGCGAGTGTCGGGGAGAGCGGGAGCGAGAGTCGGGGAGGGCGAGAGTCGGGGAGAGCGAGAGTCGGGGAGAGCGGGTGTCGGGGAGAGCGGGTGTCGGGGAGAGCGGGAGTCGGGGAGAGCGCGAGTCGGAGAGAGCGAGTGTCGGGGAGAGCGAGAGTCGGGGAGAGCGGGAGTCGGGGAGAGCGAGGGTCGTGGAGAGCGAGAGTCGGGGAGAGCGAGAGTCGGGGAGAGCGAGAGTCGGGGAGAGGGAGAGTCGGGGAGAGGGAGAGTCGGGGAGAGGGAGAGTCGGGGAGAGGGAGAGACGGGGAGAGGGAGAGTCGGGGAGAGGGAGAGTCGGGGAGAGCGAGAGTCGGGGAGAGCGAGAGTCGGGGAGAGCGAGAGTCGGGGAGAGCGAGAGTCGGGGAGAGCGGGAGTCGGGGAGAGGGGGAGTCGGGGAGAGGGGGAGTCGGGGAGAGCGAGAGTCGGGGAGAGCGAGAGTCGGGGAGAGCGAGAGACGGGGAGAGCGGGTGTCGGGGAGAGCGGGAGTCGGGGAGAGCGCGAGTCGGGGAGAGCGAGTGTCGGGGAGAGCGGGAGTCGGGGAGAGCGATAGTCGGGGAGAGCGAGAGACGGGGAGAGCGAGTGTCGGGGAGAGCGAGTGTCGGGGAGAGCGGGACTCGGGGCGAGCGGGAGTCGGGGAGAGCGAGAGTCGGGGAGAGCGAGTGTCGGGGAGAGCGGGAGTCAGGGGGAGCGGGAGTCGGGGAGAGCAGGAGTCGGGGAGAGCGAGAGTCGGGGACAGCGAGAGTCGGGGAGAGCGAGAGACGGGGAGAGCGAGAGCGTAAGTCGGGGAGAGCGGGAGTCGGGGAGAGCGGGAGTCGGGGAGAGCGAGAGTCGGGGAGTGCGAGAGTCAGGGAGAGGGAGAGTCGGGGAGAGCGGGAGTCGGGGAGAGCGGGAGTCGGGGAGAGTGAGATTCGGGGAGAGCGAGAGTCGGGGAGAGCGAGAGTCGGGGAGAGCGAGAGCGAGAGTCGGGGAGAGCGGGAGTCGGGGAGAGCGGGAGTCGGGGAGAGCGGGAGCGAGAGTCGGGGAGAGCGAGAGTCGGGGAGACCGGGAGTCGGGGAGAGCGAGAGTCGGGGAGAGCGAGAGTCGTGGAGAGCGTGAGTCGGGGAGAGCGGGAGTCGGGGAGAGCGAGAGTCGGGGAGAGCGAGAGTCGGGGAGAGCGAGAGATGGGGAGATCGAGAGTCGGGGAGAGCGGGTGTCGGGGAGAGCGGGAGTCGGGGAGAGCGCGAGTCGGGGAGAGCGCGAGTCGGGGAGAGCGAGTGTCGGGGAGAGCGAGTGTCGGGGAGAGCGGGAGTCGGGGAGAGCGAGAGTCGGGGAGAGCGAGAGACGGGGAGAGCGAGTGTCGAGGAGAGCGAGTGTCGGGGAGAGCGGGACTCGGGTAGAGCGGGAGTCGGGGAGAGCGAGAGTCGGGGAGAGCGAGTGTCGGGGAGAGCGAGAGTCGGGGAGAGCGGGAGTCGGGGAGAGCGGGAGTCGGGGAGAGCGTGACTCGGGGAGGGTGAGAGTCGGGGAGGGCGAGAGTCGGGGAGGGCGAAAGTCGGGGAGAGCGGGAGTCGGGGAGAGCGGGAGTCGGGGAGAGCGAGAGTCGGGGAGAGCGAGTGTCGGGGAGAGCGAGAGTCGGGGAGAGCGGGAGTCGGGGAGAGCGGGAGTCGGGGAGAGCGGGAGTCGGGGAGAGCGGGAGTCAGTGAGGGCGAGAGTCGGGGAGGGCGGGAGTCAGTGAGGGCGAGAGTCGGGGAGGGCGAGAGTCGGGGAGAGCGACAGTCGGGGTGAGCGAGAGACGGGGTGAGTGAGAGTCGGTGAGAGCGAGACTCGGGGAGAGCGAGAGCGAGAGTCGGGGAGAGCGAGAGTCGGGGAGGGCGAGAGTCGGGGAGAGCGGGTGTCGGGGAGAGCGAGAGTCGGGGAGCGAGAGAGTCGGGGAGAACGAGAGTCGGGGAGAGCGAGAGTCGGGGAGAGCGAGAGTCGGGGAGAGCGAGAGTCGGGGAGAGCGGTAGTCGGGGAGAGCGAGAGTCGGGGAGAGCGAGGGTCGGGGAGAGCGAGAGTCGGGGAGAGCGAGAGCGAGAGTCGGGGAGAGCGGGAGTCGGGGAGAGCGAGAGTCGGGGAGAGCAGGAGTCGGCGAGAGCGAGAGTCGGGGAGAGCGAGAGTCGGGGAGAGCGAGAGTCGGGGAGAGCGGTAGTCGGGGAGACCGAGAGTCGGGGAGAGCGAGAGTCGGGGAGAGCGAGAGTCGGGGAGAGCGGGAGTCAGGGAGAGCAAGAGTCGGGGAGAGCGAGAGTCGGGGAGAGCGAGAGTCGTGGAGAGCGAGAGTCAGGGAGTGCGGGAGTAGGGGAGAGCGAGAGTGGCGGAGAGCGAGAGTCGGGGAGAGCGAGAAACGGGGAGAGCGAGAGTCGGGGAGAGCGAGAGCGAGAGTCGGGGAGAGCGGGAGTCGGGGAGAGCGGGAGTGAGAGCAGGAGTCGGGGAGAGAGGGAGTCGGGGAGAGTCGGGGAGAGTCGGGGAGAGTCGGGGAGAGTCGGGGAGAGCGAGAGTCGGGGAGAGTCGGGGAGAGTCGGGGAGAGTCGGGGAGAGCGAGAGTCGGGGAGAGCGAGAGTCGGGGAGAGCGAGAGTCGGGGAGAGCGAGAGTCGGGGAGAGCGAGAGTCGGGGAGAGCGGGAGCGAGAGTCGGGGAGAGCGAGAGTCGGGGAGAGCGGGAGTCGGGGAGAGCGGGAGTCGGGGAGAGCGGGAGTCGGGGAGAGCGGGAGTCGGGGAGAGCGAGGTTCGTGGAGAGCGAGAGTCGGGGAGAGGGAGAGTCGGGGAGAGGGAGAGTCGGGGAGAGGGAGAGTCGGGGCGAGGGAGAGTCGGGGAGAGCGAGAGTCGGGGAGGGCGAGAGTCGGGGAGGGCGAGAGTCGGGGAGAGCGAGATTCAGGGAGAGCGAGAGTCGGGGAGAGCGAGAGCGAGAGTCGGGGAGAGCGAGAGTCGGGGAGGGCGAGAGTCGGGGAGGGCGAGAGTCGGGGAGAGCGAGAGTCGGGGAGAGCGAGAGTCGGGGAGTGCGGGAGTCGGGGAGTGCGGGAGTCGGGGAGAGCGAGAGTCGGGGAGAGCGAGAGTCGGGGTGAGTGAGAGTCGGTGAGAGCGAGAGTCGGGGAGAGCGAGAGCGAGAGTCGGGGAGAGCGAGAGTCGGATAGAAGGAGAGTCGGGGAGAGCGAGATTCGGGGAGAGCGAGAGTCGGGGAGAGCGAGAGTCGGGGAGAGCGGGAGTCGGGGAGAGCGAGAGTCGGGGAGAGCGGGAGTCGGGGAGAGCGAGAGTCGGGGAGAGCGAGAGTCGTGGAGAGCGAGAGTCTGGGAGAGCGGGAGTCGGGGAGAGCGGGAGTCGGGGAGAGCGGGAGTCGGGGAGAGCGGGAGTCGGGAAGAGCGAGAGTCGGGGAGAGCGAGAGTCGGGGAGGGCGAGAGTCGGGGAGGGCGAGAGTCGGGGAGAGCGAGAGTCGGGGAGAGCGAGAGTCGGGGAGAGCGAGAGTCGGGGAGAGCGAGAGAGAGAGTCGGGGAGAGCGAGAGTCGGGGAGAGCGAGAGTCGGGGAGGGCGAGATTCGGGGAGAGCGAGAGTCGGGGAGAGCGAGAGTCGGGGAGAGCGAGAGTCGGTGAGAGCGAGAGTCGGGGAGAGCGGGAGTCGGGTAGAGCGGGAGTCGGGGAGAGCGAGAGTCGCGGAGAGCGAGAGTCGCGGAGAGCGAGAGTCGGGGAGAGCGAGAATCGGGGAGAGCGAGAGTCGGGGAGAGCGAGAGCGAGAGTCGGGGAGAGCGGGAGTCGGGGAGAGCGTGAGTGAGAACAGGA
This sequence comes from Somniosus microcephalus, assembly GCF_052327205.1. NCBI lineage: Eukaryota > Metazoa > Chordata > Chondrichthyes > Squaliformes > Somniosidae > Somniosus > Somniosus microcephalus. The sequence continues at coordinate 380,540,192 of NC_140988.1, read as the reverse complement.
GTCGGGGAGAGCGGGAGTCGGGGAGAGTCGGGGAGAGCGGGAGTCAGGGAGAGTCGGGGAGAGTGGGGGAGAGCGAGAGTCGGGGAGAGCGAGAGTCGGGGAGAGTGAGAGTCGGGGAGAGCGAGAGTCGGGGAGAGCGAGAGTCGGGGAGAGCGGGAGTCGGGGAGAGCGGGAGTCGGGGAGAGCGAGAGTCGGGGAGAGCGAGAGTCGGGGAGAGCGAGAGTCGCGGAGAGCGAGAGTCGCGGAGAGCGAGAGTCGGGGAGAGCTAGAATCGGGGGGAGCGAGAGCGAGAGCGAGAGTCGGGGAGAGTGGGAGTCGGGGAGAGCGGGAGTGAGAACAGGAGTCGGGGAGACCGGGGGGGACCGGGAGTCAGGGAGAGTCGGGGAGAGTAGGGGAGAGCGAGAGTCGGGGAGAGTCGGGGAGAGTCGGTGAGAGTCGGGGAGAGTCGGGGAGAGCGAGAGTCGGGGAGAGCGGGAGCGAGAGTCGGGGAGGGCGAGAGTCGGGGAGAGCGAGAGTCGGGGAGAGCGGGTGTCGGGGAGAGCGGGTGTCGGGGAGAGCGGGAGTCGGGGAGAGCGCGAGTCGGAGAGAGCGAGTGTCGGGGAGAGCGAGAGTCGGGGAGAGCGGGAGTCGGGGAGAGCGAGGGTCGTGGAGAGCGAGAGTCGGGGAGAGCGAGAGTCGGGGAGAGCGAGAGTCGGGGAGAGGGAGAGTCGGGGAGAGGGAGAGTCGGGGAGAGGGAGAGTCGGGGAGAGGGAGAGTCGGGGAGAGGGAGAGTCGGGGAGAGGGAGAGTCGGGGAGAGGGAGAGTCGGGGAGAGCAAGAGTCGGGGAGAGCGAGAGTCGGGGAGAGCGAGAGTCGGGGAGAGCGGGAGTCGGGGAGAGCGAGAGTGAGAACAGGAGTCGGGGAGAGCGGGAGTCGGGGAGAGTCGGGGAGAGCGGGAGTCAGGGAGAGTCGGGGAGAGTGGGGGAGAGCGAGAGTCGGGGAGAGCGAGAGTCGGGGAGAGTGAGAGTCGGGGAGAGCGAGAGTCGGGGAGAGCGAGAGTCGGGGAGAGCGGGAGTCGGGGAGAGCGGGAGTCGGGGAGAGCGAGAGTCGGGGAGAGCTAGAATCGGGGAGAGCGAGAGCGAGAGTCGGGGAGAGCGGGAGTCGGGGAGAGCGGGAGTGAGAACAGGAGTTGGGGAGAGCGGGGGGGACCGGGAGTCAGGGAGAGTCGGGGAGAGTAGGGGAGAGCGAGAGTCGGGGAGAGTCGGTGAGAGTCGGGGAGAGTCGGGGAGAGCGAGTGTCGGGGAGAGCGGGAGCGAGAGTCGGGGAGGGCGAGAGTCGGGGAGAGCGAGAGTCGGGGAGAGCGGGTGTCGGGGAGAGCGGGTGTCGGGGAGAGCGGGAGTCGGGGAGAGCGCGAGTCGGAGAGAGCGAGTGTCGGGGAGAGCGAGAGTCGGGGAGAGCGGGAGTCGGGGAGAGCGAGGGTCGTGGAGAGCGAGAGTCGGGGAGAGCGAGAGTCGGGGAGAGCGAGAGTCGGGGAGAGGGAGAGTCGGGGAGAGGGAGAGTCGGGGAGAGGGAGAGTCGGGAAGAGTCGGGGAGAGACGGGGAGAGGGAGAGTCGGGGAGAGGGAGAGTCGGGGAGAGCGAGAGTCGGGGAGAGCGAGAGTCGGGGAGAGCGGGAGTCGGGGAGATCGAGAGTCGCGGAGAGCGAGAGTCAGGGAGAGTGAAAATCGGGGAGAGCGAGAGTCGGGGAGAGCGAGAGCGAGAGTCGGGGAGAGCGGGAGTCGGGGAGAGCGGGAGCGAGAGTCGGGGAGAGCAAGAGTCGGGGAGAGCGGGAGTCGGGGAGAGCGAGAGTCGGGGAGAGCGAGAGTCGTGGAGAGCGTGAGTCGGGGAGAGCGGGTGTCGGGGAGAGCGGGAGTCGGGGAGAGCGCGAGTCGGGGAGAGCGAGTGTCGGGGAGAGCGAGTGTTGGGGACAGCGGGAGTCGGGGAGAGCGAGAGTCGGGGAGAGCGAGAGACGGGGAGAGCGAGTGTCGGGGAGAGTGAGTGTCGGGGAGAGCGGGACTCGGGTAGAGCGGGAGTCGGGGAGAGCGAGAGTCGGGGGAGAGCGAGTGTCGGGGAGAGCAAGAGTCGGGGAGAGCGGGAGTCGGGGAGAGCGGGAGTCGGGGAGAGCGTGACTCGGGGAGGGCAAGAGTCGGGGAGGGCGAGAGTCGGGGAGGGCGAAAGTCGGGGAGAGCGGGAGTCGGGGAGAGCGGGAGTCGGTGAGAGCGAGAGTCGGGGAGAGCGAGTGTCAGGGAGAGCGAGAGTCGGGGAGAGCGGGAGTCGGGGAGAGCGGGAGTCGGGGAGAGCGGGAGTCGGGGAGAGCGGGAGTCAGTGAGGGCGAGAGTCGGGGAGGGCGAGAGTCGGGGAGGGCGAGAGTCGGGGAGAGCGACAGTCGGGGTGAGCGAGAGACGGGGTGAGTGAGAGTGAGAGTCGGTGAGAGCGAGAGTCGGGGAGAGCGAGAGCGAGAGTCGGGGAGAGCGAGAGTCGGGGAGGGCGAGAGTCGCGGAGAGCGGGTGTCGGGGAGAGCGAGAGTCGGGGAGCGAGAGAGTCGGGGAGAGCGAGAGTCGGGGAGAGCGAGAGTCGGGGAGAGCGAGAGTCGGGGAGAGCGGTAGTCGGGGAGAGCGAGAGTCGGGGAGAGCGAGGGTCGGGGAGAGCGAGAGTCCGGGAGAGCGAGAGCGAGAGTCGGGGAGAGCGGGAGTCGGGGAGAGCGACAGTCGGGGTGAGCGAGAGACGGGGTGAGTGAGAGTCGGTGAGAGCGAGAGTCGGGGAGAGCGAGAGCGAGAGTCGGGGAGAGCGAGAGTCGGGGAGGGCGAGAGTCGGGGAGAGCGGGAGTCGGGGAGAGCGAGAGTCGGGGAGCGAGAGAGTTAGGGAGAGCGAGAGTCGGGGAGAGCGATAGTCGGGGAGAGCGAGAGTCGGGGAGAGCGGGAGTAGGGGAGAGCGAGAGTCGCGGAGAGCGAGAGTCGGGGAGAGCGAGAAACGGGGAGAGCGAGAGTCGGGGAGAGCGAGAGCGAGAGTCGGGGAGAGCGGGAGTCGGGGAGAGCAGGAGTGAGAGCAGGAGTCGGGGAGAGCGGGAGTCGGGGAGAGTCGGGGAGAGTCGGGGAGAGTCGGGGAGAGCGAGAGTCGGGGAGAGTCGGGGAGAGTCGGGGAGAGTCGCGGAGAGTCGGGGAGAGCGAGAGTCGGGGAGAGCGAGAGTCGGGGAGAGCGAGAGTCGGGGAGAGCGAGAGTCGGGGAGAGCGGGAGCGAGAGTTGGGGAGAGCGAGTGTCGGGGAGAGCGAGAGTCGGGGAGAGCGGGTGTCGGGGAGAGCGGGAGGCGGGGAGAGCGGGAGTCGGGGAGAGCGGGAGTCGGGGAGAGCGAGGTTCGTGGGGAGCGAGAGTCGGGGAGAGGGAGAGTCGGGGAGAGGGAGAGTCGGGGTGAGGGAGAGTCGGGGAGAGGGAGAGTCGGGGAGAGCGAGAGTCGGGGAGAGCGAGAGTCGGGGAGGGCGAGAGTCGGAGAGAGCGAGATTCAGGGAGAGCGAGAGTCGGGGAGAGCGAGAGCGAGAGTCGGGGAGAGCGAGAGTCGGGGAGAGCGAGAGTCGGGGAGGGCGAGAGTCGGGGAGAGCGAGAATCGGGGAGAGCGAGAGTCCGGGAGAGCGAGAGTCGGGGAGTGCGGGAGTCGGGGAGTGCGGGAGTCGGGGAGAGCGAGAGTCGGGGAGATCGAGAGTCGGGGTGAGCGAGAGTCGGTGAGAGCGAGAGTCGGGGAGAGCGAGAGCGAGAGTCGGGGAGAGCGAGAGTCGGATAGAAGGAGAGTCGGGGAGAGCGAGAGTCGGGGAGAGCGAGAGTCGGGGAGAGCGGGAGTCGGGGAGAGCGGGAGTCGGGGAGAGCGAGAGTCGGGGAGAGCGAGAGTCGGGGAGAGCGAGAGTCTGGGAGAGCGGGAGTCGGGGAAAGCGGGAGTCGGGGAGAGCGAGAGTCGGGGAGAGCGAGAGTCGGGGAGAGCGAGAGTCGGGGAGAGCGGGAGTCGGGGAGAGCGGGAGTCGGGGAGAGCGGGAGTCGGGGAGAGCGGGAGTCGGGGAGAGCGAGAGTCGGGGAGAGCGAGAGTCGGGGAGAGCGGGAGTCGCGGAGAGCGAGAGTCGCGGGGAGCGAGAGTCGGGGAGGGCGAGAATCGGGGAGAGCGAAAGTCGGGGAGAGCGAGAGCGAGAGTCGGGGAGAGCGGGAGTCGGGGAGAGCGGGAGTGAGAGCAGGAGTCGGGGAGAGCGGGAGTCGGGGGGAGTCGGGGAGAGTCGGGGAGAGCGGGAGTCAGGGAGAGTCGGGGAGAGTAGGGGAGTGCGAGAGTCGGGGAGAATCGGGGAGAGTCGGGGAGAGCGAGAGTCGGGGAGAGCGAGAGTCGGGGAGAGCGAGAGTCGGGGAGAGCGAGAGTCGGGGAGAGCGGGAGCGAGAGTCGGGGAGGGCGAGAGTCGGGGAGAGCGAGAGTCGGGGAGAGCGGGTGTCGGGGAGAGCGGGTGTCGGGGAGAGCGCGAGTCGGGGAGAGCGAGTGTCGGGGAGAGCGAGTGTCGGGGAGAGCGGGAGTCGGGGAGAGCGAGAGTCGGGGAGAGCGAGAGTCGGGGAGAGCGGGAGCGAGAGATGGGGAGAGCGAGTGTCGGGGAGAGCGGGATCGGGGAGAGCGGGAGTCGGGGAGAGCGGGAGTCGGGGAGAGCGGGAGTCGGGGAGAGCGAGAGTCGGGGAGAGCGAGAGTCGGGGAGAGCGAGAGACGGGGAGAGCGAGAGCGAGAGTCCGGGAGAGCGGGAGTCGGGGAGAGCGGGAGTCGGGGAGAGCGGGAGTCGGGGAGAGCGAGAGTCGGGGAGAGCGAGAGTCGGGGAGAGCGAGTGTCGGGGAGAGCGAGTGTCGGGGAGAGCGGGACTCGGGTAGAGCGGGAGTCGGGGAGAGCGAGAGTCGGGGAGAGCGAGTGTCGTGGAGAGCGAGAGTCGGGGAGAGCGGGAGTCGGGGAGAGCGGGAGTTGGGGAGAGCGTGACTCGGGGAGGGCGAGAGTCGGGGAGGGCGAGAGTCGGGGAGGGCGAAAGTCGGGGAGAGCGGGAGTCGGGGAGAGCGGGAGTCGGGGAGAGCGAGAGTCGGGGAGAGCGAGAGTCGGGGAGAGCGGGAGTCGGGGAAAGCGAGAGTCGGGGAGACCGAGAGTCGGGGAGAGCGGGAGTCGGGGAGAGCGAGATTCGTGGAGAGCGAGAGTCGGGGAGAGCGAGAGTCGGGGAGAGCGAGAGTCGGGGAGAGCGAGAGTCGGGTAGAGCGGGAGTCGGGAAGAGTCGGGGAGAGTAGGGGAGAGCGAGAGTTGGGGAGAGTTGGGGAGAGTCGGGGAGAGCGAGAGTCGGGGAGAGCGGGTGTCGGGGAGAGCGGGAGTCGGGGAGAGCGCGAGTCGGGGACAGCGAGTGTCGGGGAGAGCGGGAGTCGGGGAGAGCGAGAGTCGGGGAGAGCGAGAGACGGGGAGAGCGAGTGTCGGGGAGAGCGAGTGTCGGGGAGAGCGGGACTCGGGGAGAGCGGGAGTCGGGGAGTGCGAGAGTCGGGGAGAGCGAGTGTCGGGGAGAGCGGGAGTCGGGGAGAGCGGGAGTCGGGGAGAGCGGGAGTCGGGGAGAGCGGGAGTCGGGGAGAGCGAGAGTCGGGGAGAGCGAGAGTCGGGGAGAGCGAGAGACGGGGAGAGCGAGAGCGAGAGTCGGGGAGAGCGGGAGTCGGGGAGAGCGGGAGTCGGGGAGAGCGGGAGTCGGGGAGAGCGGGAGTCGGGGAGAGCGAGAGTCGGGGAGAGCGAGAGTCGGGGAGAGCGAGTGTCGGGGAGAGCGAGTGTCGGGGAGAGCGGCACTCGGGTAGAGCGGGAGTCGGGGAGAGCGAGAGTCGGGGAGAGCAAGTGTCGGGGAGAGCGAGAGTTGGGGAGAGCGGGAGTCGGGGAGAGCGGGAGTCGGGGAGAGCGTGACTCGGGGAGGGCGAGAGTCGGGGAGGGCGAGAGTCGGGGAGGGCGAAAGTCGGGGAGAGTGGGAGTCGGGGAGAGCGGGAGTCGGGGAGAGCGAGAGTCGGGGAGTGCGAGTGTAGGGGAGAGCGAGAGTCGGGGAGAGCGGGAGTCGGGGAGAGCGGGAGTCGGGGAGAGCGGGAGTCGGGGAGAGCGGGAGTCGGGGAGAGCGGGAGTCAGTGAGGGCAAGAGTTGGGCAGGGCGAGAGTCGGGGAGGGCGAGAGTCGGGGAGAGCGACAGTCGGGGTGAGCGAGAGACGGGGTGAGTGAGAGTCGGTGAGAGCGAGAGTCGGGGAGAGCGAGAGCGAGAGTCGGGGAGAGCGAGAGTCGGGGAGGGCGAGAGTCGGGGAGAGCGGGAGTCGGGGAGAGCGAGAGTCGGGGAGCGAGAGAGTCAGGGAGAGCGAGAGTCGGGGAGAGCGAGAGTCGGGGAGAGCGAGAGTCGGGGAGAGCGGGAGTAGGGGAGAGCGAGAGTCGCGGAGAGCGAGAGTCGGGGAGAGCGAGAAACGGGGAGAGCGAGAGTCGGGGAGAGCGAGAGCGAGAGTCGGGGAGAGCGGGAGTCGGGGAGAGCAGGAGTGAGAGCAGGAGTCGGGGAGAGCGGGAGTCGGGGAGAGTCGGGGAGAGTCGGGGAGAGTCGGGGAGAGTCGGGGAGAGCGAGAGTTGGGGAGAGTCGGGGAGAGTCGGGGAGAGTCGGGGAGAGTCGGGGAGAGCGAGAGTCGGGGAGAGCGAGAGTCGGGGAGAGCGAGAGTCGGGGAGAGCGAGAGTCGGGGAGAGCGGGAGCGAGAGTTGGGGAGAGCGAGAGTCGGGGAGAGCGAGAGTCGGGGAGAGCGGGTGTCGGGGAGAGCGGGAGGCGGGGAGAGCGGGAGTCGGGGAGAGCGGGAGTCGGGGAGAGCGAGGTTCGTGGAGAGCGAGAGTCGGGGAGAGGGAGAGTCGGGGAGAGGGAGAGTCGGGGAGAGGGAGAGTCGGGGAGAGGGAGAGTCGGGGAGAGCGAGAGTCGGGGAGAGCGAGAGTCGGGGAGGGCGAGAGTCGGGGAGAGCGAGATTCAGGGAGAGCGAGAGTCGGGGAGAGCGAGAGCGAGAGTCGGGGAGAGCGAGAGTCGGGGAGAGCGAGAGTCGGGGAGGGCGAGAGTCGGGGAGAGCGAGAATCGGGGAGAGCGAGAGTCCGGGAGAGCGAGAGTCAGGGAGTGCGGGAGTCGGGGAGTGCGGGAGTCGGGGAGAGCGAGAGTCGGGGAGAGCGAGAGTCGGGGTGAGCGAGAGTCGGTGAGAGCGAGAGTCGGGGAGAGCGAGAGCGAGAGTCGGGGAGAGCGAGAGTCGGATAGAAGGAGAGTCGGGGAGAGCGAGAGTCGGGGAGAGCGAGAGTCGGGGAGAGCGGGAGTCGGGGAGAGCGGGAGTCGGGGAGAGCGAGAGTCGGGGAGAGCGAGAGTCGGGGAGAGCGAGAGTCTGGGAGAGCGGGAGTCGGGGAGAGCGGGAGTCGGGGAGAGCGAGAGTCAGGGAGAGCGAGAGTCGGGGAGAGCGAGAGTCGGGGAGAGCGGGAGTCGGGGAGAGCGGGAGTCGGGGAGAGCGGGAGTCGGGGAGAGCGGGAGTCGGGGAGAGCGAGAGTCGGGGAGAGCGAGAGTCGGGGAGAGCGGGAGTCGCGGAGAGCGAGAGTCGCGGGGAGCGAGAGTCGGGGAGGGCGAGAATCGGGGAGAGCGAGAGTCGGGGAGAGCGAGAGCGAGAGTCGGGGAGAGCGGGAGTCGGGGAGAGCGGGAGTGAGAGCAGGAGTCGGGGAGAGCGGGAGTCGGGGGGAGTCGGGGAGAGTCGGGGAGAGCGGGAGTCGGGGAGAGTCGGGGAGAGTAGGGGAGTGCGAGAGTCGGGGAGAATCGGGGAGAGTCGGGGAGAGCGAGAGTCGGGGAGAGCGAGAGTCGGGGAGAGCGAGAGTCGGGGAGAGCGAGAGTCGGGGAGAGCGGGAGCGAGAGTCGGGGAGGGCGAGAGTCGGGGAGAGCGAGAGTCGGGGAGAGCGGGTGTCGGGGAGAGCGGGTGTCGGGGAGAGCGCGAGTCGGGGAGAGCGAGTGTCGGGGAGAGCGAGTGTCGGGGAGAGCGGGAGTCGGGGAGAGCGAGAGTCGGGGAGAGCGAGAGTCGGGGAGAGCGGGAGCGAGAGTTGGGGAGAGCGAGTGTCGGGGAGAGCGGGAGTCGGGGAGAGCGGGAGTCGGGGAGAGCGGGAGTCGGGGAGAGCGGGAGTCGGGGAGAGCGAGAGTCGGGGAGAGCGAGAGTCGGGGAGAGCGAGAGACGGGGAGAGCGAGAGCGAGAGTCCGGGAGAGCGGGAGTCGGGGAGAGCGGGAGTCGGGGAGAGCGGGAGTCGGGGAGAGCGAGAGTCGGGGAGAGCGAGAGTCGGGGAGAGCGAGTGTCGGGGAGAGCGAGTGTCGGGGAGAGCGGGACTCGGGTAGGGCGGGAGTCGGGGAGAGCGAGAGTCGGGGAGAGCGAGTGTCGTGGAGAGCGAGAGTCGGGGAGAGCGGGAGTCGGGGAGAGCGGGAGTTGGGGAGAGCGTGACTCGGGGAGGGCGAGAGTCGGGGAGGGCGAGAGTCGGGGAGGGCGAAAGTCGGGGAGAGCGGGAGTCGGGGAGAGCGGGAGTCGGGGAGAGCGAGAGTCGGGGAGAGCGAGTGTCGGGGAGAGCGAGAGTCGGGGAGAGCGGGAGTCGGGGAGAGCGGGAGTCGGGGAGAGCGGGAGTCGGGGAGAGTGGGAGTCAGTGAGGGCGAGAGTCGGGGAGGGCGAGAGTCGGGGAGGGCGAGAGTCGGGGAGAGCGACAGTCGGGGTGAGCGAGAGACGGGGTGAGTGAGAGTTGGTGAGAGCGAGATTCGGGGAGAGCGAGAGCGAGAGTCGGGGAGAGCGAGAGTCGGGGAGGGCGAGAGTCGGGGAGAGCGGGTGTCGGGGAGAGCGAGAGTCGGGGAGCGAGAGCGTCGGGGAGAGCGAGAGTCGGGGAGAGCGAGAGTCGGGGAGAGCGAGAGTCGGGGAGAGCGGTAGTCGGGGAGAGCGAGAGTCGGGGAGAGCGAGGGTCGGGGAGAGCGAGAGTCGGGGAGAGCGAGAGCGGGAGTCGGGGAGAGCGGGAGTCGGGGAGAGCGAGAGTCGGGGAGAGCGGGAGTCGGCGAGAGCGAGAGTCGGGGAGAGCGAGAGTCGGGGAGAGCGAGAGTCGGGGAGAGCGGTAGTCGGGGAGACCGAGAGTCGGGGAGAGCGAGAGTCGGGGAGAGCGAGAGTCGGGGAGAGCGAGAGTCGGGGAGAGTGAGAGTCGGGGAGAGCGAGAGTCGGGGAGAGCGGGAGTCAGGGAGAGCGAGAGTCGGGGAGAGCGAGAGTCGGGGAGAGCGAGAGTCGGGGAGAGCGAGAGTCGGGGAGAGCGGGAGTAGGGGAGAGCGAGAGTCGCGGAGAGCGAGAGTCGGGGAGAGCGAGAAACGGGGAGAGCGAGAGTCGGGGAGAGCGAGAGCGAGAGTCGGGGAGAGCGGGAGTCGGGGAGAGCAGGTGTGAGAGCAGGAGTCGGGGAGAGCGGGAGTCGGGGAGAGTCGGGGAGAGTCGGGGAGAGTCGGGGAGAGTCGGGGAGAGTTGGGGAGAGCGAGAGTCGGGGAGAGTCGGGGAGAGTCGGGGAGAGTCGGGGAGAGTCGGGGAGAGCGAGAGTCGGGGAGAGCGAGAGTCGGGGAGAGCGAGAGTCGGGGAGAGCGAGAGTCGGGGAGAGCGGGAGCGAGAGTTGGGGAGAGCGAGAGTCGGGGAGAGCGAGAGTCGGGGAGAGCGGGTGTCGGGGAGAGCGGGAGGCGGGGAGAGCGGGAGTCGGGGAGAGCGGGAGTCGGGGAGAGCGAGGTTCGTGGAGAGCGAGGTTCGTGGAGAGCGAGAGTCGGGGAGAGGGAGAGTCGGGGAGAGGGAGAGTCGGGGAGAGGGAGAGTCGGGGAGAGGGAGAGTCGGGGAGAGGGAGAGTCGGGGAGAGCGAGAGTCGGGGAGGGCGAGAGTCGGGGAGAGCGAGATTCAGGGAGAGCGAGAGTCGGGGAGAGCGAGAGCGAGAGTCGGGGAGAGCGAGAGTCGGGGAGAGCGAGAGTCGGGGAGGGCGAGAGTCGGGGAGAGCGAGAATCGGGGAGAGCGAGAGTCGGGGAGAGCGAGAGTCGGGGAGTGCGGGAGTCGGGGAGTGCGGGAGTCGGGGAGAGCGAGAGTCGGGGAGAGCGAGAGTCGGGGTGAGCGAGAGTCGGTGAGAGCGAGAGTCGGGGAGAGCGAGAGTCAGGGAGAGCGAGAGTCGGATAGAAGGAGAGTCGGGGAGAGCGAGAGACGGGGAGAGCGAGAGTCGGGGAGAGCGGGAGTCGGGGAGAGCGGGAGTCGGGGAGAGCGAGAGTCGGGGAGAGCGAGAGTCGGGGAGAGCGAGAGTCTGGGAGAGCGGGAGTCAGGGAGAGCGGGAGTCGGGGAGAGCGAGAGTCGGGGAGAGCGAGAGTCGGGGAGAGCGAGAGTCGGGGAGAGCGGGAGTAGGGGAGAGCGGGAGTCGGGGAGAGCGGGAGTCGGGGAGAGCGAGAGTCGGGGAGAGCGGGAGTCGCGGAGAGCGAGAGTCGCGGAGAGCGAGAGTCGGGGAGGGCGAGAATCGGGGAGAGCGAGAGTCGGGGAGAGCGGGAGTCGGGGAGAGCGGGAGTGAGAGCAGGAGTCGGGGAGAGCGGGAGTCGGGGGGAGTCGGGGAGAGTCGGGGAGAGCGGGAGTCGGGGAGAGTCGGGGAGAGTAGGGGAGTGCGAGAGTCGGGGAGAATCGGGGAGAGTCGGGGAGAGCGAGAGTCGGGGAGAGCGAGAGTCGGGGAGAGCGAGAGTCGGGGAGAGCGAGAGTCGGGGAGAGCGGGAGCGAGAGTCGGGGAGGGCGAGAGTCGGGGAGAGCGAGAGTCGGGGAGAGCGGGTGTCGGGGAGAGCGGGTGTCGGGGAGAGCGCGAGTCGGAGAGAGCGAGTGTCGGGGAGAGCGAGTGTCGGGGAGAGCGGGAGTCGGGGAGAGCGAGAGTCGGGCAGAGCGAGAGTCGGGGAGAGCGAGAGTCGGGGAGAGAGGGAGTCGGGGAGAGCGAGATTCGGGGAGAGCGAGAGTCGGGGAGAGCGAGAGTCGGGAAGAGCGAGAGTCGGGGAGAGCGAGAGTCGGGTAGAGCGGGAGTCGGGGAGAGCGGGAGTCGGGAAGAGTCGGGGAGAGTGGGGAGAGCGAGAGTTGGGGAGAGTCGGGGAGAGCGAGAGTCGGGGAGAGCGAGAGTCGGGGAGAGCGAGAGTCGGGGAGAGCGGGAGCGAGTGTAGGGGAGAGCGGGAGTCGGGGAGAGCGAGAGTCGGGGAGAGCGAGAGTCGGGGAGAGCGAGTGTCGGGGAGAGCGAGTGTCGGGGAGAGCGGGAGTCGGGGAGAGCGGGAGTCGGGGAGATCGAGAGTCGGGGAGAGCGAGTGTCGGGGAGAGCGAGAGTCGGGGAGTCGGTGAGAGCGGGAGTCGGGGAGAGCGTGAGTCGGGGAGGTCGAGAGTCGGGGAGGTCGAGAGTCGGGGAGGGCGAGAGTCGGGGAGGGCGAGAGTCTGGGAGAGCGTTAGTCGGGGAGAGCGGGAGTCGGGGAGAGCGAGTGTCAGGGAGAGCGAGAGTCGGGGAGAGCGGGAATCGGGGAGAGCGGGAGTCGGGGAGAGAGGGAGTCGGGGAGGGCGAGAGTCGGGGAGGGCGAGAGTCGGGGAGGGCGAGAGTCGGGGAGAGCGTTAGTCGGGGAGAGCGGGAGTCGGGGAGAGCGAGTGTCAGGGAGAGCGAGAGTCGGGGAGAGCTGGAGTCGGGGAGAGCGGGAGTCGGGGAGAGCGGGAGTCGGGGAGGGCGAGAGTCAGGGAGGGCGAGAGTCGGGGAGGGCGAGAGTCGGGGAGAGCGAGAGTCGGGGTAAGCGAGAGATGGGGAGAGCGAGAGTCGGGGAGAGCGAGAGTCGCGGAGAGCGAGAGTCGGGGAGAGCGAGAGTCGGGGAGAGCGAGAGCGAGAGTCGGGGAGAGCGAGAGTCGGGGAGGCCGAGAGTCGGGGAGAGCGGGAGTCGGGGAGAGCGAGAGTCGGGGAGCGAGAGAGTCGGGGAGAGGGAGAGTCGGGGAGACCAGGAGTCGGGGAGAGCGAGAGTCGAGTAGAGCGGTAGTCGGGGAGAGCGAGAGTCGGGGAGAGCGAGAGTCGGGGAGAGCGAGAGCGAGAGTCGGGGAGAGCGGGAGTCGGGGAGAGCGAGAGTCGGGGAGAGCGGGAGTCGGGGAGAGCGAGAGTCGGGGAGAGCGAGAGTCGGGGAGAGCGGTAGTCGGGGAGACCGAGAGTCGGGGAGAGCGAGAGTCGGGGAGAGCGAGAGTCGGGGAGAGCGAGAGTCGGGGAGAGCATGAGTCGGGGAGAGCGGGAGTCGGGGAGAGCGGGAGTCGGGGAGAGCGAGAGTCGGGGAGAGCGAGTGTCGGGGAGAGCGAGAGTCGGGGAGAGCGGGAGTCGGGGAGAGCGAGAGTCGGGGAGAGCAAGAATCGGGGAGTGCGAGAGTCGGGGTGAGCGGGAGTGAGAGCAGGAGTCGGGGAGAGTCAGGGAGAGCGGGAGTCGGGGAGAGTCGGGGAGAGCGAGAGTCGGGGAGAGCGAGAGTCGGGGAGAGCGGGTGTCGGGGAGAGCGGGAGTCGGGGAGAGCGAGAGTCGGGGAGAGCGGGTGTCGGGGAGAGCGGGGGTCGGGGAGAGCGAGAGTCGGGGAGAGCGAGAGTCGGGGAGAGCGAGAGTCGGGGAGAGCGAGAGTCGGGGAGAGCGAGAATCGGGGAGGGCGAGAGTCGGGGAGGGCGAGAGTCGGGGTGAACGAGAGTCGGGGAGAGCGAGAGTCGGGGAGAGCGAGAGCGAGAGTCGGGGAGAGCGAGAGTCGGGGAGGGCGAGAGTCGGGGAGAGCGAGAATCGGGGAGAGCGAGAGTCGGGGAGAGCGAGAGTCGGGGAGAGCGAGAGTCGGGGAGAGCGAGAGTCGGGGAGGGCGAGAGTCGGGGAGGGCGAGAGTCGGGGAGAGCGAGAGTCGGGGAGAGCGAGAGTCGGGGAGAGCGAGAGCGAGAGTCGGGGAGAGCGAGAGTCGGGGAGGGCGAGAGTCGGGGAGAGCGAGAATCGGGGAGAGCGGGAGTCGGGGAGAGCGAGAGTCGGGGAGAGCGAGAGTCGGGGAGAGCGAGAGTCGGGGAGAGCGAGAGTCGGGGAGAGCGAGATTCGGGGAGAGCGAGAGTCGGGGAGAGCGGGAGTCGGGGATAGCGAGAGTCGCGGAGAGCGAGAGTCGGGGAGAGCGAGAATCGGCGAGAGCGAGAGTCGGGGAGAGCGAGAGCGAGAGTCGGGGAGAGCGGGAGTCGGGGAGAGCATGAGTGAGAACAGGAGTCGGGGAGAGCGGGAGTCGGGGAGAGTTGGGGAAAGTCGGGGAGAGCGGGAGTCAGGGAGAGTCGGGGAGAGTAGGGGCGAGCGAGAGTCGGGGATAGTCGGGGAGAGTCGGGGAGAGCGAGAGTCGGGGAGAGCGAGAGTCGGGGAGAGCGAGAGTCGGGGTGAGCGAGAGTCGGGGAGAGCGAGAGTCGGGGAGAGCGGGAGTCGGGGAGAGCGAGAGTCGCGGAGAGCGAGAGTCGGGGAGAGCGAGAGTCGGGGAGAGCGAGAGTCGGGGAGGGCGAGAGTCGGGGAGGGCGAGAGTCGGGGAGTGCGAGAGTCGGGGAGGGCGAGAGTCGGGGAGAGCGAGATTCGGGGAGAGCGAGAGTCGGGGAGAGCAAGAGCGAGAGCGAGAGTCGGGGAAAGCGAGAGTCGGGGAGAGCGAGAGTCGGGGAGAGCGAGAGTCGGGGAGAGCGAGAGTGAGAGTCGGGGAGTGCGGGAGTCGGGGAGTGCGGGAGTCGGGGAGAGCGAGAGTCGGGGAGAGCGAGTGTCGGGGAGGGCGAGAGTCAGGGAGGGCGAGAGTCGGGGAGGGCGAGAGTCGGGGAGAGCGAGAGTCGGGGTAAGCGAGAGATGGGGAGAGCGAGAGTCGGGGAGAGCGAGAGTCGCGGAGAGCGAGAGTCGGGTAGAGCGAGAGTCGGGGAGAGCGAGAGCGAGAGTCGGGGAGAGCGAGAGTCGGGGAGGCCGAGAGTCGGGGAGAGCGGGAGTCGGGGAGAGCGAGAGTCGGGGAGCGAGAGAGTCGGGGAGAGGGAGAGTCGGGGAGACCAGGAGTCGGGGAGAGCGAGAGTCGAGTAGAGCGGTAGTCGGGGAGAGCGAGAGTCGGGGAGAGCGAGAGTCGGGGAGAGCGAGAGCGAGAGTCGGGGAGAGCGGGAGTCGGGGAGAGCGAGAGTCGGGGAGAGCGGGAGTCGGGGAGAGCGAGAGTCGGGGAGAGCGAGAGTCGGGGAGAGCGGTAGTCGGGGAGACCGAGAGTCGGGGAGAGCGAGAGTCGGGGAGAGCGAGAGTCGGGGAGAGCGAGAGTCGGGGAGAGCATGAGTCGGGGAGAGCGGGAGTCGGGGAGAGCGGGAGTCGGGGAGAGCGAGAGTCGGGGAGAGCGAGAGTCGGGGAGAGCGAGAGTCGGGGAGAGCGGGAGTCGGGGAGAGCGAGAGTCGGGGAGAGCGAGAATCGGGGAGTGCGAGAGTCGGGGTGAGCGGGAGTGAGAGCAGGAGTCGGGGAGAGTCAGGGAGAGCGGGAGTCGGGGAGAGTCGGGGAGAGCGAGAGTCGGGGAGAGCGAGAGTCGGGGAGAGCGGGTGTCGGGGAGAGCGGGAGTCGGGGAGAGCGAGAGTCGGGGAGAGCGGGTGTCGGTGAGAGCGGGGGTCGGGGAGAGCGAGAGTCGGGGAGAGCGAGAGTCGGGGAGAGCGAGAGTCGGGGAGAGCGAGAGTCGGGGAGAGCGAGAGTCGGGGAGGGCGAGAGTCGGGGAGGGCGAGAGTCGGGGAGAGCGAGAGTCGGGGAGAGCGAGAGTCGGGGAGAGCGAGAGCGAGAGTCGGGGAGAGCGAGAGTCGGGGAGGGCGAGAGTCGGGGAGAGCGAGAATCGGGGAGAGCGAGAGTCGGGGAGAGCGAGAGTCGGGGAGAGCGAGAGTCGGGGAGAGCGAGAGTCGGGGAGGGCGAGAGTCGGGGAGGGCGAGAGTCGGGGAGAGCGACAGTCGGGGAGAGCGAGAGTCGGGGAGAGCGAGAGCGAGAGTCGGGGAGAGCGAGAGTCGGGGAGGGCGAGAGTCGGGGAGAGCGAGAATCGGGGAGAGCGAGAGTCGGGGAGAGCGAGAGTCGTCGAGCGCGAGAGTCGGGGAGAGCGAGAGTCGGGGAGAGCGAGAGTCGGGGAGAGCGAGAGTCGGGGAGAGCGAGAGTCGGGGAGAGCGAGAGTCGGGGAGAGCGAGAGTCGGGGAGAGCGAGAGTCGGGGAGAGCGGGAGTCGGGGATAGCGAGAGTCGCGGAGAGCGAGAGTCGGGGAGAGCGAGAATCGGGGAGAGCGAGAGTCGGGGAGAGCGAGAGCGAGAGTCGGGGAGAGCGGGAGTCGGGGAGAGCATGAGTGAGAACAGGAGTCGGGGAGAGCGGGAGTCGGGGAGAGTTGGGGAAAGTCGGGGAGAGCGGGAGTCAGGGAGAGTCGGGGAGAGTAGGGGCGAGCGAGAGTCGGGGATAGTCGGGGAGAGTCGGGGAGAGCGAGAGTCGGGGAGAGCGAGAGTCGGGGAGAGCGAGAGTCGGGGAGAGCGAGAGTCGGGGAGAGCGGGAGTCGGGGAGAGCGAGAGTCGCGGAGAGCGAGAGTCGGGGGGAGCGAGAGTCGGGGAGAGCGAGAGTCGGGGAGGGCGAGAGTCGGGGAGGGCGAGAGTCGGGGAGTGCGAGAGTCGGGGAGGGCGAGAGTCGGGGAGAGCGAGATTCGGGGAGAGCGAGAGTCGGGGAGAGCGAGAGCGAGAGCGAGAGTCGGGGAGAGCGAGAGTCGGGGAGAGCGAGAGTCGGGGAGAGCGAGAGTCGGGGAGAGCGAGAGTCGGGGAGAGCGGGAGTCGGGGAGAGCGGGAGACGGGGAGAGCGGGAGTCGGGGAGAGCGGGAGTCGGGTAGAGCGGTAGTCGGGGAGAGCGGTAGTCTGGGAGGGCGAGATTCGGGGAGAGCGAGAGACGGGGAGAGCGAGAGTCGGGGAGAGCGAGAGTCGGGGAGAGCGAGAGTCGGGGAGCGCGAGAGTCGGGGAGAGCGGGAGTCGGGGAGAGCGAGAGTCGTGGAGAGCGAGAGTGAGAGCAGGAGTCGGGGAGAGCGAGAGTCGGGGAGAGCGACAGTCGGGGAGAGCGAGAGTGAGAGCAATAGTCGGGGAGAGCGAGAGTCGGGGAGAGCGGGAGTCGGGGAGAGCGGGAGTCGGGGAGAACGTGAGTCGGGGAGAGCGAGAGTCGGGGAGCGCGAGAGTCGGGGAAAGCGAGACTCGGGGAGAGCAGGACTCGGGGAGAGCGGCAGTCGGGGAGAGCGGGAGTCGGGGAGAGCGAGAGTCGGGGAGCGCGAGAGTCGGGGAGAGCGAGAGTCGGGGAGAGCGGGAGTCGGGGAGAACGGGAGTCGGGGAGAGCGAGAGTCGGGGAGAGCGAGAGTCGGGGAGAGCGGGAGTCGGGGAGAGCGGGAGTCGGGGAGAGCGGGAGTCGGGGAGAGCGGGAGTCGGGGAGAGCGAGTGTCGGGGAGAGCGAGAGTCGGGGAGAGCGAGAGTCGGGGAGAGCGAGAGTCGGGGAGAGCGAGAGTCGGGGAGAGCGAGAGTCGGGTAGAGCGAGAGTCGGGGAGCGAGAGAGTCGGGGAGGGCGAGAGTCGGGGAGAGCGAGAGTCGGGGAGAGCGGGTGTCGGGGAGAGCGGGAGTCGGGGAGAGCGGGAGTCGGGGAGAGCGAGTGTCGGGGAGAGCGAGAGTCGGGGAGAGCGGGAGTCGGGGAGAGCGAGGGTCGTGGAGAGCGAGAGTCGGGGAGAGCGAGAGTCGGGGAGAGCGAGAGTCGGGGAGAGCGAGAGTCGGGGAGAGCGAGAGTCGAGGAGAGCGAGAGTCGGGGAGAGCGAGAGTCGGGGAGAGCGAGAGTCGGGGAGGGCGAGAGTCGGGGAGAGCGAGAGTCGGGGAGAGCGAGAGCGAGAGTCGGGGAGAGCGAGAGTCGGGGATAGCAAGAGTCGGGGAGAGCGAGAGCGAGAGTCGGGGAGAGCGAGAGTTGGGGAGAGCGAGAGTCGGGGAGAGCGGGAGTCGGGGAGAGCGGGAGTCGGGGAGAGCGAGAGTCGGGGAGCGCGAGAGTCAGGGAGAGCGAGAGTCGGGGAGCGCGAGAGTCGGGGAGAGCGAGAGTCGGGGATAGCAAGCGTCGGGGAGAGCGAGAGCGAGAGTCGGGGAGAGCGAGAGTCGGGGAGAGCGAGAGTCGGGGAGAGCGAGAGTCGGGGAGAGCGGGAGTCGGGGAGAGCGGGAGTCGGGGAGAGCGAGAGTCGGGGAGAGCGAGAGTCGGGGATAGCAAGAGTCGGGGAGAGCGAGAGCGAGAGTCGGGGAGAGCGAGAGTCGGGGAGAGCGAGAGTCGGGGAGAGCGAGAGTCGGGGAGTGCGGGAGTCGGGGAGAGCGAGAGTCAGGGAGAGCGGGAGTCGGGGAGAGCGGGAGTCGGGGAGAGCGGGAGTCGGGGAGAGCGGGAGTCGGGGAGAGCGGGAGTCGGGGAGAGCGTGAGTCGGGGAGAGCGGGAGTCGGGGAGAGCGAGAGTCGGGGAGAGCGGGAGTCGGGGAGAGCGAGAGTCGGGGAGAGCGAGAGTCGGGGAGAGCGAGAGTCGGGGAGAGCGGGAGTCGGGGAGAGCGGGAGTCGGGGAGAGCGGGAGTCGGGGAGAGCGGGAGTCGGGGAGAGCGAGAGTCGGGGAGAGCGAGAGTCGGGGAGAGCGAGAGTCGGGGAGAGCGAGAGTCGGGGAGAGCGGGAGTCGGGGAGAGCGAGATTCGGGGAGAGCGGGAGTCGGGGAGAGCGAGAGTCGGGGAGAGCGAGAGTCGGGGAGAGCGAGCGTCGGCGAGAGCGAGAGTCGGGGAAAGCGGGAGCGGTAGTCGGGGAGAGCTGGAGTCGGGGAGAGCGAGAGTCGGGGAGAGCAAGAGTCGGGGAGAGCTAGAATCTAGGCTGAGGGAGTGCTGCACTGTCGGAGGTGCCATCTTCCAGATGAGACTTTAAACCGTGGCCCCCGTCTGCTCTCTCAGGTGGACGTAAAAGATCACTCGGCCACTATTTCGAAGGAGAGCTGGGGAGTAACCCCCGGTGTCCTGAACAATATTTATCCCTCAATCAACATCACTAAAAACAGATAATCTGGTCATTATCACATTGCTGTTTGTGGGAGCTTGCTGTGCGCAAATTAGCTGCTGCATTTCCCACATTATAACAGTGACCACACTTCAAAAGTATTTCTTTTGGGGAGACCAAACGCAGATTGGGTGACTGCTTTGCGGAACACCTCCGTTCAGTCCATAAGTGGGACCCCGAGCTTCCGGTCGCCTGTCACTTTAATTCTCCGCTCCACTCCCACTCGGACCTCACCGTCCTCGGCCTCTTGCATTGTTCCACGGGAGCTCAGCGTAAGCTCGAGGAACAGCACCTCATCTTCCGTTTAGGCACTTTACAGCCTTCTGGACTCAACATAGAGTTTAATCATTTCAGATAATAACCTCGGCCCCTATCATATATAAGTTTTTTATCCACACTTTTGTTCCCACATGGCAGCTGTCTTTCACTCTGCCAGCACAATTCACACTTCATCTCGAGCCATCCTTTGTTTCTTAACCTGTCCCATTACCATCTCCTCTCGCCTTGAATATCTCTTAATGTCTCTTAATCTCTCCCGCCTTCTATCCTATCACAGACCTTCCCTTTTGTTCCTTCATCCCCTCCCCCCTTTCCCAGCCACTACATAGAAACATAGAAGATAGGAGCAGGTGTAGGCCATTCGGCCCCTCGAGCCTGCTCTGCCAATCAATGAGATCATGGCTGATCATCCAAATTCAGTACCCTGTCCCTGCCTTCTCCCCATATCCCTTGATCACTTTAGCCTTAAGAAATATATCCAACTCCTTCTTGAATATATTTAATGAATTGGCCTCAACTGCCTTCTTTGGCAGAGAATTCCACAGGTTCACTGTTAAGTATGTGTATTGTATTGAACAATTAACACAAAGACTTAAACGTATAACTCAAACAGGTCTTTACTGGTTGGAGGTAGGGACTATACGTAGGCCTTTACTTCATGCCCACAGGCGGGAACTGAGGGGGATCAGTACCCACAGTACTATTTATACCCCTATGGCCAGGAGTGGTATTGCGTATCACTACGCCCAACAAGTAGTGCAGTCCTGTCCATAGGTTCAAAGTAGCACACATATTACATACACAACATTCCTCCCTTCCTAGCTTTACAGTCATCTCCCCATTTAACATAACGTAATAACATATATACATATATAACTTCAGGTTTACATAACAGAATAACATAGATACATAGATAACTTCATGTCAAAACAGATCACAGATTCAGTCTCTGCGGAAAACAGTTCACAGATTCAATCTCTGTGGTGTAGTCGGTTCACGTTGCTGGAGTGACTCATTCAATAGTCCTTCCATGGATTTAACAGTTTGAACTTCCGAACTGAATTGGCTCCGTTCGGAGGGACCACGTGTGTGATCTGGTAGAGGTAATAATGGTTCAGATGGGTCATCTTCTGTTTCGACTTTTCCTTTTCTGCTTCTTGGAGACTCTCTGGGCCAAGGGCTGCTCTGTTGCAGTCATCTCAGTCTGTGTTGCCACCTCAGCTCTTCCAATAACCTTTGAGAGCTCCGAACCCCTTTCGTTTGAATATTGAAGTTCGTGTTCAAGTTTTTCCCATTTCAGAGTCCTGTCCTTCAGCATATGCAGGAGTT
The DNA here is from genome assembly GCF_052327205.1 of Somniosus microcephalus. NCBI lineage: Eukaryota > Metazoa > Chordata > Chondrichthyes > Squaliformes > Somniosidae > Somniosus > Somniosus microcephalus. The sequence continues at coordinate 380,520,486 of NC_140988.1, read as the reverse complement.
GGCTGACCGTTAACTCCTCTGACATCAGACGTTTTGTGTGCTCCTGCTCCATTTTCTCCATCAGCTGCTTCTGTTGTCTTTCCGGATTCTCCAACTCTATATCAAAGAACTCTTTCGTTGCATTCAACTCTTGCTCAAAACGGCGAAGCATTTGTTCTAATTGCTGTTGTAGTTTGAAATGGAGTTGAGTTCGAGCCCGGTGTCCCTCAGAAATGGGCACATCAGTAGACTTGCCAGACTCAGAATCCACAGTTAAACTATGTTGTTGTTGCTCAGTGAAATTCTGTGCTGAAACTTTGTCTTTTGCACCTGAGTTGGGCTTACCATCATCCGTTCCAGAGTCTGGGCCGACTATCTTCACCGAGTTCTCACTCGTTATTGTTTGTAGGAAATGCCAGTCCATATTCATTTTCCTAATCCACTCCCGTCCTAGTAGTGGAGAACCTCCTTCAGATATCACATATAAGTCCATTATTTGACTGTCTTCGCCCTTGTGGACCACTGCAACCTCTATTTTCCCGATGGGGTACACTCTTTGCCCCGTGTATGTTTTCAATATAATCCCCGTATCCTGTAGGGGAATATGTTGGAATAACTTTCCGTAATCTTTCTTATTTATGACCATCAATGCCGATCCAGTGTCCAATTCCAGTTTTACTTGGACTCCTTCTATCTGAAGAGTGACCCAAATTGTCTGGAGGTCTGCACCCTTACCAGCGTTGAGTACTCTTAAGCTAGCCAGTTCATTACAGCTTAAGCTAGCCAGTTCATTACTGCTAGCGTCTGAATCGGACTCCTGTTCGGTCACCTTGTGTACCTTTGCGTATTTTCCTTGCGGTGACTTCTTGTTGCTGGTCTTCTTCCCTGACCTGCATACTCTAGCTATATGTCCAAGCCTACCACAAGTTCTACATTCTTGGTTTTTAAACCAACACTGGTTCTGATCATGCGTTGTCTTTCCACAACGATAACATTTAACAGAACTCACACCCAATTTGTGTGCACTGAGCTCCGGTGACCGTAGCTGCATTACTGCCGTGCCTCTCGCTGCGGCTTCGTGTGTTGCTGCCATAGTGACCGCCTTCTCAAGCGTCAGCTCATTCTCCTCGAGCAGTCGCTTTTGTGTATCCTGTTTAAATAAACCACACACAAATTTGTCTCGTAGTGCATCTGTCAGTCCCGTTCCAAACTGGCAATATTTCGCTAATTTACGCAATTCCAGCAAATATTCAGCATTGCTTTCATGCTGTAGCTGCCTTCTGTCATAAAATTTAAATCGTTCCGCTAGCATCAGCGGCGTGGGGTTTAGATGATCTTTCAGGACAGTAACAATCTCATCGAACGTCTTATCCGCCGGTTCATCTGGTGATAACAGGTGTTTCAATTGCCCGTATGTCTTCGCACCCATTAAATTTAATAATGTTAGAGCTTTATCTTGGTCACGAATTTTATTGGCCTTACAATAATTTTTTACTCTTTCAACATATATGGCCCAATCTTCGAGGTCACTATCAAAGGTGCTAATATTCCCGTGTTTAGGCATTGTAGATTTGCAATTTCTCAGATTTTATTTTGTTTACTTGTTATCAAAGATGGCGGCTTCCCGCTCTTGCCGTCGTCCTCCGCCCACAAAATGGCGGTTTTCCCGCGCTTGGCGGTCTTCACCCGTCCCCCGACGCCGTCTCCCTTCAGCCCCCGAGTGCGGCCCTTATCTTCGCCGCGATCGATAGCCCACGCTGTGCACCGCGGCTCTTGCACCTTGAGCTTCTGCAGCCGCCGCGCCTTTCAGTCCGAGTGCGGCCCTTATCTTTGGTCCCGATCGCTGGCCCGCGCTGCGCCTCGCACTTGAAGCGGCTCCCGGCCTCTGGCTCACCCGCTCGCGCGGCTCTTGCTCGCTCCCTCCCGGGCTCTGGCTTACCCGCTCGCGCGTTTCACCGCGGCTCTTATCAGGGATTGCGATCGCCCTTATCTTCTCCAACTTCCCCAGCCCTGTCTTTGCAGCCAACGCTGCACGGCTTACCCCACCACCTCGGTTGAACAAGGAAACTGCAGAAAGACTTCTGTCAGTCGCTGGAAGCTGTCAGGATGGCTGCTGCACTCCAGTGCTCAGTCGCTGATGGAGGCTTCAGAGTCCTAAAGCCTGTCGCTTCTAGTGGGGTGGTGATGTTTGAAACCTCTCTTCAACTGCCGCAGGGTAAGAACCTGACTCGTCGCCAGTGTTAAGTATGTGTATTGTATTGAACAATTAACACAAAGACTTAAACGTATAACTCAAACAGGTCTTTACTGGTTGGAGGTAGGGACTATACGTAGGTCTTTACTTCATGGCCACAGGCGGGAACTGAGGGGAGATCAGTACCCACAGTACTATTTATACCCCTATGGCCAGGAGTGGTACTGCGTATCACTACGCCCTACAAGTAGTGCAGTCCTGTCCATAGGTTCAAAATAGCACACATATTACATACACAACATTCACCACTCTCTGGGTGAAGAAATTCCTCCTCACCTCTGTCCTAAATGGCTTACCCCTTATCCTTAGACTGTGACCCCTGGTTCTGGACTCCCCGACCATCAGGAACATCCTTCGTGCATCTCGTCTGTCTAGTCCTGTTAGAATTTTATAAGTTTCGATGAGATCCCCTCTCATTCTTCTAAACTCCAGCGAGTACAAGCCCAATCGACCCAATCTCTCCTCATACATCATTCCTGCCATCCCAGGTATCAGCCTGGTGAATCTTCGCTGAACTTCCTCCATGGCAAGAACATCCTTCCTCAGATAAGGCGACCAAAACTGCACACAATACTCAAGATGTGGTCTCACCAAGACCTGTACAACTGCAGCAAGCCATCCTTGTTCCTGTACTCGAATCCTCTCGCTACGAAGGCCAACATACCATTTGCCTTCTTAACCGCCTGCTGCATCTGCATGCTTACCTTCAGCGACTGGTGCACAAGGACACCCAGGTCAGTCGTTGCACTTCCCCTTCTCCCAATCTATTGTCGTTCAGATAACAATCTGCCTTCCTGTTTTTGCCACCAAAGTGGATAACCTCGCACTTATCCACATTGTACTGCATCTGCCATGCATCTGCCCAATCACCCAACCTGTCCAAATCATACTGGAGTTTCTTGGCATCCTCCTCACAGCACACACGCCCACCCAGCTTTGTGTCATCTGCAAACTTGGAGATATTACATCTGGTTCCCTCGTCCAGATCATTAATACATATTGTGAATAGCTGGGGTCCTACCACCGATCCCTGCGGTACCCCACTAGTCACTGCCTACCACTCGGAAAAAGACCCGTTTATTCCAACTCTTTGCTTCCTGTCTGCCAACCAGTTCCCTATCCAAGTCAATACCTTGCCCCAATCCCATGTGCCTTAACTTTACACGCTAATCTCTTATGTGGGACCTTATCAAAAGCCTTCTGACACTTGCTTAAAAATCTGTTCCATTTCCTGCTTTTTTTCCAGTTCTGATGAAAGCTCATCGACCTGAAACGTTAACTCTGTTTCTCTCTTCACAGATACTGCCTGACCTGCTGAGTATCTCCAGCATTTTCTGTTTTTATTTCAAAAGTACTTCATTGGCTGTAAAGTGCTTTGGGATGTCCGGTGGTTGTGAAAGGCGCTATAGAAAGTGTTTCCTTTTTTGATAGACACATATAGACAGAGAGATAATGATAAAGAGGCAGACAGAGCGACTGATAGAGTGAGACAGACAGAGATGATGGTGAGAGGCAGAGAAGAGAGAGAGGGAGAGAGTTAGTGATGTACGATGTTAGGGAGATATAGAGAGATTTGGAGATAGTGAGGGAGACAGATAAAGAACAAGAGACCGATGGAGCAAGAGAGAGAGAGACGGAGATAATAGCAGTGTCAAAGGCAGGAAAGACAGAGAGAAAGGAATTGAATCAGAGATCAAGTGAGAGAAGTAGACATAGAAAGGTACAGTCAGACACACAAAGGAGATAGAATCAGAGCGAGGCAGAAAGACAGAGATTCGGAGGTTGTGAAAGGCGCTATATAAATGCAAGTCTTTTTTTCTCCTAATTTGATTTTGATTTTTAAAATTGTTTTTGCCCCTCTCAGGAGATCACAAGACAGTTGCTGGGTAGGCGGGGATGTCTAATGATGATGCTTCAGGCATCGCGATCGTGTGAGGCAGGCTTGATGGACCAGACGGTCTCTTCCTGCCCGTCATTTCCGTACATTGATATTTCAACACCGTGAGGATGGAGTGAGTGTAAGTCAGGGGGATTTGGAGCGTAGGAGCAGCATTATAAAGTTTGCAGGTGATAGGAAACTTGGCACAGTAGTAGATAGTGATGAGGATAGTTGTAGACTTCAGGATGACAGGCAGGATGGTGAAATGGGCAGAAACATGGCGGACGGAACTCAATGTGGAGAAGTGTGAAGTGATGCACTTTGGGAGGACTAATATGGAAATTCTATAAATGGCACGATTTTGAAAAGTGTAGATGAGCAGAGAGACCTTGGTGTCCGAATCCTTAAAGGTGGTGGGGCAAGTTGATAAGGTGGTTATAAAGCATTTGGGTTGCTTGGGTTTATAAGTAGAGGAATATATAAAGCAAAGAGATCACGCTCGAACTTTATAAATCACTGGTTGGGCCTCAGCTGGAGTATTGAGGACAATTCTGGGCCCCACACGTCAGGAAAGATGTAAAGGCCTCAGAAAGGGGACAGAGGAGGTTTACCTGGCGTGAGGGACTTCAGTTATGAGGAGAGGTTGGAAAAGTTCAGACTGTTCTCCAGGGTACAGAGAAGGTTAAGAGGTGACCTAATAGAGGATGAGAGGTTTTGATAAGGGTAGAGAGAGAAAAACTCTTCCCTCTGGCGAGTGGGTCAATAACCAGAGGACAGAGATTGCAAATCATTGGCAACGATCGAGAGGGAAGACGAGGAGAAATGTTTTCACTCAGAGAGTTGTGGGGATCTGGAACGCTCGACCTGAGCAGCTGGTGGAAGCTGATTCCAGCAATAATTTTCAAGGGGAGTTGGACGGGTTCTCGAGGATGAGGCACTGACAGGGTTACGGACAAAAAGCGGGGGAGTGGGACTGAGCACCACTGGTCTTTCACAGAGCCAGCACAGGCAGGATGGGCTGAATGGCCTCCTCCTGTGCTGTAACTTTCTATGATTCTATGAGAATTGAAGGATGACTATCAAAGTATATTATCGATAAAGTGAAGAAAAGTTGTGTTGCAGATGTATTGATTTCTTTGTGGGTTCAATGACGAGACATTTATGAAAGAGAATGTCTTTTAATCTAAAGTCTGTTCAACTCTTTATACAGCATTTACAGGAGACATCATGCTAGTGATGCATCTAGAATGAAACTGAAACTAAACTGAACTGCCTTGCTTGTCTCTGTCACATGCCCTCTGCTGGTCAGGCACAAGCAATCAATACATACAAACATGCTGGTAAGGCATCATAATCAAACAGGCAAATACCATCTCTATTTGCTGATATCATTACATAGAGTCATAGAGTCATAGAGTTATACAGCACGGATAGAGGCCCTTTGGCCCATCGTGTCCACGCCGGCCATCACGCCCTGTCTAATCTAATCCCATATTCCAGCATTTGGTCCGTAGCCTTGTATGCTATGGCATTTCAAGTGCTCATCCAAATGCGCCTTGAATGTTGTGAGGGTTCCAGCCTCCACAACCCTTCCGGGCAGTGAGTTCCAGACTCCAACCACCCTCTGGGTGAAAAAGTTCTTTCTCAAATCCCCTCTAAACCTCCCGCCCTTTACCTTGAATCTGTGCCCCCTAGTTATTGACCCTTCTACTAAGGGAAAAAGCTCCTTCGTATCCATCCTATCTATGCCCCTCATAATTTTGTACACCTCAATCATGTCCCCCCTCAGCCTCCTCTGCTCCAAGGAAAACAAACCCAATCTGCCCAGTCTCTCTTCATAGCTGAAGCGTTCCAGCCCTGGTAACATCCTGGTGAATCTCCTCTGCACCCTCTCCAAAGCTATCACATCCTTCCTGTAGTGTGGCGACCAGAACTGCACAGAGTATTCCAGCTGTGGCCTAACCAGTGTTTTATACAGCTCCATCATAACCTCCTTGCTCTTATATTCTATGCCTCGGCTAATGAAGGCAAGTACCCCATATGCCTTTTTTACCACCTTATCCACCTGTTCCGCCGCCTTCAGGGATCTGTGTACTTGCACACCCAGATCCCTCTGACCCTCCGTCTTGCCTAGGGTCTTACCATTCATTGTGTATTCCCTTGCCTTGTTAGTCCCCCCAAAGTGCATCACCTCGCACTTTTCCGGGTTAAATTCCATTTGCCACTGTTCCGCCCATCTGACCAACCCATCGATATCGTCCTGCAGACTGAGGCTACCCTCCTCGCTATTTACCACCCTACCAATTTTTGTATCATCCGCGAACTTACTGATCATACCTTTTACATTCACGTCCAAGTCATTAATATAGACCACAAACAGCAAGGGACCCAGCACCGATCCCTGTGGTACCCCACTGGACACAGGCTTCCAGTCACAAAAACAAACTTCGACCATCACCCTCTGCCTTCTGCCACTCAGCCAGTTTTGTATCCAACGTGCCAAGGCACCCTGGATTCCATGGGCTCTTACCTTCTTGACCAGTCTCCTGTGCGGGACTTTATCGAAGGCCTTACTGAAATCCATGTATACCACATCCACTGCGTTACCCTCATCCACACACCGAGTCACCCCCTCAAAAAATTCAATCAAATTAGTCAGACATGATCTTCCCTTGACAAAGCCATGTTGACTATCCCTGATTAATCCTTGCCTCTCCAAGTGGAGACTGATTTTGTCCCTCAGAATTTTTTCCAATAATTTTCCCACCACTGATGTTAGGCTCACTGGCCTGTAGTTCCCCGGTTTTTCCCTACTCCCCTTCTTGAATAATGGAACTACATTAGCGGTTCTCCAGCCCTCTGGCACATCCCCTGTGGCCAGAGAGTCATAGAGTCATAGAGTCATAGAAACATAGAAACATAGAGATAGGAACAGGAGTAGGCCATTCGGCCCTTCGAGCCTGCTCCGCCATTCAATGAGATCATGGCTGATCTTCGTCTGAGATCTTAGCTGATCTTACCAGTTCAGTACCCCGTCCCCGCCTTTTCTCCGTAACCCTTAATCCCCTTAGCCTTCAGAAATATATCCAATTCTCTCTTGAAAATATTTATTGAATTAGCCTTCACAGCCCTCTGTGGCAGGGAATTCCACAGGCTCACCACTCTTTGAGTGAAGAAATTCTTCCTCATCTCTGTTTTAAATGATTTGCCCGCTATTTTTAGACTGTGGCCCCTGGTTCTGTGCTCCCCTGCCATTGGAAACATTCTCTCTGAATTCAGCCTGTCCAGGCCTGCCATAATTTTATATGTTTCGATGAGATCCCCTCTCAATCTTCTAAACTCCAGTGAGTACAAGCCCAAACTATTCAATCTCTCCTCGTAGGTCATTCCCGCCATTCCAGGTATCAGCCTGGTGAATCGCCGCTGCACTCTTTCCATGGCAAGAACATCCTTCCGCAGATGGGGCGACCAAAACTGTACACAATACTCCAGATGCGGTCTCACCAGCACCTTGTACAGCTGTAGTAAGGTATCCCTATTCCTATACTCGAACCCCCTTGATATGAAGGCCAACATACCATTTGCCTTCTTAATCGCCTGTTGCACCTGCATGCTCTCCTTCAGTGACTGGTGCACAAGAACACCCAGGTCCCTCTGCACTTCCCCATCTCCCAATCTATTGCCATTTAGATAATAATCTACCCTCCTGTTTTTACCCCCAAAGTGGATAACCTCGCATTTATCCACATTATAGTGCATCTGCCACGTATCCGCCCATTCCCCCAACCTGTCCAAATCGCACTGTAGCCTCCTGACATCCTCATCAGAGCCCACCCCTCCTCCTAGTTTAGTGTCGTCAGCGAATTTGGAAATATTGCATCCAATTCCCTGATCCAGATCATTTATATATATTGTGAACAGCTGGGGTCCCAGGACAGATCCTTGCGGCACCCCGCTGGTCACTGCCTGCCACTCCGAAAACGAGCCGTTTATTCCAACTCTCTGTTTTCTATCCGCCAGCCAGTTCTCTATCCACGTTAATACTTTGCCCCCAATCCCATGAGCCTTAATTTTGCATGATAATCTTTTGTGTGGAACCTTATCGAAGGCTTTCTGGAAGTCAAGGTACACCACATCCACTGGCTCTCCCCCATCTATTTTACCAGTTACTTCCTCAAAAAATTCCAGCAGATTAGTCAAACACGATTTACCCTTTGTAAATCCATGTTGACTCTGTCCGATCCTTTCCCCATTTGTCAAGTGCTCCGCTATTTTATCCTTAATAATGGACTCTAGCATTTTGCCCACAACCGATGTAAGGCTTACTGGTCTATAATTCCCTGCTTTCTCTCTACCCCCCTTTTTAAATATTGGGGTAACATTAGCTACCCTCCAATCCACGGGTACTGTTCCCGAGTCAATGGAGTTCCGGAAGATGATCCTTAGAGCATCTGCTATCTCTAGGGCCACCTCCTTAAGTACCCTAGGATGTAGTTTATCAGGCCCCGGGGATTTGTCGGCCTTCAGTCCCCTCAACTTATCCAACACCATATCCCTAGAGATACTAATTTCTGTCAGCTCCTCCCTCTCATTAGTCCCTATGTTTGCCGATATTCCTGGGAGGTTATTTGTGTCCTCCTTTGTGAATACAGAACCAAAGTATGAGTTTAATTGGTCTGCCATTTCCTTATTCTCCATTATATATTCTCCCGAATCGGACTGCAAGGGACCGACTTGGGATTTTACCAGTCTTTTCCTCCTGATATACCGATAAAAGCTTTTGCAGTCTGTCTTTATGTTTGCTGCAAGTTTACTTTCGTATTCTATTTTCCCCTTCCTGATTAATCACTTTGTCCTCTTTTGCTGTATCCTGTACTGCCCCCAATCTTCTGGTCTGGTGCTTTTTTTTGCCAGTTGATATGCCCTTTTTTTTGATTTTATGCTGTCCCTAATTTCCCTCGTTATCCACGGTTGAGCCACCTTTTTAGGTTTATTTTTATGCCAAACCGGTATAAACATGTTCTGGAATTCTTCCATTCTATCTTTGAATGCTTGCCATTGTCTATCCACTGTCAATCCCCCCAGAAACACCACCCAATCAATCTTACCCAATTCCCGTCTCATACCCTCGTAATTCCCTTTATTTAAGTTCTGGACCTTAGTCTCTGATTCAATTTCCTCACTCTCCATCTCGACTGAGAGCTCGATCATATTATGATCGCTCTGACCCAAGGGGCCTCGTACAAGAAGATTGTTGATAAGTCCCTTCTCATTGCACAATACCCAGTCTAAAATGGCCTGATCTCGAGTCGGCTCCTCGACATATTGGTCCAGATAACCGTCCCGAAAACATTCCAGGAATTCCTCCTCCTCAGAATTTTTACTAATTTGGGTAGTCCAATCAATATGTAAATTAAAGTCACCCATGATGACAGCTGTGCTCTTATCGCACGCTTCTCTAATTTCCCTTTTTATGCCTTCCCTCACCTCCATATTACTATTTGGAGGCCTATATATCACACCCACTAACGTTTTCCTCCCCTTGCTATTTCTCATTTCTACCCATACAGATTCCGTTTCATCCGAGTTGATATCCTTCCTTTCCATTGCATTAATCCCCTCCTTTACCAGCAATGCTACCCCACCTCCCCTACCTTTTTGCCGATCCTTCCTAAATATTGTATATCCCTGGATGTTAAGTTCCCAGCCTTGCCCACCCTGCCCACCCTGCAGCCACGTTTCTGTAATCCCAATCAAATCATACTTGTTTACCTCTATTTCCACAACTAATTCATCCACTTTGTTCCTAATACAGCACGGATAGAGGCCCTTCGGCCCATCGTGTCCGCGCCGGCCATCAAGCCCTGTCTAATCTAATCCCATATTCCAGCATTTGGTCCGTAGCCTTGTATGCAATGGCATTTCAAGTGCACATCCAAATGCTTCTTAAATGTTGTGAGGGTTTCTGCCTCCACAACCCTTTCAGGCAGTGAGTTCCAGACTCCAACCACCCTCTGGGTGAAAAAGTTCTTTCTCAAATCCCCTCTAAACCTCCCGCCCTTTACCTTGAATCTATGCCCCCTAGTTATCGACCCCTCTACTAAGGGAAAAAGCTCCTCAGCATCCATCCTATCTATGCCCCTCATAATTTTGTACACCTCAATCATGTCCCCCCTCAGCCTCCTCAGCTCCAAGGAAAACAAACCCAACCTGCCCAGTCTCTCTTCATAGCTGAAGCGCTCCAGCCCTGGTAACATCCTGGTGAACCTCCTCTGCACCCTCTCTAACGCGATCACATCCTTCCTGTAGTGTGGCGACCAGAACTGCACACAATATTCCAGCTGTGGCCTAACCAGTGTTTTATACAGCTCCATCATAACCTCCTTGCTCTTATATTCAATGCCTCGGCTAATGAAGGCAAGTATCCCATATGCCTTTTTTACCACCTTATCCACCTGTTCCGCCGCCTTCAGGGATCTGTGTACTTGCACACCCAGATCCCTCTGACCCTCCGTCTTGCCTAGGGTCTTTCCATTCATTGTGTATTCCTTTGCCTTGTTAGTCCCCCCAAAGTGCATCACCTCGCACTTTTCCGGGTTAAATTCCATTTGCCACTGTTCCGCCCATCTGACCAACCCATCTATATCGTCCTGCAGACTGAGGCTACCCTCCTCGCTATTTACCACCCTACCAATTTTTGTATCATCCGCGAACTTACTGATCATACCCTTTACATTCATATCCAAGTCATTAATGTAGACCACAAACAGCAAGGGACCCAGCACCGATCCCTGTGGTACCCCACTGGCCACAGGCTTCCAGTCACAAAAACAACCTTCGACCATCACCCTCTGCCTTCTGCCACTAAGCCAGTTTTGTATCCAATGTGCCAAGGCACCCTGGATTCCATGGGCTCTTACCTTCTTGACCAGTCTCCTGTGCGGGACTTTATCGAAGGTTCTGAATATGTGTGTTCTGAATATGTGTGTTCTCCTTTTCTTAAAACAAAAGTATTTTACTTTTAACTAACAACATGTTTTCTTTGTATTAATCTGCATTTTAACTGTAACACTTAATGAACTTACATTATCATTATCATGATCAAGGTTTTTTAACCTTGCTTTGTGTGTTCACATGAAATATGTCAATACACTAGAACTTGAAGAAAGAATAAGATAACATTACTTCCTTCTATAACAATAGTCCTTAAATTTGCTCAATGAGTCTCTCAGGAGGCTTCACGTGTCTTGAGGATTTTCTGATTGATTGTCCTTGAATCTGAGTTGTTGCCTCAGATGATTGGTTCTCAGCTGTGTGATCAGGTTGTTCAACAGTATCAGTCTCTTGACCTGCTGTGGCTGGTCCCATGAGAGGATCTCGACGATTTCTTCTCAGAACAGCACCCTCATCTGTCTGAATGGTGTATGATCTTGGTTGAACTTCACTCAGGACAGTTCCCTTCTGAGTCCATGTGTTTGTTTTGTCTTTCAACCTTACTTGGTCACCAGTGTGGAGTTCAGGTAGGTTTTGTGTTCCTCTGTCATAGTAGTACTTTTGCTTTTCTTTCTGTTGTTCTTTGAACTTCCTCACTTTCTCCCCCTCTTTTGTTTTCAGGAGGTTCTCCGGGATGGGTAGGTTTGACCTTAGCCGACGTCCCATAAGGAGTTGGGCTGGTGACATACCACACTCGAGCGGCGTTGTGCGGTATACAAGCATGCTCTGGTAGAAGTCAGTTCCACTGTCTTTTGCCTTGTACATCAGTCTTTTCACTGTGTTTGCGGGCTCTCCTGGGTCAACAGCTCTGGACAACGTGTCTGCTGTATACATCAGCTTACCCAGTGTGTACGCAACATTCAGTTCATCATAGACTGTCTCTCCTTCGCTTTCCACAACGAGGACTCTCTTTACCAGGTTCAGTCTCTCACAGGCTTTTAAACCTAGTATGGCTTGCACATCCTTTGGCACCACGATTAATGCTAGCGTGTGCTCTCTGTCCTTGTGTGTAACTTTGACAATGCATCTTCCTTTCACTGGTATATCAGTACCTGAGTATCCTGTCACTTTCACTTTGATTCCATGTATCTTTGGTCTGGGTCTAATTTTCTTAAAATCAGTCTCTGATATCACATTAACTTGTGCTCCAGTATCCAATTTAAATGGAATGTGTATGTCATTCACTTTTAGTGTCAACATCCAGTCTCTTTCTTCTTTTTTGTTTTCAGACACAACATCTACATAGAACTCCTCTATCTCGCTTTCATCTACTGTATGGACCTTGCTTTGTTGCGCTTGGTTCTTACAGCAACGGGCATAATGGTTGTTTTTGTTGCAACTATTGCATGTTTTACCATATGCTGGACACTTTTTTGGTGGATGCTGTGTACCGCATCGACTACATGACTTTCGATTGTCCCTTTCATTTTTGTTCGCTGGCCACGCCTCTTTTTTCACATTGGCGCTCTTTTTGTTAAACGGTTTGTGTCCGTTCTTACTCATTGCATCCACGTTGCAGCTACTGTCACTGAACAGCTCCTTTGCCTGCAACTTCACAGTCTCTGTAGCCCTACACAGTGCTATGGCTTTTCCCAGGTCTAGATCTTGCTCTCTTAGCAGTCTTTCCCTTGGACCATTATCTGGAATACCACACACCAGTCTGTCTTTTATCAGTGAGTCTGAAGGTCCCCCAAATTCACATGTTTTGCTTCGGTTTCTCAGTTCAGTCACATACTGATCAATAGTCTCTCCCGTTTTCTGTACACATGTGAAAAATCTGTGCCTCTCAAACGTCACGTTACGTTTAGGTATGCAGTAGGCCTCAAACTGTTCCATTATTTTATCTAGCTTCATTTTGTCTCCATTAGCAGCGAATGTGAAGTTATTATACACCTCCAGCGCTTCATCACCCACGATATGTAAGAACAGTGATGCTTTCATTTTATCACCTTTCTCGTCAGCTCCGATTGCCACTAAATACAACCCCACACGTTGTTTGAACCTCCTCCAATTTTCAGCCACATTACCTGTCAACTGAAGCGTCGCCGGTGGGTGTAAACCTTCCATTTTTCACTTCGTTAGCTATTCTCCAATGGTAAGCAACGATGTTCTCTTTTGGCTTGCTAATTTGAGGAGAGCTGATTTAACTTCAGATTTTTTCTCTTCATCTCTTTCAATCGCTTCTGACACCATGTATTGATTTCTTTGTGGGTTCAATGACGAGACATTTATGAAAGAGAATGTCTTTTAATCTAAAGTCTGTTCAACTCTTTATACAGCATTTACAGGAGACATCATGCTAGTGATGCATCTAGAACGAAACTGAAACTAAACTGAACTGCCTTGCTTGTCTCTGTCACATGCCCTCTGCTGGTCAGGCACAAGCAATCAATACATACAAACATGCTGGTAAGGCATCATAATCAAACAGGCAAATACCATCTCTATTTGCTGATATCATTACAGCAGAGACAGCAGGCAAGAGCTGAAACAGGGGAGGTCCGTATTGTAGATTCAGAATCTCACAGCACAGAAGGAGGCCATTCGGCCCATCGGGCAGGTGCCGGCTCTTTGAAAGAGCGATCCAATTAGTCCCACTCCCCCTGCTCGTTCCCCACAGCCCTGCAAATGTCTCCCCTTCAAGTTTTTATCCAATTCCCTTTTGAAAGTACATTTGAATCTGCTTCCACCGCCCTTTCAGGCAGCGCATTACAGATCACAACAACTCGCTGCTTAAATACATTAGTCCTCATCTCCCCTCTGTCTCTTTTGCCAATTATCTTAAATCTGTGTCCTCTGGTTACCGATCCTCCTGCCACTGGAAACAGTTTCTCAAAACCCCTCGTGATTTTGAACATCTCTATTAAATCTCCTCTTAACCTTCCCTACTCTATGGAGAACAACCCCAGCGTCTCCAGTGTCTCCACATAACTGAAGTCCCTCATCCCTGGTACCATTCTGGTCAATCTCCTCCGCACCCTCTCCAAGGCCAATCAGTAAAACTGCACATTATGGTTATTATTCCTTCTCAGAGGTTGGTTCAACTTTATTTATTTTAATGAAGGAATAACTCTTTTTAAAATTAAATTGCTATAAAGGCACGTTAATTTTATGCAAATTACCAATTACTCAGAAGGTTGTTGGTTCAAGTCCCGCTTATGAGACTTGAGCACAAAAATCCAGGCTGACACTCCACTGCAGTCCTGAGGGAGTGCCGCACTGTCGGAGGGGTAGTACTGAGGGAGCGCTGCACTGTCGGAGGGGCAGTACTAAGGGAGTGCCGCACTGTCGGAGGGGCAGTACTGAGGGAGTGCCGCACTGTCAGAGGGGCAGTACTGAGGGAACGCGGCACTGTCGGAGGGGCAGTACTGAGGGAGCGCCGCATTGTCGAAGGGGCAGTACCGAGGGAGCACCGCACTGTCAGAGGGGCAGTACTGAGGGAGCGCCGCACTGTCGGAGGGGCAGTACTGAGGGAGCGCCGCACTGTCAGAGGGGCAGTACTGAGGGAACGCGGCACTGTCGGAGGGGCAGTACTGAGGGAGCGCTGCACTGTCGAAGGGGCAGTACCGAGGGAGCACCGCACTGTCAGAGGGGCAGTACTGAGGGAGCGCCGCACTGTCGGAGGGGCAGTACTGAGGGAACGCGGCACTGTTGGAGGGGCAGTACTGAGGGAGCGCCACACTGTCAGAGGGGCAGTACTGAGGGAGCGCCACACTGTCGGAGGGGCAGTACTGAGGGAGCACTGCATTGTCGGAGGGGCAGTACTGAGGGAGCGCCGCACTGTCGGAGGGGCAGTACTGAGGGAGCGCTGCACTGTCGGAGGGGCAGTACTGAGGGAGCGCTGCACTGTCGGAGGGGCAGTACTGAGGGAGTGCTGCACTGTCGGAGGGGCAGTACTGAGGGAGTGCCGCACTGTCGGAGGGGGAGTACTGAGGGAGTGCTGCACTGTCGGAGGGGCAGTTCTGAGGGAGCTCCGCACTGTCGGTGGGGCAGTACTGAGGGAGTGCTGCACTGTCAGAGGGGCAGTACTGAGGAAGCGCTGCACTGTCGGAGGGACTGTACTGAGGGAGCGCCGCACTGTCAGAGGGGCGGTACTGAGGGAGTGCTGCACTGTCAGAGGGGCAGTACTGAGGGAGTGCCGCACTGTCGGAGGGGCGGTACTGAGGGAACGCGGCACTGTTGGAGGGGCGGTACTGAGGGAGCACTGCACTGTCGGAGGGGTGGTACTGAGGGAGTGCTGCACTGTCGGAGGAGCGGTACTGAGAGAGTGCGGCACTGTCGGAGGGGCAGTACTGAGGGAACGCGGCACTGTCGGAGGGGCGGTACTGAGGGAATGCGGCACTGTCGGAGGAGCGGTACTGAGGGAACGCGGCACTGTCGGAGGGGCGGTACTAAGGGAATGCTGCACTGTCGGAGGGGCAGTACTGAGGGAGCGCTGCAGTGTTGGAGGGGCAGTACTGAGGGAGTGCTGCACTGTCGGAGGGGCAGTACTGAGGGAGCACTGCACTGACGGAGGGGCAGTACTGAGGGAGCACCGCACTGTCGGAGGGGCGGTACTGAGGGAGTGCCGCACTGTCGGAGGGGCGGTACTGAGGGAGCGCCGTACTGTCGGAGGGGCTGTACTGAGGGAGCGCTGCACTGTCAGAGGGGTGGTACTGAGCGAGTGCCGCACTGTCGGAGGGGCAGTAGGGAGGGAGCGCTGCACTGTCGGAGGGGCAGTACTGAGGGAGTGCTGCACTGTCGGAGGGGCGGTACTGAGAGAGCGCTGCACTGTTGGGGGACAGTACTGAGGGAGCTCCGTACTGTCGGAGGGGCAGTACTGAGTGAGTGCTGCAGTGTCGGAGGGGCGTTACTGAGGGAGCGCTGCACTGTCGGAGGGGCAGTACTGAGGGAGCGCTTCACTGTCAGAGGGGCGGTACTGAGGGAGCGCCGCACTGTTGGAGGGGCGGTACTGAGGGAGCGCCGCAATTTCGGAGGGGCAATACTGAGGGAGCGCAGCACTGTTAGAGGAGTGGTACTGAGGGAGTGCTGCACTGTTGGAGGAACGGTACTGAGGGAGCGCTGCACTGTCGGAAGGGCCGTCTTTTGGATGAGACATTAAACCGAGGCCCCGTCTGCTCTCTCAGGTGGATGTAAAAGATTCCATGGCACTATTTCGAAGAAGAGCAGGCAAGTTAACCCTGGTGTCCTGGGGCCAATATTTATCCCTCAATCAACATCACTAAAAAACAGATTATCTGGGCATTTTAACGTTGCTGTTTGTGGGAACTTGCTGTGCGCAAATTGGCTGCTGCATTTCCCACATTACAACAGTGACTACACTTCAAAAAGTATTTCATTGGCTGCAAAGCACTTTGGGACATCTGGTGGTCGTGAAAGAAGCTGTATAAATGTAAGTCTTTCTTTTTGCTTTTTATTAAAAATTCAAAAGCAGTTTCTTACAAAAGCCAGTGTCGACAAATTAATTGCAGGCCCGAAGCCTGAGGCCTGGAGCTGTTTCGTGTAGCGTACATTTCTATCCTAAGCCAGTAATGGGGGAGGCCTCTATCTGACCAAAGGGTGTTTAAGTTGACCTGCTGTCTCTTTCATCTTTCAAGTGTCTTCTCGTAACAGTGAAAGAAAGTTAATTTAGAGAATGGTGTTTAACTTCAGCCTGGTTCCTGGAAGGGTATGAATGACACTTCTTGCAGTCAGGCCGGATGGCTCTAATGCTTCTAGCAAAACCACACCACCTGTCGGAGGGAGAGAAAAGATCTCAGGCTCAAGTGGATAATCGGGATAATTTGCTTGGAGGGTTTTTTTTTGTTGGCAAGTTACCTGCTAAGAATCAGGTCAAGTCTGCAGCTAAGTACACCAAACAAAGCAACTGATTCCCTCCGCAAGCAAGATTAGCTCTTTTCGACTGGATTTCACAGATTCTACATGTATATGTGTAATATATAATAATAATAATAATAATCAACTTTATTGTCATTGTTAGTGCACAAGTGCAGTACAACGAAATTTAGGCTTGCGGCTCCCGAGAGTGTACATTTAGATTAAGACATTTAACATTCGACATTCATTTGGCTTGTAATACATAAACATAAACATAATAAAGTGCATTGGCAGATGTGCAGGCTTTAGAGTTTATTTGTAGAGTTCAGTAGGATGACAGCCCTGGGAAAGAAGCTGTTCCTAAATCTGGTCGTTCGGGTGCGAATGCATCTGTAGCGTCTCCCAGATGGCAGGGGGGCGAACAAACTGTGGCTGGGGTGGGTAGGGTCTTTGATGATGGACCGTGACCTCCGTAAACAGCGTTTCTGATAGATGTTCTCTATGGTCAGTAGCCGGGTGCCGGTAATGCGTTGGGCAGTTTTGACTACCCGCTGCAGGGCTTTCCGATCATAGTAGCTACAGCTGCCATACCACACTGTGATACAGTTCGTCAGGATGCTCTCTATTGTGCAGCGGTAAAAGTTAGAGAGGATCAGGGGTGACAGGTTACATCCCTTCAGCCTCCTTAGGAAATATAGGCGCTGCTGGGCCTTCTTTACCAAAGAGGAGGTATTGAGGGAGCAGGAGAGGTCTTCCGTGATGTGGACTCCGAGGAACTTAAAGCTGTCCACCCTTTCCACCACAGCCCCATGGATGTGGATGGGGGTATGACTTCTGCCTTTAGACTTCCTGAAGTCCACAATGATTTCCTTGGTTTTCTTGATGTTAAGGGCCAGGTTGTTATCGGCGCACCACTTCACGAGATGCTGGACCTCCTCCCTGTAGGCTGACTCATCGTTGTTGATGATCTGGCCTACCACCGTGGTATCATCCGCAAACTTGATGATGGTGTTGGAACCATTAACAGCCACACAGTCGTGGGTGAAGAGGGAGTAGAGGAGGGGGCTCAGCACACAACCTTGTGGGGCCCCCGTGTTCAGGGTCGGGGGGGGGAGGTGTGGTTACCTAATTTGACAGACTGGGGTCTGTTAGTTAGGAAGTCCAGGGTTCAGTTGCAAAGGGAAGTGTTCAGGCCAAGAATGTGGAGTTTGGTGGCCAGCTTGTTGGGGACGATAGTGTTGAATGCTGAGCTGTAGTCCATGAACAGCATTCTGATGTAGGTCTCTTTACCGTCTAAGTGATTCAGTGCTGAGTGTAGAGCATGTTGAGATACCGCGGCAAACGTGGGAGTCGAGACCAGAGTTAGTAAAACACAACTGCTTTAATCAACCTCATGGCAAAGAGGAACTGGAAAAGCCTGCGCATCCACTTAAATACTCCCCAGACAGGAAGTGCTCCCGGCAGCCTGTCCCTGCGGGAAACAAGTTGCTGGAGGAAAGGGCCCCCGGCTGGGGGCGTCTGCTTAAACTGTCCGTGCCGCCGTGAGCGGATTATGTCCAGTGGTGGCGTGTCGCCACAAGCAGTTGTGATTGCATCCTCCGTTGATCTGTTTGCACGATAGGCAAACTGGTGTGTAATATGTGTGTAAGTGTGCATTTCCCATTGTGCATATTTGTGTATATGTGTGTATATATATGTGTGTGTGTGAGTGTGTGTGTG
>NC_140988.1:380401845-380496845 GCF_052327205.1 Somniosus microcephalus | reverse complement strand
TGGGATATATCTGTTTATACACTGTATGAATAGATCTGCGTTTATGTGTTCAACCATAAATGTTTTTCGATGCTTTGGCAACATAAGATGTACCTTGTCATGCCAATAAAGTGATTTGAATTTGAATTTGAATTTGAGTGTGTGTGAGTGTGAGTGTGTGAGTGTGTGTGTGTGAGTGTGTGTATGAGTGTGTGTGTATGATTGTGTGAGTGTGAGTGTGTGTATGTGTTCCAGTGTGCGAATATATGTGACTGTTAACTGCCTCTCTGAAGTGGTGGAGCAAAACACTCAGCTGCATCAAAACCACCAGAAGACCCATCACCTTCTCAGGGTGACCGGGGATGGGCAATAAATGCCGGCCTTGCCAGCGATGCCCACATCCCCAGAATTAATTAAACAAATGAGCGAACAATAGGGGTGTGCTGTGATCCCCTCACCCTATTGACTAGTGTGCCAACATATATATATATGTGTATATGTGTGTCCCCATGTACAAATGTGTGTATCTATATATATAAATCGGTACATCTGTCTGTCTGTCTGTCATTCTTTCATTCTGTCATTCTGTCATTCTGTCTGTCATCGCGTGTGCGTCTGTCGGGCTATGCGCTCGAAAGTTACAGGGCGTACCTACGCGCGCGTTACTGCCAAAGAAAGCTTACGCTTCCGAGACGGTTTTAAGCGTATTTACGTTTCGGCCGGGCTAAAATTGCGCCCGCGGTATCCCAAAAACCTTCAACGTTCCGCTCATTAGCATCTCATTATCCGCTCATTAGCGACAGAGTGACCTCGAGCTCGGCCAATCGTATGCCGGGTTGCTGGCGTGTGCCGCCGGGCCAATCGGTGCGTGTGTGGCCGGGCCTTATCGTTCTGAACCGAGGTGAGTCGCCGCCATCTTGCTTCCATTCTTTTTCCTGCTTTCTGCGTCTTTCATTTCAAATATACATTTCCACCAAAATAAAATTGAATTTATTAAATTGTTTTTAAAAAAATCACTCATTTGTAAACCTAACCTGAACATTCTTTTTCCTACCTTTCCCCGT
Source organism: Somniosus microcephalus (assembly GCF_052327205.1). Taxonomy (NCBI): domain Eukaryota; kingdom Metazoa; phylum Chordata; class Chondrichthyes; order Squaliformes; family Somniosidae; genus Somniosus; species Somniosus microcephalus. The sequence goes on along the minus strand of NC_140988.1, from coordinate 380,495,802 downwards.
TTTTTTCTTAGGCCTCAAAGCCTGCGCCTTTCTTGCCCAGCCAGGCCCGAGCTAGGTGATTGCGCTTCTGCTAAGCTCCTCACCCCCGCCCCCCCCCGCCATGTCACGTTACCCAGGGCAACGGCGTCAGACACGAGGGTCAGGGTGCGCGCGCAGCAGGAGCAGGTGAGACGCGGCGTCTCTGTTCCGCGCTTGGCGGGGGGGGGCGGGGCTCGGCCATGGGGGGGGGCGGGGCTCGGCTGGGGGGGGCTGGGGCTCGGCCGCCGGCCGTCTCTCAGAGCCGCAATCGGGCTCGGCCGGGGGGGGAGCGGGGCTCGGCCGCCTGCCGTCTCTCAGAGCCGCAATCGGGCTCGGCCGGGAGGGGGGCGGGGCTCGGAGAGCGGGGCTCTCGGCCGGGGGAGGGCGGGGCTCGGAGAGCGGGGCTCTCGGCCGGGGGGGGGCGGGGCTCGGAGAGCGGGGCTCTCGGCCTTGTCCCCCCCGCCCCTTCCCCCCGCCCCCCATTCCGCTCCCCCTTCCCCCCCCGCCCCCCTTCCCCTTCCCACCCCCCCTTCCCCCCGCCCCCTTCCCCTTCCCCTTCCTGCCCCCCCTTCCCCCCTGCCCCTTCCCCCCCTCCCTTCCCCCCTCCCTTCCCCCTCCCTTCCCCCCGCCCCTTTCCCCCTCCCTTTCCCCTCATCCCTTCCCTTCTCCTCCCTTCCCTTCGCCCCCTCCCTTCCCCCCCTCCCTTCCCCCCCGCCCCTTCCCCCCTGCCCTCCCTTCCCCCCCGCTCTCTTCCCCCCACCCGCTCTCTCTCTTCCCCCCAGTCGCTCTCTCTCTTCCCCCCAGTCGCTCTCTCTCTACCCCCCAGTCGCTCTCTCTCTTCCCCCCCAGTCGCGCTCTCTCTCTCTTCTCCCCCCCCCCCCCAGTCGCTCTCTCTCTCTCTCTTCCAACAACAACATGCCCTCGAAAAAGCCTCGGCACCGCCGGGCACTTCAGCTAGTATGTGTATATATAGATATATATGTGTGTGTGTGAGTGTTTAAAGGTAGGTGAAATACCAGGTGATATAAAATTGGTCAGAGTGATCTCCTGGACTAGCTTGAGTTAATAATTTTACTCCCATGACTTCTCCCCTCCCCCCAGCTTCCACCCCTCCTTTCCTGGAGCTGCTGACTGTATCTGGGGTACTGCTCCATAGGGCAAGGGCTGTCTCTCCCCCATAAGAGCCTGGGCAGTGAGCTTTGGCAGATTATTTGGCCACAGAGAGCATCTCTCCCACAAATATTGGCCGTGGGATCTTTTACGTCCACCTGAGAGAGCAGACGGAGCCTCGGTTTAACGTCTCATCCAAAAGACGGCACCTCCGACAGTGCAGCGCTCCACTGGAATGTCAGCCTGGATTTTGTGCTCAAGTCTCTGGAGTGGGACTTGACTCAAAGAGGAGAGCGCAACACAATGTAGGACATTGTATTTGGAGCTTAGGAGAAATGAATGGGGAAAATTGAGAGAAGCATTGACGATAAATTAGAGAGAAATACTAGAACGATTACAAGAGGGAAAGGTCAGGGGTCAGAGGAAACACATTGACCCCTCACCTGTTTTCTTAGCTGAGTAATCTTGGGAAATGATTATCAGGAGTTCCCTCTTCAGTCACAGTTTGGAAAGGTGCTGAATTGAATCAAACAGCACCTTTCCTTGCGCAGGTGATCGGTTTTACTTTGCACACACCTATCTGGTATTCATCGACCGGCTCCTCAGCACTGTGAGAGAGGAGGCCCTGATCGCTCTGCTATATTTTCAATAAACACTTTTGTTTCTTTGAACAAGTCAATTGGTGAGATGTTCGTCTAGAAACGACTATATCAAGGATCACCTGCTTCTCCCCACCACTGCTGGGAGTGCCGAGAAAGAAAGACTTGCATTTATATAGCACCTTTCACAACCACTGGACGTCCCAAAGTGTTTTACAGCCAATGAAGTACTTTTTGAAGTGCAGTCACTGTTGTAATGTACGAAATGCGGCAGTCAATTTGTGCACAGCAAGCGCCCACAAACAGCAATGTGATAATGACCAGATAATCTGCTCTAGTGATATTGGGTGAGGGATAACTATTGGCCAGGACACCAGGGAGAACTCCCCCTGCTCTTCTTCGAAATAGTGGCCGTGGGATCTTTTACGACCACCTGAGTGAGCAGACGGGTTTAACGTCTCATCCGAAAGACGGCACCTCCGACAGTGCAGCTCTCCCTCAGTACTGCACTGGGAGTGTCAGCCTAGATTTTTGTGCTCAAGTCTCTTGGAGTGGGACTTGAACCCACAACCTTCTGACTCAGAGGCAAGGGTGCTGCCTGCCAAGCCACAGCTGCCACTACACAGGGCGCAGTACCACTGGTCCTAGAGTCCTTTGCTACCTCACCCAAGTGGCCATTCATGCATGGCCCTAGACAGTGAGTGTTGGCAGACTAGACAACAGGGCGAGGGGCAAAGTTCCCTCTAATTTTTTTTTTGGTGCCGCGTAGCCCCTTAAAGGCCATTCAAAGTGCATTTTTTGACATTGAAAAGCCGGCAAGCCGGCTGCACGGGCTCCCTGGAGCGTTGCATGGCTGTGCAGCTTACAGGGGACATTGGTGAGGGGATCACAGCCCACCCCTATTCCTCACGCATTCTATTTATTCATTCTGGGGATGTGGGTGTCGCTGCCCTGAGAAGGTGCTGGGTCTTCTAGTGGTTCTGATGCAACAGGTTGTTTTGCTCGACCACGTCAGAGAGGCAGTTAAGAGTCACATCGAGGCCAGACCGGGTAAGGATGGCAGGTTTCCTTTGCTAAAGGACATTAGTGAACCGGTTGGGTTTTTACGACAATCCCACAGCTTCATGGTCACTTTTACTGACACCAGATTGTTAGTTCCAGATTGTTCTAAACTAAATTATAATTCTCAAACTGCCCCTGTGGGTTTTGAACTCACGGTCTCTGGATTATTAGTCTAGTAACGTAAGCACGACACTTTCCTACCCACTTAATGATACAGAAGGACACCGGGGCTTATACCTGGGATGGCAGGAATGACGTATGAGGAGAGATTGGGACGATTGGGCTTGTACTCGCTGGAGTTTAGAAGAATGAGAGGGGATCTCATTGAAACTTATAAAATTCTGACAGGACTGGACAGACTAGATGCTGGAAGGATGTTCCCGATGGCAGGGGAGTCCAGAACCAGGGGTCACAGTCTAAGGATAAGGGGTAGGCCATTTAGGACAGAGATGAGGAGGAATTTCTTCACCCAGAGAGTGGTGAACCTGTGGAATTCTCTAACACAGAAGGCAGTAGAGGCCAATTCATTAAATATATTCAAGAAAGAGTTGGATATATTTCTTAAGGCTAAAGGGAACAAGGGATATGGGGAGAAAGCAGGGACAGGGCACTGAATTTGGATGATCAGCCATGATCTCATTAAATGGTGGAACAGGCTCGAGGGGCCGAATGGCCTACTCCTGCTCCTATCTTCTATGTTTCTATGTTTCTTATAGAGTTCAATTCTGAGGACAGGTTGCACAGACTGGGCTTGTATTCCCTGGACTTTAGAAGATTGAGGGGTGCTCTAATCGAGGTCTTTAAAATGAATAATGGATTCGATAGGGGAGAGAGAGAGAAACTATTTCCTCTGGTGGGGGGAGTCCAGAACAAGGGGGCAGAACCTTAAAATTAGAGCCAGGCCGTTCAGGGGTGATGTCAGGAAGCACTTCACACAAAGGGTGGTGGGAGTCTGGAACTTTCTCCCCCAAAAGGCTGTGGATACTGGGGGTCAATTGGAGTTTTCAAGGCTGAGATGGATTGATTTTTGCTGGGTAAGGGTATCAAGGGATATGGAGCTAATACGTTGGGGTGCAGGTTGGCTGTGATCTAATGGACTGGTGGAGCATGTTCGAGGGGCCGAATTGCCTCCCCCTGCTCCTGTATTCTGAGCGAACCCGCTTACTCGATGCCTACTGACGTGCAGCTTCCTGCAGGGGTGACAGTGCGCAGTGATCAGAGGTGTTTGGGTCCAGTGAGCCTTCCCTTCTCCTGCCTCCACCCGTTAGCTCAGCTCATTCAGTCGAGGCTCACTTCGAGGAGTGCGTTCAGCCAGGACAAGCCCACGGAGCCATCGCCTGCCCAGGGAGATGGGTGGGGTGGGTGCTGGGGCTGGAGCCTTGCTAGAGGTCATGAGGACTGGCAATAGAACCAGAGGGGAGATGAGAAGACATTTTCTTTTACAGAGAGAGTGGTTATGATCTGGAGAAAGGGCGGTGGAAGCAGATTCAATAGTGATTTTCAAAAGGGAATGGGGGGGAGGGGACGGGCGAGGTAAACCCTGTCAGGAAGTGTGATGCATCGTATGCTTGACTGTGATGTGCTCCACAGTGGAATAGCTGTCGACTCTCACTGTTCTGGGTGAGCTATGAGGACAGCTGGCATCTGCGGTTGTGCCCAACAGGAGTCAGTGCCTTCAGCAGAGGAGAGGAAAGAACTTAGAAATAAACATTTCAAGAGAGAAAGACTTGCATTTCTGTAGCGCCGTTCACAACCACCGGACGTCCCAAAGTGCTTCACAGCCAATGAAGTACTTTTTGAAGTGTAGTCACTGTTGTAATGTAGGAAACGCGGCAACAGTTTACACACAGCAAGCTCCCACACACAGCAATGTGATAACGATCAGATAATCTGCTCTAGTGATGTTGGGTCACTGAAGGATAAATATTGGGCCAGGACACCAGGGAAAACTCTTGGAAATTGCACCAGAGAATTTTTTATGTCCACCTGAACGAGCAGACGGGGCCTCAGTTTAACGTCTCATCTGAATGACGGCACCTCTGACAGTGCAGCTCTCCCTCAGCACTGCACCGTAGTGTCAGCCTAGATTGTTGTGCTCAAGTCTCTGGAGTGGGACTTGAACCCACGACCTTCATGATTCAGAGGCGAGAGAGAACGCTATCCACTGAGCCACGGCTGACACTGAAGATAAATATGCAATTCTTCCTGTTGTTGTAAGACATGTGACTCCAGGTAATTGGCGTGGGAAGGGGAGAGGGCCGCTGCTGGAGTTGGTTCTGGCTCCGCACGGATCTGATGGAAAGTTGTGGGGAATCTCGACGGGAACACACTGTACTCTGACAGGTGCTCTGTGTGTGTGTGTGTGACCTCCCAGCTCTCCGGGAGGTTTGATCAGCAATGATGTGTGAAAGAACACAGTGTGCAGCGTGGGGTTAGAGCAGGAAGATCGCGTGACCAGCTCAGAGCCTCTCCCCGGGCCAGGAGCGCAAGTCTGTGCTGCTCGTTTTGTTAAATCTACGCTGAACATACTCTGCACAATGATGATAAATGGGAAGGGCTTTGGGATTCTGTACAGTGGGAGTGAATGAGAAGGGGCGTTGGTCCATTGGGATTCTGTACAGTGGGAGCGAATGGGAAGGGGTTTGGTCCATTGGGATTCTGTACAGTGGGAGTGAATGGGAAGGGGTTTGGTCCATTGGGATTCTGTACAGTGGGAGCAAATGAGAAAGGGCTTGATCCATTGGGATTCTGTACAGTGGGAGTGAATGGGAAGGGGTTTGGTCCATTGGGATTCTGTACAGTGGGAGTGAATGGGAAGGGGTTTGATCCATTGGGATTCTGTACAGTGGGAGTGAATGGGAAGGGGTTTGGTCCATTGGGATTCTGTACAGTGGGAGTGAATGGGAAGGGGTTTGGTCCATTGGGATTCTGTACAGTGGGAGCAAATGAGAAAGGGCTTGATCCATTGGGATTCTGTACAGTGGGAGTGAATGAGAAGGGGTTTGATCCATTGGGATTCTGTACAGTGGGAGTGAATGGGAAGGGGTTTGGTCCATTGGGATTCTGTACAGTGGGAGTGAATGGGAAGGGGTTTGGTCCATTGGGATTCTGTACAGTGGGAGCGAATGGGAAGGGGTTTGGTCCATTGGGATTCTGTACAGTGGGAGCGAATGAGAAGGGGTTTGATCCATTGGGATTCTGTACAGTGGGAGCGAATGGGAAGGGGTTTGGTCCATTGGGATTCTGTACAGTGGGAGCGAATGAGAAGGGGTTTGATCCATTGGGATTCTGTACAGTGGGAGCGAATGGGAAGGGGTTTGGTCCATTGGGAGCGAATGAGAAGGGGTTTCACAGAATCAAAGAAACCCCACAGTGCAGATAGAGGCCATTTCGGGCCATCGAGCCTGCACCGACACATATCCCACCCGATCCCCGTAACCCCACGTATTTAATCCCCCTAACACTAAGGGTCAATTTATCATAGCCAATCAACCTAACCCGCACATCTTTGGACTGTGGGAGGAAACCGGAGCACCCGGAGAAAACCCACGCAAACACGGGGAGAATGTGCAAACTCCACACAGACAGTCACCCGAGGCCGGATTCGAACCCGGGTCCCTGGCGCTGTGAGGCAACAGTGCTAACCACTATGCCACCGTGCTGCCCTGTATTCTGTACAGTGGGAGTGAATGGAAAGGAGTTTGATCCATTGGGATTCTGTAGAGTGGGAGCGAATGGGAAGGAGTTTGATCCATTGGGACTCTGTACAGTGGGAGTGAATGGGAAGGGGTTTGGTCCATTGGGACTCTATACAATGGGAGTGAATCATAGAAATTTACAGCACAGAAGGAGGCCATTCGGCTCATTGTGACTGTGCCGGCCTAAAAAGAGCCATCAAGACTAGCCCTGTAGGTTACAGCACTTCAAGTGTATATCCAAGTACTTTTTAAATGTGAAGAGGGTTTCTGCCTCTACCACCCTTTCAGGCAGTGAGTTCCAGACCCCCACCACCCTCTGGGTGAAAACATTTCTCCTCAACTCCCCTCTAATCCTTCTACCAATTACTTTAAACCAATGCCCCCTGGTTATTGACCTCTCTGCTAGGAGAAATAGGTCCTTCCTCTCCACTTTATCGAAGCCCCTCATAATTTTATAAACCTCAATTCAGTCTCCCCTCAGCCTCCTCTGTTCCAAAGAAAACAACCCCAGCCTATCCAATCTTTCCTCATAGCTAAAATTCCCCAGTCCTGGCAACATCCTCGTAAATCTCCTCTGCACCCTCTCTAGTGCAATCGCATCCTTCCTGTAATGTGGTGACCAGAACTGTACGCAGCACTCTAGCTGCGACCTAACTACTGTTTTATACACTAGTGTTTCTAACTGGGAGTGGATGGGAAGGGGTTTAATCCAACCATTTATTGCAGGGTCAGTCCATTTGCCTAATTTACTGGGCTGTCCAGCGCATGTCTCGCAGTGCGGGGAGGATTGGCCGTACACTCTTGTGCAGCAGTACTCACTGAAGGGGAATGGGATGGAGGAGACTGGGGCGGGGTGGGGGGGAGGGGGTGCGCCATGGGGCAATCAGGCATGGGGACCAGATTGCTCAGGGGTGGGGAGAGAGCAAAAGTGCCCAAATGTAAATTTTTTAAGAGACTGTCTCCCCACAATCGTCCAGGCACTCATGTTGAATCATGGGCCAGGCGCCTCGCTGAGATACAAGTTGTGTGCTGGCTCACGTTCCCCCTTGCCTTTCCCACTCACAGGAGTCCGCTGTGGCTCGGTGCTCAGTGCTCCCTCAGTACTGCACTCCGCAAGATCCTGCAAATCCATTGGCAGGATAGGCGCACCAACGTCAGTGTTCTTGCTCAGGCCAACATCCCCAGCATTGAAGCTTTGACCACGCTCGATCAGCTCCGATGAACGTGTCACATTGTCCGCATGCCTGATACGAGACTCCCAAAACAAGCGCTCTACTCGGAGCTCCGGCACGGCAAGAGAGCCCCAGGTGGGCAGAGGAAACGCTTCAAGGACACCCTCAAAGCCTCCTTGAAAAAGTGTAAAATCCCCACCGACACCTGGGAATCCCTGGCCGAGGACCACACAAAGTGGAGGAGAAGCATTCGGGAAGGCGCTGAACACCTCGAGTCTCTTCGCCAGGGGCAAGCGGAAGCCAAGCGCAGGCAGCGGAAGGAGCGCACGTCAACCCAAGCACCCCACCCACCCGCCCCTTCAACCACCGTCTGCCCCCACCTGTGACAGAGACTGTAGGTCCCGCATTGGACTCATCAGTCACCTGCGAGCTCATTTTTAATGTGGAAGCAAGTCATCCTCGGTTCCGAGGGACTGCCTGAGAAGGAGAAGAGTACTGCACTGGGAGCCTCAGCCTGGATTTTGTGCTCAGGACTACGGCATGGAGCCTAAACCTGTGCCTTTCTGACTCAGAGACGAGAGCGCTGCTCACCGAGCCACGGCTGTAATGATTTAAAGGCAGATGCACGGGACACATGCGGTGCCCCCCCCCCCCACCAAACAAACCGCTGCCGCACCCTGTCTCGTGAGAGGGTCGTGCAAAATTGTGTCATCAGGACGCGACTGGGGTACCGTGGAGAGTCGGTGGGGAGTTGGGGGGGCTGGCCTCTAGACATGCCCCAAGATGCAGTGCGCCGGTTGTCTCGAAGAGGAAAGTCGCCCTTCGGCCAACCAATAACACCAAAAACAGATGAACTAATTCTCTCTAAGTGGGGCCTTGCTGTGTGTAAATGAATGGCCATGCTACAGAGAATTACACAGAATCTGCAGCGCAGGCACAGGCCATTCGGCCCAACAGGTTGGTGCTGGTGTTTATGCTCCACACGAACCTCCTCCCGTCCCTCTTCATCTCAGCCCATCAGCATAGCCTTCCAAACCCTTCTCCCTCATCTACTTACCTGGCTTCCCCTTAAAAATCCATCTATAATTGTCCACACAACTACACGAAAAGTACTTCATTAGCTGCAAGGTTCCTTGGGAGTTCGGAGGATGTGAATGGGCTGCTGGGGCGGCTGGGGTTAGGGAGTCTCTCATCGTGATGCTCCTGGCTTCGTGAGTGTGGGGCAGGTTTGATGGACCAGCTGGTCTTTCCCTGCCATGTTTTCAAGGTCTTACATCTGACCCTCAGCGCCCAGGGTGGAGGGAGGCAGAAACTCAGCCAGGGTCCGGCTCCTCCTCGCTCACCAGTGACTCCTGCCCGTGTGTGTGTGGCCGTCGGGCGAAATCAGTTGCTGCATAGTCCACTGGGGCGAGGTACCAGTGGGAGGGGAGGACCCGTAGGGAGGAGGTACCGGGGGGTGAAGTGGGAGGTACCAGAGGTGTGGGGGGTGTACTGGGGGGAGGGGGGGAGGTATCGGGAGGGGGGGGGGAGATACTGGGGGGAGGGGAGATACTGGGGGGAGGGGTAGATACTGGGGGGAGGGGAGATACTGGGGGGAGGGGAGATACTGGGGGGAGGGGAGATACTGGGGGGAGGGGAGATACTGGGGGGAGTGGGAGATACTGGGGGAGGGGGAGATACTGGGGGAGGGGGAGATACTGGGGGAGGGGGAGATACTGGGGGGAGGGGGAGATACTGGGGGAAGGGGGAGATACTGGGGGGAGGGGAGATACTGGGGGGAGGGGGAAGGGGGAGGGGGAGATACTGGGGGGAGGGGGAAGGGGGAGGCACTGGGGGGAAGGGGGAGGTACCGGGGGGGAGATACTGGGGGGAGGGGGAGATACGGGGGGGAGGGGGAGGTACCGGGGGCGAGATACTGGGGGGAGGGGGGAGACACTGGGAGGGAGATACTGGGGGGAGGGGAGATACTGGGGGGGAGGGGGAAGTACTGGGGGAAGGGGGAAGGGGGGAGGGGGAGGTACTGGGGGAAGGGGGAAGGGGGAGGGGGAGGTACTGGGGGGAGATACTGGGGGGAGGGGAGATACTGGGGGGGAGGGGGGAAGGGGGGAGGGGGAGGTACTGGGGGAAGGGGGAGATACTGGGGGGGAGGGGAGATACTGGGGGGAGGGGAGATACTGGGGGAGGGGGGGAGGGGGAGATACTGGGGGGAGGGGGAGATACTGGGGGGAGGGGGGAGATACTGGGGGGAGGGGAGATACTGGGGGAGGGGGGAGGGGGAGATACTGGGGGGAGGGGGAGATACTGGGGGGAGGGGGAGATACTGGGGGGAGGGGGAGATACTGGGGGAGTGGGAGATACTGGGGGGAGGGGGAGATACTGGGGGAGGGGGAGATACTGGGGGAGGGGGAGATACTGGGGGGAGTGGGAGATACTGGGGGGAGGGGGAGATACTGGGGGAGGGGGAGATACTGGGGGGAGGGGGAGATACTGGGGGGAGGGGGAGATACTGGGGGGAGTGGGAGATACTGGGGGGAGGGGGAGATACTGGGGGAGGGGGAGATACTGGGGGGAGGGGGAGATACTGGGGGGAGGGGGAGATACTGGGGGGAGGGGGAGATACTGGGGGGAGGGGGAGATACTGGGGGAAGGGGGAGATACTGGGGGGAGATACTGGGGGGAGGGGAGATACTGGGGGAGGGGGAAGGGGGAGGGGGAGATACTGGGGGGGAGGGGGAAGGGGGGAGGGTGAGGTACTGGGGGGAAGGGGGAGGTACCGGGGGGGAGATACTGGGGGGAGGGGAGATACTGGGTTTGGCTCAAAATTTTCAAATCAGTAATTGAACCAATTGCACTCTATGGCAGTGAGGTCTGGGGACCACTAACACAACAAGATTTTGCAAAATGGGACAAACACCCAATTGAGATCCTACATGCGGAATTCTGTAAAAGTATCCTCCGGACTCAAAGGAAAACAGTAAACAACGCATGCAGGGCGGAACTAGGCCAATACCCATTAATAATCACTATCCAAAAAAGAGCCACCAAATTTTGGAATCACCTACAAATGAGCAACCCCCAATGCTATCACTACGACGCCCTGAAATGCCAAGAGCTGACCATAAAGAAGAATACCCTCAGTCAACTAGTCCTGGGACTCAATAAAGTAACTAATAACAATACTAACAATAACCAGCCCCAGGACAGTGACAGGGTAACACAAAGAATTCGACCCAACACAATCGTCGCTAAGCAAAAGGAAAAATATCTGTCATATTGGGCAGAAACAACAAAAACCCAAAGCAAACTCAATTGCTACTTGGCCCTAAACAGACAATACAACATAGCTGATTACCTGACCATGGTAAAGGATAACAAACTGAGAAGAACCTTGACAAGGTACAGACTTAGCGAACATAGCCTAGCGATCGAAAAAGGCAGACACAGGCAGACCAGGCTGCCAAGAGAAGACAGGATATGCTCTCACTGCAGTCAGGGAGTAGTTGAGACAGAGATGCACTTCCTCACAGCCTGTGGAAAATATCAGGGCATCAGAGAGAATTTCTATCAAAAATTCTCACAAATATGCCCTGAATTCAGAAATCTGACTGACAACCAAAAACTCCCATTCCTACTGGGGGAGGAGAGAAGCTGTGTAACACTGGCGGCACACTATGTTACAGCTTGCCATGAACAGAGGGACAACCAGTAAACTAAGACAAGAGTATATATAAACAAGGCGAAAATATATTTATAAACTCAGGGATATACCTGTTTATACACTGTATGAATGGAACCGCGTTTATGTGTTCAACCATAAATGTATTTTGATGCTTTGGCAACATAAGATGTACCTTATCATGCCAATAAAGCGATTTGTATTGTATTGTATTGTATTGTACTGGGGGGGAGGGGGAGGTACCGGGGGCGAGATACTGGGGGGAGGGGGAGATACTGGGGGGAGGGGAGATACTGGGGGGGAGGGGGAAGGGGGGAGGGGGAGGTACTGGGGGGAAGGGGGAGGTACCGGGGGGGAGATACTGGGGGGAGGGGAGATACTGGGGGGGAGGGGGAGGTACCGGGGGCGAGATACTGGGGGAGGGGGAGATACTGGGAGGGAGATACTGGGGGGAGGGGAGATACTGGGGGGGAGGGGGAAGGGGGGGAGGGGGAGGTACTGGGGGATGGGGGAAGGGGGGAGGGGGAGGTACTGGGGGGAAGGGGGAGGTACGGGGGGGGGTCGAAGTTGCCATTTCTGCCGAGCTGTAGGCCAGCACAAGGCGGCGCTGTCAGGTTCAGAGCGGATGGGAGGAAGGGAGTTTTCGAAAGCCGCGAGCCGTGGCGCCTGTACTGAATAACTTGAAATGACCAACTGGGCTCGGCTGTGTCACTCTTATCTGTCAATTTATCGCCTCCCGTCCAGGCGGAACAAATAGTCGGAGTCATAAAGGATGTGGGGAATGCGAGCTGGTAATTACCAGAGCTTAGTGTTTTCTGAAGCAGTGGAAAGCTCTGTCCGATGAAACGGATAAGGCATGTACACTCAATCCACCCTCATTACACATTGGCCTCAGCGGCCTTATCGCAGCCCCATCTCCCTCTCAGCACATGCCGAGCCACATTCCAGACTCCCGTATCGCCCCGTTAATGGCAGACAATTTGCCATTTTTAAGTGGGGGGGGAATACGAAAGTGGCGCATAATTAGAAAGGTTTAAGCCCTCAATTTGTCCGCCGCTCTCCGTACTTACGAGAGGTGAACAGCCCATTTACCTCGGGAAAGGCTGCTTTTAAGCCACCCACTGGAGTCTGACCTTGCCTCAGGCCAAGACTGCAAGTGCTAATTCAGAGCATGGGAGCCACTGCATTAAATCCCCTGATTAACATTTTTTGGGGACGTTTTGTTTCTGTAATGTCTGCGTGCAGCCGCTATGCCTGAGCAGAACTGATTCACTGATGAGTTGTTGGACTGCTCTCAGTTGATAGAAATAATAAAATAACAAGCAAGAAGGGCACAGGGAAAAATAGAACAGTGCATCTTGGACGCGGAGAGATTTTTCCCAAGATAATTAGAAAGAACTCTGCATTTCTACAGCGTCTTTCATGACCTCAGGATGTCCCAAAGTGCTTTACAGCCAATGAAGTACTATTTGAAGTGTAGTCGCTGTTGTAATGTGGGAAACACGGCTGATCAGCCATGATCTCATTGAATGGCGGAGCAGGCTCGAGGGGCCGAATGGCCGATTCCTGCTCCTATCTTCTATGTTTCTATGTTTCTAACACGGCAGCCAATTCGTGCACAGCAAGCTCCCACAAACAGCAATGTGATAATGATCAGATAATCTGTTTTTAGTGATGTTGGTTGAGGGATAAATATTGGCCCCAGGACACCGGGGAGAACTCCCCCTGCTCTTCTTCGAAATTGTGGCCGTGGGATCTTTTACGTCCACCTGAGAGGGCAGACGGGGCCTCGGTTTAACGTCTCATCCGAAAGACGGCACCTCCGACAGTGCAGCACTCCCTTAGCACTGCACTGGAGTGTCAGCCTGGATTATGGGCTCAAGTCTCCTTGGAGTGGAACTTGAACATAGAAACATAGAAGATAGGAGCAGGCGTAGGCCATTCGGCCCCTCGAGCCTGCTCCGCCATTTAATGAGATCATGGCTGATCATCCAAATTCAGTACCCTGTCCCTGCTTTCTCCCCATATCTCTTGATCCCTTTAGCTTTAAGAAATATATCCAACTCCTTCTTGAATATATTTAATGAATTGGCTTCAACTGCCCTGTGTGGCAGAGAATTCCACAGGTTCACCACTCCCTGGGTGAAGAAATTCCTCCTCATCTCAGGATCTTCTTTGCCTTGGAGGTGAGTGTGCTGCCCACTGAGCCACAGCTGACAGTACTCCCAGTGGGTGTCCGCAACTGTAGCAGGCTCAACAGATGAGTGATCTGGTCCGGTTACGATGGACTATGATCCGACACATAAACTCACAATAAAAGACACAAATATCGCTGTCAAGTGTGGAAAGTTTTAAAAGTTGTTCCTCTGCTGGCCGCTGGATTGAAATAGCCAGCTTGGCTCAGTTGGTAAACTGCTCCGTTCTGGTATCAGAAGAGCATGGGTTGAAACCCCACTTCAGGCGCAGCAGCCTAGCGGTTATGATGCTGGACTTCATACCTCAGAGGTTGTGAGTCACCGAAGCAAGTTGTGGAACTTAATTCAATGGGGGTGAAATTGGAAAAGAAAATGGGGTGTGGTGTAAAACATATTGCCGATTTGCTCTGAGCCCCTTTTGCACAACTGGCTTAGAACAAAATCACCCCCAATGATATATCTGCCACCACAAATTGACCACGAAAGCTGCTGATTTTATTGTTACAACCCAAATGGTCCACGAATATCCTTCAGGGAAGGGAACCTGCTGTCTTCACCCAGTCTGTGCCGACCGGCGACCCCAGTCCCATGTGGTTGACTTTTAATGTGCTTAGCACGGCGAGGGTTTCTCTGTACAGAGACCGTTGCATCTTTTAAGGGAAAAGTGAACAAATATGCAAAGCTGAAAAGCTACAGGGCTATGGGGAGAGCGTGGGGCAGTGGGATTAGTTCTGGGTTGAAGTAGCAGGGAGGCAGCACAGGCACGATGGGCTGAATGGCCTCCTTACGTGCTGCTCACTTCTATGGGCTTATTCTTCTAGGGGAGAGATTTGGAGAAAAAAAATCAACCTTGCAAATCAAAGTCTGAACCGTGTTGAATTCTGGAGGACATTAATTGAAAGGGTCTATCCCATCAGAGAGACCAGGCAGTCATGGAGCAGGAATGCCATCTAGTGGCTGAAGACTGAATGGTTTCCACTCCACACCTGGCTATAGGTAAACGGAAGGGCCAGTGCGACTAGTGGGGGCGATTTTAACCCCACTCGCTCAGCAGAAACCTGGCGGGCAGGCGGTTAAAATCGCTCTGGCTCCTACCTGTCTGAAAGCCGCCATGATCGCAACGTCTGCAATTTTAACAGGCGGCAAGGACAGGCGCCCGGAGCCAACGGGGTCCTTCTTTACATATGCGCGTTGCGGCCCGATGACATCATTGAGACCCGACTGTAATTTTAACTCGTGCCTGAGCGGAGAATCCGCCTGGAGTTAAAATCGGGTCCCTGGAGACAGGGACAATGGAAAAGGAAAAGGAAAGACTTGCATTTCTCCAGCACCTTTCACGACCACCGGACGTCCCAAAGCACTTCACAGTCAATGAAATACTTTGTGAAGTGTAGTCACTGTTGTAATGTAGGAAACGCGGCAGCCAATTTGTGCACAGCAAGCTCCCACAAACAGCACTGTGTCAATGATCAGATAATCTGTTTTTAGTGATGCTGATTGAGGGATAAATATTGGCCAGGACACCGGGGATAACTCCCCCTGCTCTTCTTCGAAATAGTGGCCGCGGGATCTTTTACGTCCACCTGAGAGAGCAGACGGGGCCTCAGTTTAACGTCTCATCCGAAAGACGGGTTTATTGATAAATGAGCCTCTGAAGTCAACCTGGAATCAAAGTCAACTGTGGTAAAAATTACTGGAAAGACTCTAATGCCAACTCACACTTGTACAGTACCTTTAGTAACCTACTCCAGCCCCACAACCCCCTGAGATATCTGCGCTCCTCCAATTCTGCCCTCTTGAGCATCCCTGATTATAATCGCTCCACCATTGGCGGCCGTGCCCTTTTGTTGCCGAGGCCCTAAACTCTGGAATTCCCTCCCTAAACCTCTCTACCTCTCTCTCCTCTTTTAAGACTCTCCTTAAAACCTACCTCTTTGACCAAGCTTTTGGTCGCCTGTCCTAATATCTCCTTATGTGGCTCAGTGTCAAATTTTGTCTGATAATCGCTCCCGTGAAGAGCCTTGGGATGTTTTACTACGTTAAAGGCGCTATATAAATACAAGTTGTTGTAGTATAGCAAAACATCTGAGAGTGTTTACTGGGGAGAAGTTCAGGAGATAGTGTGGGTGTGAATGAGGGTCGATGGGGGTGAGGATCGATATGGAGGAAGACATGGAAACAGGCAGTGTTGGTAATGGACTGAATGTGAGTTTGAAGCTCATTGTAGGGTCATACAGGACTCCAAGGGGGAAAAATTCAGTTGGTAGCACCACCTGTTAGCGCCTTAAGAGGGCAAAGCAACTAGCGCCCGGGTGCGGCAATATCTGCGCCTCTTGCGAAATTGACCGGACATTTTGCGGCGCGCTAAACAATACTGCCACGATCTCCTGCGCCGGCAGATCGTGACGTCAGTCGAGTGCGCAACGCCCCGTTAGCACCCCGGACCAGAAATTGAGTGGCGCCCCCTGCCTTACCGCCTGCCGCTAGTAACGACAGGTTGAGGGGAGCGTTACGCTGTCAGAAAGGGACTGGGGGAGCGCTATTTAAAGGCGACCGCTTCCTGCCTTTTTTTGCCGGTGACATTTTTGCACCACGCATTCTGAGAGAGAGAGAGAGAGACTTCTGGAGAGATTCAATGCTGTGTGAAGGAGTTTTGGGTACTGAGCAGCACTTTGCAGGTTTATTTTGATTTGCCCTTCCTTGTATCAATTTAGAAGAGACTGTGGGGTCTGCACTCTGAGCTCTTTCCCTGGGCCTCTCCATTGTTCTTTCCAGCAGATTTGATGTACAGGTCTCTCCAGGCTGAGATTCAGGCCGAGATTCAAGGCTGCAATGAGCAGGATGCGGATGGAGAGCAAGATCAACCCTCCTCTTTAAGATAAAAACAGAAAATGCAGGAAATACTCAGCAGGTCAGGCAGCATCTGTGAAGAGAGAAACAGAGTTAACGTTTCAGGTCGATGACCATTCTTCAGAACTCCCCTTTAAGAATTGGACGGTGCCAGTGTGTCTGTGTTCCATTGCTGACTGAAATCACATGAGCTTCGCCAGCGCTGTGAGGTAGCGCCTCGCTCCTCGGCCTTAGCGCCTTAAGAGAAGTGTGAAGCGCCTGATTTAGGGGCGATAAAAGCCAAGTTTGCTGTGGAGGCGATAATTAGCGCCAGGCGCTAAACTTTGCGCACCGCCAATAATAACGCCCCAAATGGGGCGATACCGAATTTTCCCCCTAAGAGTAAACAAATGGCTCCGTGGGACGAGAGGTGGTAGCGAGGGTTGAGGGGTGGAATTTCTGGCACTGAGTGGTATCAGTTCTGTGTGAAATTTGCATCACTTTCAATTCATTGATAATTCTTTTCTCTTAACCCCCTCCCCACCCGCCCACCTTTGACCCCTCTGTCCTTGCAAACTACAGCCCCCATTTCCAACCTCCCTTTCCTCTCCGAAGTTCTTGAACCTGTTGTCGCCTCCCTAATCCGTGCACATCTTTCCCACAACTCCATAAGAACAGAAGAATTAGGAGCAGGAGTCGGCCATACGGCCCCTCGGGCCTGCTCCGCCATTCAATGAGATCATGGCTGATCATCGACCTCAACTTCACTTTCCCGCCCGATCCCCATATCCCTTGATTCCTCTAGAGTCCAAAAACCTTTCTATCTCAGCCTTGAATATAAGAACATAAGAAATAGGAGCAGGAGTAGGCCATACGGTCCCTCGTCCATGTTTGTACTGTTCCGATCAGGTTGCCACCCCTGCCACAGCACTGAAAAGGCCTTTAGTAAAGTCACAATCGACATTCACTTTGGCTGTGACCGTAGTGGACAATCCCTCCTCGTCCTACACATCCTGTTGGTGAGGGGGTGTAAAACTATCCAGAAAATGCCTTGCTCTCTGGGATGACAGGCCTCAATCCAGGCCATGTCCCAGCTGCACTCAACAGGCATCATTTGACTCACTGGCATGCCTTGTCCCGACTGGTGTACTGGGAGCCAGTGACCTGCACATCTCTCTGGGAGGACCACCCCGAGGGCGAGGAGTCCCCCACCCGCTCCTGCACCTTTGGCCTTTTAAGCAGCAGGCAGACGCCTGGCTTGGTTCTGCGCCATAAGGACTGACGTAAGAAAACTACTAGGCACTTGGTCTAAGCGTTAAACAAAGCTTTAATCAACTGTTTTACAACATGGGAGGTCTAGTTGTGTCCTTCACTAGTTCCTGTTAAGAATGTCCTGCGCAAGCTGGGCCCGTGCCCGAGTATTTATACTCTCCCTGAATAGCGCCACCCGTAGGCTGCTCAGTATTATTTCATAAGTCTTTCTTTCATGAATGACTGATTCATGTCAAGGACCAAGGGGGTTTCAAGTTGGTGTGAGGTGAGTTAACCGACCCCTGATAGGGCAGTGGGCAGGGTGCTACAATTGGCCTCAGTACCTTGGACCGAGTACGATGATCGCTACCCGGTGACTGCTGTTGGAGAATCCATGTGTGTTTGGTGAGGATAAGGGATTGGGCTTGGCTGTGATGCTCGCCACAGTCAAATAGCCAACCGCCGCTCACTCTCACAGGCCACTGGCACCCAGCAACACCCCTGGGAAATAAAAAGGAGACAATGAGGCGAGACGTTGACAGCAAAAATTGGCAAGGGGATTTTTTTTAAAAAGGCAACATTAAGGGGCCGAGTCCTCCTGTGCGACCCTTGCCTGAGATCAGGAGGGACCGAGGGAGGGAACGAAGGGTTATTCCAGCAGTCAGGTCCACTGCAGCCTTCACTGCCTGGATGTCCCTCCCATTGCCCCCACTGATCTGCTCCTTCCTCATCCTCAGACTGGAGGGCAAGAGTTGAGGTCCCTGGCCGGATGTTCCCGGCATCCATGCCGATTACCATGGTTTCCCGCGTGGAGGTTGATGGCGGTGGAGGGAGGGGGAGGGCCTCGTAGTGGCCGCCCATCCCTCCTATTTGGATCCAGAACTCACCCCGCTGAGGGCCCTGGTCGTGGCTAACCCTAGAGTTGGGGGTGTTGACACGGTCTATGGGGCTCTTCTGCCCCTTTAAATGGAGCTGCCGTCTCTTCAGGTACCGGGATTGTCCTCTGCTCACTGGCCGCCTCCCTCTAAACAACAACAACTTGCATTTATATAGCACCCTTAACGGAGTAAAACATCCCAGGGTGCTTCACAGGTGCGATTATCAAACAAAATCTGACACCGAGCCACATGAGGAGATATTCGGGCAGGTGACCAAAAGCTTGGTCAAAGAGGGAGGTTTTAAGGAGCGTCTTAAAGGAGGAGAGAGAGGCAGAGAGGCTTAGGGAGGGAATTCTAGAGCTCAGGACCCAGGCTGAAGGCACAGCCACCAATGGTGGAGCAATTAAAATCGGGGGATGCTCAAGAGGCCAGAATTGGAGGAGCGCAGCTATCTCGGAGGGTTGTAGGGCTGGAGGAGGTTACAGAGATAGGGAGGGGTGAGGGCCATGGTGAGATTGGAACATGAGGATGAGAATTTTAAAATACGTACCGAGAGGCAATATGGGCCAGTGAGCAGGGGGGTGAGGGGTGAACGGGACCTGGTGTGAGTTAGGATACGGGCAGCAGAGTTCTGGATGAGAGGCGGGAATCCTGCCAGGAGCGGCCCGTGCATAGTGAATGACCCCTGACCCAGGGAAATGGGTCTAGACTTGGGGGGGGAGGGAGGGATTCGGAAGTCCAGCCCATAATATTCGAGGGAAGGTTCGTTTTGTAGAATTCTGTCGAAACTTGGCAGCGAAGAAAACCAAGACTCGGCGTAACAATAGCAGCAGTCTCCCAATTAACAGATTAAACTCCGCAACGCCTCCCGAGAAAGAGGAAGATGGGGCTTTGAGGACGAGAATGAGATGAATCAGAACCAAACGAAAGCAACAAGAGGCAACATGCTAACTTTCTCTCAACTGCTCAAGCCATGTGAACAGGAGCTTAGCAACAAATGTAAAGTTCCTCCACTTTCCAATTGTGGAAATGAAGGTGAAGAATGATTGGCTGGGACGAGCTGAGTGAAGAAATGTCTCCTCATCTCAGTCCTAAATGGCCAACCCCTTATTCTGAGACTGTGACCCCTGGTTCTAGACTCCCCAGCCAGGGGGAACATCCTCCCTGCATCAAACCTGTCGAGCCCTGTAAGGATGTTTCAATGAGATCACCTCTCATTCTTCTAAACTCTAGAGAATATAGGCCTTGTCTACTCAATCTCTCCTCATAGGACAATCCCCCCCATCCCAGGAACCAGTCTGGTGAACCTTCGTTGCACTCCCTCTATGGCAAGTATATCCTTCCTTAGGTAAGGAGACCAAAACAATATAACTTAAAACTTGAAAATGGAAATGGTGCCGGGGAAACCACCTTGACTTCTTTGAGGATGCTGTGCGGTAGATGGTGGTGCTTCTTATGATAGTCTTTTTAACTTTCAGAAAGCTTCTGATAAAATGCTACATGAATGGCTTCTAAGTAAACAAATTCTCAGCAATTCAAGATCAAATCAAAAGGGAATTGGATAAATACTTGAAGGGGGAAAATTTTGCAAGGCTTTAGGGCGGGGGGGGGAAGAGCAGGGGAGTGGAACTAATTGGATCGCTCTTTCAGAGAGCTGTCACAGGCATGATGGGCCGAATGGCCTCCTTTTGTGCTGTATGGTTCTATGAAGAGCTTGGTTTAGCATTGACATGAATCAGTCATTCATGAAAGAAAGACTTATGAAATAATACTGAGTGGCCTGCGAGTGGCGCTGTCCAGGGAGAGTATAAATACTCGGGCACGGGCCCAGCTTGCGCAGGACATTCTTTTACAGGAACTAGTGAAGGACACAACTAGACCTCCATGTTGTAAAACAGTTGATTAAAGCTTTGTTTAACGCTTAGACCAAGTGCCTAGTAGTTTTCTTACGTCAGGTATGTATTTTAATCTTAGCTCAGTCACGTGCAGATGTAAGGAAGTGAGGAATTACATTGTTGCTGCAGTAAAGTTTTTGGGGATATTCCTGCTGAACTCGCACCGTCAAAACCTCCTGTTCGCAACCGGGCAGTTTGGGGTCAATTTTGCAGGTCCGTGTGTAAAGGGGCCAATCTGCTCTCTTCGGGGTCCCAGGCCGATCCCCTCCTCTGGACCTCACCAGTGATCCCCACGTTCATCGACTGGCCGATTCAGTGATGTGGCAGAGGGTGGAACCCTGATTGGAGAGGTTCAAACATGGAGTTGCGGGAAAGGTGAACATGGATTTGGGAGGCGACAACACGTTCAGGGACTTTGGGGAGGAAAGGGAGGTTGGAGATGGAGCGGTTGTTTTCAAGGACGGTGGGGGCCAAGGGTGGGTATTTTTAGGAGGGAGCTGTTGATGGTGGTTTTGAAAAGGAGGGAGTGGGGGACAGTCCCTGAGGGGAGAGAACCGTTTACAGTGTCAGCATGGGGGCCAGGAAGGGAAGTTCGGTGGTCTGCAGTTTAGTGGGAATAGGAGTCAAGAGAGCAGGGGCTCGATTTTCATTGGGCCGTGGAGTCAGGATTGGAGGCATGCGGGGGGTTAAATTCCCGAAATCGGGAGTCCCGACCCCATCCCACCCCCAACCCACCTCCATGCCAGTTTCAAAGGAGGCAGGTACCCGCCCTGCACTGGGACCCGCCTACCCGAGGCGGGAAGGGATTAGTGCCAATTAATTGCCTGTTAACAGGTAGTTAACAGGCAGTTTTTAGCCTAATCCCTATTTTGAAGGTTGAAGTATGGGATTCCTGACGGCTCCAAACCACGCCAAGTTGGAGGAGTCGGGCCGTCGGGTTGAAGGACTTGGAAGGGTCAAGATGTCAGTGTTCAGGTGAGTGATGGGTGCATGAGTGCAAAGGTAAGTGTGTTTGGTGTGTCTAAAGTGATTAAATAAGTTTTACATATATTTTCTTACCTTTACAGCCTTCTTTCCTTTAGGTTCGGGGAGTCCCTCATCTCACCGGCACAGAAATCAGAATGGCCGCGAACTGTCAAAAGTGACAGCCTTCAGTTTTCTGTGCAGGAGAGATTTCTAACTGAGTCTGTGGAGAAGGACTCATGTTAGAAGTAAGACTGTCAGTGTTTGACAGCTTCAAACAGCTGTGAAACGCTGATATTTCATCTGTCAAAACGTCTTGACAGATGAAATTTCAGTCTGTGACATCACCTGTTGCCGGGTGGGCCTTAATTGACCCGCTGAGCCCGCTGGGCGGGCTCAACAAGATTAATCTAGTCAAAATCGCGTGGGTTGGCCGCATCTCGATGGAGGCGGGACTACAACCCCGAAAGTTGTAGTCCCACCTCCAACCCAACTCCTGAATGAAAATCCAGCCCCTCAGGTCTCTTGGACAAGTTGAGCTCGGAGAGGGCATGAGGGGAGAGAGGAGAGAAACTGGAGGAGGGCATGGGATCGGGACTAGAGCAGTGGGAGCCTCAGAGAAAGTTTGGCTTGGTGGGCAATGGGAAGTTGGGTTTAGTGGGAATGGGATAAAGAGAACAAGAGGTTTGATGGACAAGGCGAGTTCAGGGGGGTGGAGGGATGGTCAGGAGAGGACAAGGATTTTAAAGGGGAGATGAGATGGGTGGAACTAGGTGAGGTTATCAGTGGAGGAGATGGTGCCAGAGTAGGGTAGAGACCAAGGTGCGATTCAGAGGTAAGGGCCACACCGCCATCGCGGCGGTTTGTGTGGGGCAAGTGGTGGAAGGTATAACTAGGCAGGGAGCCTTTCAACAAGTGGCAATGTGTCATCACCCTTGAGCCAAGTTTTAGACAAAGCCACGGTGTCGATGCAATCATCCACAATAAGGTCAGGGAAGGGTAAGGGCCTTGTTCACGAGTGAATGAACATTCTGGAGGGAGATATGGAGAGGGGTGGAGATTGTTCCGCTGGCAGAGTCCGAGGGGAAAATGGTGGGAGGGGTGAGTGAGATGGGAAGGAGGTCGGCGAGGTTAGCCCCTAGCGGGCACGTTGATTGAAAAGGTTGGCGAGAGAGGAGGATTGGGCAGTTGGGGTTGTTCCCATGAGGTGGGGACAGCAGATGCCTCAATGGGCCCTTTGGAGAATGCCAAGGGTGGCACAGAGGGAAACTGTGGGCTTTTTCAAGGGGGATTCACGATTTGAGCAGAGTACCTGTAAAGTCAGAAATAAAAGGTGGCATAAGAACATAAGAATTAGGAGCAGGAGTCGGCCATTTGGCCCCTCGAGTCTGCTCTGCCATTCAATAAGATCATGGCTGATCTTCGACCTCAGCTCCACTTTCCCGCCTGATCTCCATATCCCTCGATTCCCTTAGAGTCTAAAAATCTATTGGCCTCTGTCTTGAATATACTCAAAGACTCAGCATCCCTCTCTGTGGTGGAGAATTCCAGAGATTCCCAATCCTCTGAGTGAAGAAATTTCTCCTCATCTCAGTCCTAAATGGTCGACTGGGTGAGAGGAAGGGGAGGAGACAGGAGAGAAGGGACTGAGAGGGGACGAAACAAAATGGAGCTGGTAGTAACAGGCTTGGATCTGGAGTGGTTGCCAAAGCGTGCACATGAATGGACAAAGAGAGACGTGTTCTGGTCATAAACAAGAGACGATAGGAGACGATATGAGAGAATCCAGAGAGAAAGTCTATTTAAGGTGATTGGCAAATGAGCGAGTCGTTGTGATCTGGAACGTGCTGCCTGAAAGGGCGGTGGAAGCTAATTCAATAGTAACTTTCAAAAGGGAGTTGGATAAATACTGGAATAATAAACCTTTGTTTAGCATTAATTCTTAAAATAACTGGAGCTTTTGAATAAAAAGAGTCTGTTTGACCGAGTGGGGCGTTTGGAGATGGGAGGTCATGTGATAAAACCTCCAGCAATATACCAGAATGATACCCGGACTCCAAGGGGTTAAGTTACGAGGAGAGATTACACAAACTAGGGTTGTACAGGTGCACTATCCCTTATCCGAAACCCTTGGGACCAGATGTTTTTTGGAATTTGGAATTTTTCGGATTTCAGAATGGTATTCAGAATCAGTATGTAACACCCTAGCGGGGGTCTGGGCAGCACCCCGTAAGCAAACACATTAATATTTCTGCAGCGAACCTTATGAATATTCACACTGAGTGGGATAAATAAAGACTATAAATAGTATTACAGTTTATTTGTACAGTAATAATTTGGTAAATTAAATAGTGGGATAAATATAGACCATAAATACTCTAGTTACGCTCCACGAAAAAACTTTCGGTTTTCAGAGGCTTTCGGTTTTCGGAAGTGCGGATAAGGGATAGTCTACCTGTATTTCCTGGAATTTAGAAGGTTAAGGGGTGATCTGATTGAAGTTTTCAAGATATTAAGGGGAACAGATAGGGTAGATAGAGAGAAACTATTTCCGCTGGTTGGGGATTCTGGGACTAGGGAGCATAGTTTAAAAATTAGAGCCAGACCTTTCAGGAGTGAAATTAGGAAACACAAAAGGTAGCAGAATTTTGGAACTCTCTTCCGCAAACGGCAATTGATGCTAGTTTTAAATCGGAGATTGATAGATTTTTGTTGACGATAGGTATTAAGGGCTATGGGCCAAAGGCGGGTATGTGGAGTTAGGTCGCAGGTCAGCCATGATCTCATTGTATGGAGGAATAGGCTCGAGGGGCTAAATGGCCTCCTCCTGTTCCCATGTTCCTGGGAATATGTCCAACCAGTGTTGGCAGCCCTGGTTCTAACCGGCTGTGCCTGCAATTGAATCTAGGACATCCCAGGACCTTATTGTTTCCCTGTGGGTGGCCAGCCCGCCAGGATTGCCCTGGAGTCTCCAGGAATTACAGGAGCATAATGGTTATGTTACTGGACTAGTAATCCATGAGACAAGGGCTATTCATCTGAGGCGGCGCTGGGGAAGGATGGGATATGAGTTCAAATCCCACCACGGCAGCTGGGGAATTTAAATTCAGTTAATAAATAAATCTGGAATAAAAAACAAGTATCAGTAATGATGAAACCGGATTGTCATAAAAACCCATCTGGTTCACTAATGTCCTTTAGGGAAGGAAACCTGCCGTCCCCACCCGGTCTGGTCTGTATGTGACTCCAGACCCACAGCAATGTGGTAGAGAAGTTATGCTGAACCTTTATAAAGCGCTGGTTAGGCCACAACTGGAGTATTGCGTCCAGTTCTGGTCACCACACTTTAGGAAGGATGTGAAGGCCCTTGAGAGGGTGCAGAGGAGATTTACCAGAGTGGTTCCAGGGATGGAGGATCTTAGCTACAAGGACAGGTTGGAGAAGCTGGATTTGTTTTCATTAGAGCAAAGGAGGTTGAGGGGTGATTTGATAGAGGTGTACAAGATTATGACGGGTTTGGATAGGCTAGACGGGGAAAGGCTGTTCCCACTAGTTGATGGCACAAGGACTAGGGGACACAGATTTAAGGTTTTGGGCAAGAGATACAGGGGGGATGTGAGGAAAAACTTTTTTACGCAGCGAGTGGTGAGGACCTGGAACTCGCTGCCGACGGAAGTGGTGGAAGCGGAGACACTCAATGTTTTCAAGGGGAGACTGGATAGGCACTTGAGGGAAATAAACTTGCAGGACTACGGGGATAGAGCGGGGGAATGGGACTGACTGGATTGCTCTAGAGAGCCGGCACGGACTCGATGGGCCGAATGGCCTCCTTCTGTGCCGTTATGACTCTATGGGGGAAAAATTTGGTTGGTTTGCACCTCCCGTTAGTGCCTTAAGAGGGCGCTAATGTGGCGCAAAGCAACTAGCGCCCGTTAGCGGCGATGTTTGCGCCGCTCACGAAATTGACTAGACATTTTGCAGCAGCGCTAAACACTACCGCCACGATCTCCTGCACCGGCAGATTGTGACATCAGTCGAGTGCGCAACGCCCCATTAGCGCCCCGGACTGGATATTGAGTGGCGCCACCTGCCTTACCGCCTGCCGCTAGCAACGACAGGTTAAGGGGAGTGTTTTGCAGTCGGGAAGGGACTGGGGGAGCGCTATTTAAAGGCGACCACTTCCTGCCTTTTTTTATCTGCGAAATTTTTGCACCGCACATTCTGAGTGAGAGAGAGAGACTTCTGGAGAGATTCAACGCTGTGTGAAGGAGTTTTGGGTACTGAGCAGCACTTTGCAGGTTCTATTTATTTGACCTTCCTTGCATCGATTTCGAAGACGCTGTGGGGGCTGCACTCTGAGCTCTTTCCCTGGGTCTCTCCATTGTTCTTTCCAGCAGATTTGATGTACAGGTCTCTCCAGGCCGAGATTCAAGGCTGCAATGAGCAGGGTGTGGATGGAGAACAAGATCGACCCTCCCCTTTAAGAACTGGCCGGTGCCAGTGTGTCTGTGTTCCATTGCTGACTGACATCACATGAGCTTCGCCAGCGCTCTGAGGTAGCGCCTCGCTCCTCGGCCTTTGTGCCTTAAGACAGGTCTGTAGCACCTGATTTAGCGCTCCAATCACCTCCAGGGGCAATAAAAGCCAAGTTTGCTGTCGGAGGCGATAATTAGCGCCAGGCGCTAAACTTTGCGCCCAGCCGATAATCGCGCCCCAAACGGGGCGATACCGAATTTCTCCCCCATGACTCTTAACTGCCCTCTGAAATGGGCCCAGCAAGACACTTATTCAAGAAGGCGGCTCACCACCACCTTCTCCAGGGCAATAAGTGCTGGTCTTACCCACGGCGCCCACATCCCACGAGGTAGAAAAAGAAAGTTGAAGATTAATCTGCAGGATACTGCTGTGAGAAACCAAAGGAAAAACAACCCAGGGAGAAAAATCATTAGGAGCGTTCCCCCAAAAAAACCTGTGCGCCTTTTTTCATTTTTGTTTATTAGTAATAAAATTATTGGCGAGAATTGGCTGTTTAGACGGGTGGGGCGGACCCCAGTTCTCCCCCCCTCTCTGCCCTCGCTCACCCCACCTGTGCCCGAATTCCCTCGTTACTTGCCATTCGAGGGGCAGTGAAAACTTTTTTTAATGTGCGATATAAATACGAGCCAAATAAGCTTCATTGTGCAGCTCGAGGCCAAAGCGATTAATAAGAAATTGCAGGAGAAACGCCTCCCAGCTTTTAGCAACAAATTAATCCCTCTGATATTTCCTTTTTTTTTTATTTTAAGAAAGAAAAGAGCTCCTGATAAATTGTACATTATTTTTCCTCTTACACACACAAAAAAAAACCCTCCCGAACTGATAAGGCCTTTAATTCAGCTAGGCCGGGAAGCGATGCTATTCCGCTCGCAAAATAGGCCAATTATCAGAAACTAGTTTGGCTAAATGGCATTTCAAGTGAGGCACTGCATGCAATGGGCCCTAAATGCCCTTTAGCCAACACCACTACACAGAAAACAAATAATACCTTTGTCAGTAGAGTTCTGCTGGCAGCTCGCAGCCAACTCGGATTAGCATACGCGGTTGCAGTCTCTGCCAGCTAGATAATGAAGCCCGATTATTTGATTCAATGAATGTTAAATAGGCAGAGCGCCTTATCTATGCACGACTCCATTTATATTTTAATCGCCTCACATTTGAACCATTCGCTTGTTCCTTTTCCATTTCTCCGGGTTATGGTAAAAATGAGGCACCTTTGACAGATAGGGGCGGAATGGCAAAGTGTTAAGTGCTTGTATTTTACATAGAAAAATCCTTCGGAGCTTGGCCCCTCGGCTTCTGGATAAGCTTCCTCATTATAAAGGAACTCCGATGGTATGTCAGATCAGCTCTCTTCAAGACGAAGCCTTAAAGGAGAATCGGCGTCCCTTGTACTTCTTCAGCTGTCCATAAACTGAGGGTCATCCAAAGCTCGGCTGCCCCCCTGTGTCCTAACTCGCACCGAGTCCCGTTCGCCCATCGCCCTCCCCCCAGCCCCCGCCCCCATCGTGCTCGCTGATCCACATTGGTTCCCGGTTGAGCAAAGCTTCGATTTTGAATCTTGCATCCTTTTCAAATCCCTCCGTGGCCTCGCCTCTCCCTATCTCTGTAATCTCCTCCAGCTCCACAACCCCCGAGATCTCCGCTCCTCTAATTCTGGCCTCTTGCGCATCCCCGATTTTAATCGCTCCACCATTGGCGGCCGTACATTCTGTTGCCCGAGCCCTAAGCTCTGGAATTCCCTCCCCAAATCTCTCCGCCTCTCTAACTCTCTCTCCTCCGTTAAGACGCTCCTTAAAACCTACCTCTTTCACCAAGCTTCTGGTCACCTGCCCTAATATCTCCTTACGTGGCTCGGTGTCAAGTTTTGTCTGACAATCGCTCCTGTGAAGCGCTTTGGGAAATTTTACTACGTTAAAGGCGCTATATAAATACAGGTTGTTGTTGCTGTTGCGAATGGATTAGGAACGGTAACTGAGGCACTGTTATTTAACTTCCCGACCTCTGCAGAGAGACGTGGCAAAAACCACGTGTACAATCGGCGCTTTCGTGTTACGAAGGTTCGCTCGTTGAATGGCCGGTAAAACCGATGCCGATGACACACAGATCGGTGGCATATTAATTCATGTAGACAGGAGGACAAAATTACAAAGAGACGTTGATAGAGTAGGCGAGTGGGCGAAACTGTGGCACGTAACTGTGAGGTCATCCATTCTGGACCAAAAATGGATAAAACCGAGTATTGATTAAATGAAGAAAATCTAGCTAAAGTGGAGGTCCAACGAGATTTAGTACACAGATTGCTAAAATGTAACAGTCAGGATGTAAAAAAAAAGTCCAAAAGGCTAATGAAATGCTGGCCTTTAACGAGAGGGCCAGAATATAAAGGGGAGGAATTAGTTTGGGATTGATACAGGGCAATGGGGAGAGAGCGGGGCAGTAGGAATAGTTTGGGATTGATACAGGGCTATGGGGAGAGAGCGGGGCAGTGGGATTAGTTTTGGATTGATACAGGGCTATGGTAAGAGAGCGGGGCAGTGGGATAAGTTTTGGATTGATACAGGGCTATGGGGAGAGAGTGGGGCAATGGGATTAGTTTGGGACTGATACAGGGCTTTGGGGAGAGAGTGGGGCAGTGGGATTAATTTGGGATTGATACAGGGCTATGGGAAGAGAGCGGGGCAGTGGGGTAAGTTTTGGATTGATACAGGGCAATGGGGAGAGAGCGGGGCAGTAGGAATAGTTTGGGATTGATACAGGGCTATGGGGAGAGAGTGGGGCAGTGGGATGAGTTTTGGATTGATACAGGGCTATGGGGAGAGAGCGGGGCAGTGGGATGAGTTTGGGATTGATACAGGGCTATGTGGTGAGAGCGGGGCAGTGGGATTAGTTTGGGATTGATACAGGGTGATGTGGAGAGAGCGGGGCAGTGCGACTAGTTTGGGATTGATACAGGGCTATGGGGAGAGAGTGGGGCAGTGGGATTAGTTTGGGATTGATACAGGGCTATGGGGTGAGAGTGGGGCAGTGGCATTCGCTGGGATTGATACAGGACTATGGGGAGAGAGTGTGGCAGTGGGATTAGTTTGGGATTTATACAGGGCTACGGGGAGAGATC
The DNA here is from genome assembly GCF_052327205.1 of Somniosus microcephalus. Classification (NCBI taxonomy): domain Eukaryota; kingdom Metazoa; phylum Chordata; class Chondrichthyes; order Squaliformes; family Somniosidae; genus Somniosus; species Somniosus microcephalus. The sequence continues at coordinate 380,466,802 of NC_140988.1, read as the reverse complement.
AGGGCTGTGGGATTAGTTTTGGAATTGAAACAGTGCTATGGGGTGAAAGCGGGGCAGTGGGATTAATTTTGGACTGATACAGGGCTATAGGGAGTGTTAGGTCAGTGGGATTAGTTTGGGGTTGATACTGTGCTATGGGGAGGGAGTGGGGCAGTGGGATTAGTTTGGGATTTATACAGGGTTACGAGGAGAGAACGGGGCAGTGGGATTAGTTTTGGATTGCTACAGGGCTATGGGGAGAGAGCGGGGCAATGTTATTAATTTGGGATTGATACAGGGCTATGAGGAGAGAGTGGGGTAGTGGGATTAGTTTTAGATTCATACAGGACTATGAGGAGCAAGCGGGGCAGTGGGATTAATTTGGGATTGATACAAGGCTCTGGGCAGAGAGCGGGGCAGTCGGATTAGTTTGGGATTGATACAGGGCTATGGGGAGAGAGCGGGGCAGTGGGATTAATTTTGGACTGATACAGGGCTATAGGGAGAGTTGGGTCAGTGGGATTAGTTTGGGATTGATACCGGGCTATGGGGAGAGAGTGGGGCAGTGGGATTAGTTTGGGATTGATACTGTGCTATGGGGAGGGAGTGGGGCAGTGAGATTAGTTTGAGATTTATACAGGGCTATGGGGAGAGAGCGGGGCAGTGGGATTAATTTGGGATTGATAAAGGGCTATGGGGAGAGAGCGGGGCAGTGGGATTAATTTGGGATTGATACAGGGCTATGGAGAGAGAGCGGGGCAGTGGGATTAATTTGGGATTGGTTCAGGGCTATGGGGAGAAAGCGGGGCAGTTGGATTAGTTTGGGATTGATACAGGTCTATGGGGAGAGCGCGGGGCAGTGGGATTAGTTTGGCATTGATACAGGGCTATGGGGAGAGAGTGGGGCCGTGGGATTAGTTTGGGATAGATACAAGGCTATGAGGAGAGAGTGGGAAGTGGGATTGGTTCGTGATTGATACAGAGGTATGGGGAGAGAGTGGGACCGTGGTATTAGTTTGGGATTGATACAGGGCTGTGGGGAGAGTGCGGGGCACTGGGAATAGATTGGATTGATACAGGGCTATGGGGAGAGAGCAGGGCAGTGGGATTAGTTTGGGATTGATACAGGGCTATGAGGAGAGAGTGGGGTAGTGGGATTAGTTTTAGATTCATACAGGGCTATGAGGAGAAAGCGGGGCAGTGGGATTAATTTGGGATTGATACAAGGCTCTGGGCAGAGAGCGAGGCAGTCGGATTAGTTTGGGATTGATACAGGGCTATGGGGAGAGAGCGGGGCAGTGGGATTAATTTTGGACTGATACAGGGCTATAGGGAGAGTTGGGTCAGTGGGATTAGTTTGGGATTGATACCGGGCTATGGGGAGAGAGTGGGGCAGTGGGATTAGTTTGGGATTGATACTGTGCTATGGGGAGGGAGTGGGGCAGTGAGATTAGTTTGAGATTTATACAGGGCTATGGGGAGAGAGCGGGGCAGTGGGATTAATTTGGGATTGATACAGGGCTATGGGGAGAGAGCGGGGCAGTGGGATTAATTTGGGATTGATACAGGGCTATGGAGAGAGAGCGGGGCAGTGGGATTAATTTGGGATTGGTACAGGGCTATGGGGAGAGAGCGGGGCAGTGGGATTAATTTGGAATTGATACGGGGCTATGGGGAGAAAGTGGGGCAGTGGGATTAGTTTGAGATTTATACAGGGCTATGGGGAGAGAGTGGGGCCGTGGGATTAGTTTGGGATAGATACAGGGCTATGAGGAGAGAGTGGGAAGTGGGATTGGTTCGTGATTGATACAGAGGTATGGGGAGAGAGTGGGGCAGTGGGATTAGTTTGGGATTGATACAGGGCTATGGGGAGAGAGTGGGGCAGTGGGATTAGTTTGGGATTGATACAGGCTATGGGGAGAGAGCGGGGCAGTGGGATTCGTTTGCGATTGATACAGGGCTGCAGAGAGAGAGCAGGGCAGTGAGATTAGTTTGGAATTGATACAGGGCTATGGGGAGAGGTGGGTCAGTGGGATTAGTTTGGGATTGATGTAGGGCTATGGGGAGAGACCAGGTCAGTGAGATTATTTTGGAATTGATACAGGGCTATGGGGAGAGGTGTGTCAGTGGGAATAGTTTTGGATTGATACAGGGCAATGGGGCGAGAGCGGGGCACCGCAATTAGTTTTTGATTGATACAGGGCTATGGGGAGAGAGCGGGGCACTGCAATTAGTTTGGAATTGATACAGGGCTATGGGGAGAGAGTGGGACACAAGGATTCGTTTGTGGATTGATACAGGGCTATAGGGAGAGAGTGGGGCAGTGGGTTTTGTTTGGGATTGATACAGGGCTTTGGGGAGAGTGCGGAGCATTGGGATTTTTTTGGTATTGTTACAGGGGTATGGGGAGTGAGTGGGGCAGTGGGATTAGTTTTGGATTGATACAGGGCTATGGGGAGAGAGCGGGGCAGTTTTATTTGTTCATATTAATACAGGGCTATGGGAAAGAGCGGGGCAGTGTGATTAGTTTGGGTTTGATACAGGGCTATGGGGAGAGAGCGGGGTCGTGGGATTAGTTTTGGGTTTTATACAGGGCTATGGGGAGAGTCCGGGGCAGAGGTATTAGTTTGGTATTGATACAGGGCTATGGGGAGAGAGTGGGACCGTGGTATTAGTTTGGGATTGATACAGGGCTGTGGGGAGAGTGCGGGGCACTGGGAATAGATTGGATTGATACAGGGCTATGGGGAGAGAGCAGGGCAGTGGGATTAGTTTGGGATTGATACAGGGCTATGGGGAGAGGGCCGGGCAGTGGGATTAGTTTGGGATTGATACAGGGCTATGGGGAGAGAGCGGGGTAGTGGGATCGGTTTGGGATTGATACAGGGCTATGGGGAGAGAGCGGGACAGTGGGATTATAGAAACATAGAATCATAGAAGATAGGAGCAGGAGTAGGCCATTCGGCCCCTCGGGCCTGTTCTGCCATTTAATGAGATCATGGCTGATCATCCAAATTCAGTACCCTGTCCCTGCTTTCTCCCCACATCCCTTGATCCCTTTAGCCTTAAGAAATATATTTAACTCCTCCTTGAATATATTTAATAAGTTGGCCTCAACTGCCTTCTGTGGTAGAGAATTCCACAGGTTCACCAACTTCTGGGTGAAGATATTCCTCCTCATCTCAGTCCTAAATGGCTTACACCCTTATCCTTAAACTGTGACCCCTGATTCTGGACTCCCCGGACATCGGGAATATCCTTCCTGCATTTTGTCTATCTAGTCCTGTTGGAATTTTATAAGTTTCAATGAGATCCCCTCTCAGTCTTCTAAACTCTAGCGAATATAAGACTAATCGACTTCGTACGTCATTCCTGCCATCCCAGGTATCAGTCTGATGAATCTTCGCTGCACTCCCTCCATGGGAAGAACATCCTTCCTCAGATAATGCGACCAAAACTGCACACAATAGTCAAGATGTGGTCTCACCAAGGCCCTGTATAACTGCAGCAAGACATCCTTGCTCCTGTACGCGAATCCTCTCGCTATGAAGGCCAACATAGCATTTGCCTTCTTAACCGCCTGCTGCACCTGCATGCTTACCTTCAGCGACTGGTGCACAAGGACACCCAGGTCTCGTTGCACTTCCCCTTTTCCCAATCTATTGCCGTTCAGATAATAATCTGTCTTCCTGTTTTTGGCACCAAAGTGGATAACCTCGCATTTATGCACATTATACTGCATCTGCCCAATCACCCAACCTGTTCAAATTATACTGGAGTTTCTCTGCATCCTCCTCACAGCACACATGCCCACCCAGCTTTGTGTCATCTGCAAACTTGGAGATATTACATCTAGTTCCCTCGTGTAGATGATTAATATATATTGTGAATAGCTGGGGTCCTAGCACCGATCCCTGCGGTACCCCACTGGTCACTGCCTGCCACTCGGAAAAAGACCCATTTATTCCAACTCTTTGCTTCCTGTCTGCCAACCAGTTCTCTATCCAAGTCAGTACCTAGCCCCCAATCCCATATGCTTTAACTTTGCACGCCAATCTCTTATGCGGGACCTTATCGAAAGCCTTCTGAAAGTCCAAATGCACCACATCCACTGGTTCTCCCTTATCTATTCTACCAGTTACATCCTCAAAAAATTCCAGTAGATTAGTCAGGCACGATTTACCTTTTGTAAATCCATGTTGACTTTGTCCGATCTTGTCACTGTTTTCCAAGTGCTCTGCTATTACATCTTTTATAATGGACTCTAGCATTTTCCCCACTTCTGATGTCAGTCTGACCGGTCTATAATTCCCCATTTTCTCTCTGCCACCTTTTTTAAATAGTGGGGTTACATTAGCTACCCTCCAGTCTGTGGGAACTATTCCAGAATCTATAAAATTTTGGAAGATGACCAGCAATGCATCTACTATTTCTAGGGCCACCTCCTTAAGTACCCTAGGATGTAGATTATCAGGCCCTGGGGATTTATCGGCCTTCAATGCCATCAATTTCCCTAACACCATTTCCCTACAAATACTGCTTTCATTCAATTCCTCCCTCTCATTAGACCCTATGTTCCCCGACATCTCTGGGAGGTTATTTGTGTCCTCCTTTGTGAAGACAGAACCAAAGTATGTATTTAATTGGTCAGCCATTTCTTTGTTCTCCATTATAAATTCCTCTGATTCTGACTGCAAGGGACCTACGCTTGACTTCACCAATCTTTTTCTCTTCACATATCTATAGAAGCTTTTACAGTCAGTTTTTATGTTCCCTGAAAGCTTACTCTCATATTCTATTTCCCCCTCTTAATTAATCCCTTTGTCCTCCTTTGCTGAATCCTAAACTGTTCCCAATCCTCAGGTTTGCTGCTTTTTTGGCCAATTTATATGTCCTCCCCTTGGATCTTATGCTATCCCTAATTTCCCTTGTTAGCCACGATTCACCTTTTAAATTTTTTTTAATGTTAAACAGGAATGAACAAATTCTGTAGTTCATTCATGCGATCTTTAATTGTTTGCCATTGCCTATCCACCATCAACCCTTTAATTAACGTTCCCCAATCCATCCTAGCGAACTCACGCCTCATACCATCGTAGTTTCCTTTATTTAAATTCAGGACCCTAGTCTCTGAGTCAACTACTTCAATTTCCATCTTAATGAAGAATTCTATCATATTATGATCGCTCCTCCCCAAGGGGCCTCGCACAACAACATTGCTAATTAATCCTTTCTCATTACATAGTACCCAGTCTAAGATGGCCTGATCTCTCGTTGGTTCCTCGACATTTTGGCCCAGGAAACCATCCCGTATACACTCTAGGAATTCTTCCTCCACAGTATTGTTACTAATTTGGTAAGCCCAATCTATATGTAGATTAAAGTCACCCATGATAACTGCTGTGCCCTTATTGCACGCATCTTTAATTTCCCATTTAATGCCACCCCCAACCTCAGCATTACTGTTTGGGGGTCTGTATACAACTCCCACTAATGTTTTCTGCCCCTTGGTATTTCTCAGCTCTACCCATACAGATTCCACATCATCAGAGCTAATATCCTTCCTTACTATTGTGTTAGTCTCCTCTTTAACCAGCAATGCTACCCCACCTCCTTTTCCTTTTTGCCTGTCCTTCCTGAATATTGAATACCCCTGGATGTTGAATTCCCAGCCTTGGTCACCCTGGAGTCATGTCTCCGTAATTCCAATTACATCATATCCGTTTACATCTATTTGCGCAGCTAATTCATCCACCTTATTATGAATGCTCCTCGCATCAAGACACAAAGCCTTCAGGCTTGGTTTTTTAACACTCTTAATCCTTTTAGTATTATTATTTACTGTAGCCCTGTTTGATTTACACCCTTGATTTCTCTGCCTTCCACTTTTGCTTTTCTCCTTCCTGTCTTTTGTTTTTATCCTTGCTTCCCTTTCCTCTGTCTCCCTGCACAGGTTCCCAACCCCCTGCCATTTTAGTTTAAACCCTCCCCAACAGCACTAGCAAACACTCCCCCTAGGACATCGGTCCTAGTCCCGCCCAGGTGCAAACCATCCAGTTTGTACTGGTCCCACCTCCCCCAGAACCGGTTCCAATGTTCCAGGAATTTGAATCCCTCCTCCTTGCACCATTCCTCTAGCCACGTATTCATCTGAAATATCCTTTTATTTCTACTCTGACTAGCACGTGGTACTGGTAGCAATCCTGAGATAACTACCTTTGAGATCCTATTTTTTAATTTACCTCCTAACTCCCTATATTCAGCTTTTAGGACCTTATCCCGTTTTTTACCTATATCGTTGGTACCTATATGCACCATGACAACTGGTTGTTCACCCTCCCCCTCCAGAATGCCCTGCAGCCACCCTGATACATCCTTGACCCTTGCACCAGGGAGGCAACATACCATCCTGGAGTCTTATTTGCAGCTGCAGAAATGCCTATCTATTCCCCTTACAATGCTCTCCCACTCTTTTTCCTCCCGTCCTGTGCAGCAGAACCACCCATGGTGCCAGGAAGTTGGCTGCAACTGCCTTCCCTCAATAAGCCATCTCCCTCAACAATATCCAAAGTGGTATATCTGTTTGAGAGGGGGATGGCCACAAGAAACCCCTGCACTACCTGCCTGCGCCTACTACTCTGCCTGGCGTTCACCTATTCCCTTCCTGACTGTGCAGCCTTTACCTGCGGTGTGTCCAACTCCCTAAACATGCTATCCACGATGTCCTCAGCATCGCAAATGCTCCAGTATGTATCCATTCGCAGCTCCAGCGCCGCAATGTGGTCTGTCAGTAGCTGCAGCTGGATACACTTCCCGCACACATGGTCATCAGGGACACAGGAAGTGTCCCTGATTTCCCACATAGCGCAGGAGGAGCATGCCATGGGGCCGAGCTGTCCTGCCATGACTTACCCTTTAATTAATTTAAATTACATTAAATCAAATCAATACCACTAATTACACTACAATGAAATGATATATTCAATGGCCCTTGGTTACTAAGCACTCCCCGATACACAACAGGGACCTTAGAAACTGTAAACTTCAAAAATTTAGACCTTCTAAATTTTATATACTATTAATCTTAACTGTTGTAAGATTCTCAAAATTCACAGATCTAGAAGAAAACCCTGAGGAAAATGACTTTGGACTCTTTCTAAACAAGTTTCAGGATGATAAAATAAAAAGGCATGTTTGGACCTGTACAGGGAGAAAAGGCTGCAACAGGAAATGGGATCAACCTCTGTAAAGACAGTTTGGATATTGGAGTAAATCAATTGTCTGGGGAACTGTGTAACCTCAATTCATCCTAACAATTGATCCATGAAGGAGCAGTCCCCACCCAAAACACAGGACCCATCCAAAACATGCATAATGCAAATCACCTCGCCAACCTACATAGAAATCTCAAGCTCAGACAGGATACTCGAAACCTGAATATAACTATGACAATGAACTAGGCGATCAACAACTCATTGACTAAACAGTACAGCATCCCGAAACCATTTTTCACATTTTTTAAAATCAAGTTACCTTAACGAGCCCGCCCAAATCAAACAATAAACCAGGACTCATTTGGCGTGCAGATTAGGAGTCCCCAATTAGTATAATTAAAGGCCTGTTTTCTAAAGAAATAAAACTCTTCAGAAGTTCGAGACAACTCAAGAAGTTCTCTCTCAGAAAGCTCGCCCCAGAAGCAACACACAAGAGAAACCGAAGCATCGAAACGGGGCAGCATTCTACCGTACACCCAAGTTCAACAGCTTGAGTGACCCAGGACATCGTTGGACACCCCGTGGCAACAAGAGCCTTACGAAACTACCAACAAAATATTACCACCAACCAATCCGGTAATATTGAGCCACCGCGATCAAAGAAAAACAACTCAGGAGACAAACCGAAGATTTGAAAGTTTTCCACTCTACAATCTATTCCTGACTTACCCCGGGTAAGCTTTTTACTTAAAAGGAACTCTAAACCCTATCTCTACCGAAGAAAAATGGGTACTCACCCCATAGATCCAAAACGCACACTACCGCATCAGCAGACTCGCAAAGACTGACCACCAGATAGTCGAAGTCCTCTACCGCATATGGGGTACAGCAGGCACCGACCAACACATCCAGCGAACTCCGAAACCATGAACCAGCTCAACTCTCAAGGATTCGTTTTGGTGAGCATTATCGCTGGTCCTCTACAGTCCAACTTAGCTAGGAAGTGGGATTGGGAGGGGTGAGGTATTTTTCTACTGTATTTTCCCTCGTATGTATCGAAGTGTTCCCCATTTTTGTTAGAGTAGAAGATTGCTGTGTTATATTTTCTTTCTTGAATAAAGATCAAAGTTTCTTGCACCAAAACCAATTGTCTGTTGCACTTTTGTCACAACCTCCAAATAAGCCCAAGGTCTAGAATCAAGGGAGTGGGAGCGATTCGAACCGCTCATAAGTCAGTGGGGAAGCTGACCCACACACCAGCCCCTACACTGTCAAACTATAGAGTAATATAAATACTCACCCGGCCGTACTCACCCAATCAGCTGCTTCCTCTTGCCCGCGTCACCTTTTGAATCGTGACGTGGCTCCGGAACGCTGCCGCCGGTCTGTAAGATTGGTAAGTGTAGTGTATGTGCTTTAAGTCAGAACTACTTTTTACAGCTCCTGTATACTGTAGTACCGGCAGTGACCACACCGGTATATAAGCTGTGCGCATGCCTCTGTACCCCAGTCTAGAGATTACCCTCCTCCAGTAAAGATCTGTTATTTGTTTATGTACAGCATCCGTGTAATTATTTATCCACTGAACCATGGATCTAACAGTAAGCCTCTGAAAAAACCCGCGACAGTGAGTTTACGTACTCACTGTACCGCCGCTCTCTGGTCCTCCCGACACTGGCCTGTGTAAAAAAGCCTGCAAAAGTGAGTTTACGTACTCACTGTACCGCCGCTCTCTGCTCCTCCCTGACACCGGGATTAGTTTGGGATTGATACTGAGCTACGGGGAGAGAGGGGGCTGTGGGATTAGTTTGGGATTGATACAGGGCTATGGGGAGAGAGGGGGCTGTGGGATTAGTTTGGGATTGATACAGGGCTATGGGGAGAGAGGGGGCAGTGGGATTAGTTTGGGATTGATACAGGGCTATGGGGAGAGAGGGGGCTGTGGGATTAGTTTGGGATTGATGCATGGCTATGGGGAGAGAGTGGGGCAGTGGGATTAGTTTGGGATTGATGCATGGCTATGGGGAGAACACAGGCAGTGGGATTAGTTTGGGATTGACACAGGGCTATGGCGAGAGAGCGGGGCAGTGGGAAAGTTTGGGGTTGAAACAGGGCTATGGCGAGAGAGCGGGGCAATGGGAAAGTTTGGGATTGATACAGGGCTATGGGGAGAGTGAAGGGCAGTGGGATTAGTTTGGGATTAATACAGGGCTATGGGGAGAGAGCGGGGCAGTGGGATTAGTTTGGGATTGATACAGGGCTATGGGGAGAGAGCGGGACAGTGGGATTAGTTTGGGATTGATACAGGGCTATGGGGAGAGAGGGGGCTGTGGGATTAGTTTGGGATTGATACAGGGCTATGGGGAGAGAGGGGGCAGTGGGATTAGTTTGGGATTGATATAGGGTTATGGGGAGAGAGTGGGGCAGTGGGATTAGTTTTGGATTGGTACAGGGCTATGACGGGAGAGCGGGGCAGTGGGATTAGTTTGGGATTGATGCATGGCTATGGGGAAAACACAGGCAGTGGGATTAGTTTGGGATTGATACAGGGCTATGGGGAGAGTGAAGGGCAGTGGGATTCATTTGGGATTGGTGCATGGCTATGGAGAGAGAGCGGGTCAGTCGGATTAGTTTGGGATTGATACAGGGCTATGGGGAAAGAGTGGGGCAGTGGGATTAGTTTGGGATTGATACAGGGCTATGGGGAGAGAGCGGGGCAGTGGGATTAGTTTTGGATTGATGCAGGACTATGGGGAGGGAGTGGGGCGTTGGGATTAGTTTGGGATTGATACAGGGCTATGGGGAGAGAGCGAGGCAGTGGGATTAGTTTTGGATTGATACAGGACTATGGGGAGAGAGCAGGGCAGTGGGATTAGTTTGGGATTGATACAGGGCTATGGGGAGAGAGGGGGCTGTGGGATTAGTTTGGGATTGATACAGGGCTATGGGGAGAGAGGGGGCAGTGGGATTAGTTTGGGATTGATATAGGGTTATGGGGAGAGAGTGGGGCAGTGGGATTAGTTTTGGATTGGTACAGGGCTATGACGGGAGAGCGGGGCAGTGGGATTAGTTTGGGATTGATGCATGGCTATGGGGAAAACACAGGCAGTGGGATTAGTTTGGGATTGATACAGGGCTATGGGGAGAGTGAAGGGCAGTGGGATTCATTTGGGATTGGTGCATGGCTATGGAGAGAGAGCGGGTCAGTGGGATTAGTTTGGGATTGATACAGGGCTATGGGGAAAGAGTGGGGCAGTGGGATTAGTTTGGGATTGATACAGGGCTATGGGGAGAGAGCGGGGCAGTGGGATTAGTTTTGGATTGATGCAGGACTATGGGGAGGGAGTGGGGCGTTGGGATTAGTTTGGGATTGATACAGGGCTATGGGGAGAGAGCGGGGCAGTGGGATTAGTTTTGGATTGATACAGGACTATGGGGAGAGAGCGGGGCAGTGGGATTAGTTTGGGATTGATACAGGGCTATGGGGAGAGAGCGGGGCAGTGGGATTAGTTTAGGATTGCTCTAGCAAAGAACCAACACAGACACGATGGCCCGAATGGCTTGCCTCTGTGCTGTAAACTGCTGTGTGAGTTACAAACATAAAAACATAGAAGATAGGAGCAGGAGTAGGCATCCTAGGGTACTGAAGGAGGTGGCCCTAGAGATAGCGGATGCACTAAGGATGATTTTTCAGAATTCATTAGACTCGGGAACAGTGCCGATGGATTGGAGGGTAGCTAACGTTACCCCACTATTCAAAAAGGGGGGTAGGGAAAAAGCAGGTAATTACAGACCTGTAAGCCTTACATCAGTTGTGGGCAAAATGCTGGAGTCCATCATTAAGGATGAAATAGCGGAGCACTTAGCAAATGGGGACAGGATAGGACAGAGTCAACATGGATTTACAAAGGGTAAATCGTGCTTGACTAATCTATTGGAATTTTTTGAGGGAGTAACTGGTAGAATAGATGGGGGAGAGCCAGTAGATGTGGTGTACCTGGACTTCCAAAAGGCCTTCGATAAGGTCCCACATAAAAGATTAGCATGGAAAATTGAGGCTCATGGGATAAAGGGGAAAGTTTTGGCGTGGATAGGGAACTGGCTGTCAGATAGAAAACAGAGAGTTGGAATAAACGGCTCATTTTCTGAATGGCAGGCAGTAACAAGTGGGGTACCACAGGGATCTGTCCTGGGCCCCCAGCTGTTCACAATTTACATTAATGACCTGGATCAGGGAGTCGGATGCAGCATTTCCAAATTTGCAGACGACACTAAACTAGGAGGGGGGGTGGGCTCAGAGGAAGAGACCAGGAAGCTCCAGAGCGATTTGGACAGACTGGGCGATTGGGCGGATAAATGGCAGATGCACTATAATGTGGACAAGTGCGAAGTTATCCACCTTGGGTGCAGGAACGGGAGGGCAAATTATTATTTAAATGGCAATAGATTGGGAGAGGGGGAAGTACAGAGAGACCTGGGTGTTCTTGTACACCAGTCACTGAAGGCGAGCATGCAGGTGCAACAGGCGGTCAAGAAGGCAAACGGTATGCTGGCCTTCATAGCAAAAGGGTTAGAATACAGGAACAGGGATACCTTGCTGCAGCTGTACAGGGCACTGGTGAGACCACACCTCGAGTACTGTGTACAGTTTTGGTCGCCTCATCTGAGGAAGGATGTTCTTGCCATGGAGGGGGTGCAGCGGTGATTCACCAGGCTGATACCAGGAATGGCGGGAATGACCTATGAGGAGAGACTATGTAGTTTAGGGATGTACACACTGGAGTTTAGAAGATTGAGAGGGGACCTCATAGAAGTGTATAAAATTCTGACAGGTCTAGACAGACTGGATGCAGAAGGAATGTTTCCCTTGGCGGGTGAGAACAGAACTAGAGGACATAATTTAAGGATAAGGGCTAAACCATTTAGGACAGAGATGAGGGGGAATTTCTTCGCTCAGAGAGTGGTGAACCTGTGGAACTCATTGCCACAGAGGGCAGTGTACGCCAGCTCATTAAATATATTTAAGAGGGAATTAGATATATTTCTACGGGCAAAAGGGGTTAAGGGTTACGGAGAGAAGGCGGGGACGGGATACTGAATTAAAGGATCAGCCATGATCTCATCGAATGGCGGAGCAGGCACGAAGGGCCGAATGGCCTACTCCTGCTCCTATCTTCTATGTATCTATGTATCTATGTATTCGGCCCCTCGAGCCTGCTCTGCCATTCAATGAAATCATGGCTGATCATCCAATTTCAGTACCCTGTCCCTGCTTTCTCCCCATATCCCTTTAGCCTTAAGAAATATATCTAACTCCTTTGTGAATGTATTTAATGAATTGGTCTCAACTGCCTTTTGTGGTAGAGAATTCTACAGGTTCACCACTCTCTGGGTGAAGAAATTCCTCCTAATTTCTGTCCTAAATGGCTTACCCCTTACCTTTAGACTGTGACCCCTGGTTCTGGACTCCCTGGCCATCGGGAACATCCTTCCTGCATCTAGTCTGTCCAGCCCTGTTAGAATTTTACAAGTTTCAATGAGATCCCCTCTCATTCTTCTAAACTCCGGCGAATATAAGCCCAATCGACCCAATCTCTCCTCATATGTCATTCCTGCCATCCCAGGTTCCTGGGCAGTGTGAGTATGAACGATGAGACAACCCAGTCGAGCCCCCTTGCTGTCCTCACCCGAGGCCTTGAGCGTTGTGCAATGTAAGAGGCCCCTCACTGTGACACTCTCTAACCAGCCACTTGGAGGGGCTCCAGACCAATCTCATGCTCTTTGTCCCTTGGTTTCCAATTCTGCACCCAAGGCAGGAGCTTGGAGTTGTGAGCTCATCACAGGGCTAGCTCCCGGCACTTCTACCCTGGGCTATCTTTCGTTTTATTCCCAGTTTTTTGTCTCCCCTTCTATCATTCAGACGGTGGGTGACTCCTTACCGTGGTACAAGTGCACAGGCCCTGTGAGCTCAGCCGGTGAGAGTCGGCATTGCCGGAATCGAAAGCTGCCCTCATCCCTGGCTCAGTGGGTCACACTCTCGCCTCTCAGTCAGAAGGTTGTGGGTTCTAGGCACACTCCAGTGACTCAAGCACATAATCAAGGCTGGCATACCCAGTGCAGTGCTGAGAGAGTGCTGCACTGTCGGAGGTGCCGTTGTTCCGATGAGACGTTAAACCGAGGCCCCGTCTGCCCTCTTGAGAGAATGTAAAAGATCCCATGGCAGTATTTCGAAGAAGAGCAGGGGAGTTCTCCCTAGTGCCCTGGGCCAATATTTATCCCTCAACCAACATCACTAAAAAACAGATTATCCGGTCATTATCACATTGCTGTTGGTGGGATCTTGCTGTGCGCAGATTGGCTGCCACATTTCCGACATTACAACAGTGACTCCACTTCAAAAAGTACTTCATTGGCTGTGAAGCGCTTTGGGACGTCCTGGGGTTGTGAAAGGCGCTGTGGAAATGCAAGTTCCTTTTGTTCTTTCTGACCCGGTGCCCACAGACATGCAACGGGTCAGCGGGTGAAGTTGGCGTTAACCCTTGGCTAGCCTAATGGTACTGAGGCTAATTGCAGTACCGGCTTCCCGGGCAACTACTTACTGACAACTGTCAAAGGAGATAATGAATTCATTATGTTTTAATTTTCTCATCTGGGTTAAATTACAAGGTCTGAAAAAGGCAACATTATTTGGATTCTCTCCGCCCCCCCACCCCCCTGGGGGCGATAGGAGGGGGCGTGCATTTCACACAATGTGTTCATGTACAGTCACATACAATGACAGAGGCTCATCGAGGGCTGCGGTTTCAGGAGCTGCCTGTCAAAGAGATACTTGTCATCACCTAATGGGCCAGCGGAGATCGAGTGTCGCTTCGTTTGTTGAGGAGCAAGGTCCTGAACAATGAAAGCCAAGTGTTACAAAAGAGTGAGGGGAAAACAAATATACACACAGCCAGGGCAAGCCTTATCCTGGGCACAGAGCCCAGAGTGGTGTGTACTGAGTCTCGTATCTCCCTCTCACCCAACCTCTCAGTCCGTGAAAACTCTCAACACCTTTCTCTTTTTGGTGCTTTTTGGCTCGTTAAAGTGAGAGATGTGATATAAACATTCCTACTTTTTACACTCACATTGACACTCCCACTTATGAGAGGACTAAGGGTTAGATACAGAGTAAAGCTCCCTCTAAACTGTCCCATCAAACACTCCCAGGGCAGGTACAGCACGGGTTAGATACAGAGTAAAGTTCCCTCTACACTGTCCCATCAAACACTCCCAGGGCAGGTACAGCACGGGTTAGATACAGAGTAAAGTTCCCTCTACACTGTCCCATCAAACACTCCCAGGGCAGGTACAGCACGGGTTAGATACAGAGTAAAGCTCCCTCTACACTGTCCCATCAAACACTCCCAGGGCAGGTACAGCACGGGTTAGATACAGAGTAAAGCTCCCTCTACACTGTCCCATCAAACACTCCCAGGGCAGGTACAGCACGGGTTAGATACAGAGTAAAGCTCCCTCTACACTGTCCCATCAAACACTCCCAGGGCAGGTACAGCACGGGTTAGATACAGAGTAAAGCTCCCTCTACACTGTCCCATCAAACACTCCCAGGGCAGGTACAGCACGGGTTAGATACAGAGTAAAGCTCTCTCTGCACTGTCATAGAGTTATACAGCACGGATAGAGGCCCTTCGGCCCATCGTGTCCGTGCTGGCCATCGAGCCCTGTCTAATCTAATCCCATATTCCAGCATTTGGTCCGTAGCCTTGTATGTTATGGCATTTCAAGTGCTCATCCAAATGCTTCTTCAATGTTGTGAGGGTTCCTGCCTCCACAACCCTTTCAGGCAGTGAGTTCCAGGCTCCAACCACCCTCTGGGTGAAAAAGTTCTTTCTCAAATCCCCTCTAAACCTCCCGCCCTTTACCTTGAGTCTATGCCCCCTAGTTATTGACCCTTCTACTACGGGGAAAAAGCTCCTCAGCATCCATCCTATCTATGCCCCTCATAATTTTGTACACCTCAATCATGTCCCCCCTCAGCCTCCTCTGCTCCAAGGAAAACAAGCCCAATCTGCCCAGTCTTTCTTCATAGCTGAAGCGCTCCAGCCCTGGTAACATCCTGGTGAATCTCCTCTGCACCCTCTCCAAAGCGATCACATCCTTCCTGTAGTGTGGCGACCAGAACTGCACACAGTATTCCAGCTGTGGCCTAACCAGTGTTTTATACAGCTCCATCATAACCTCCTTGCCCTTATATTCTATGCCTTGACTAATGAAGGCAAGTATCCCATATGCCTTTTTTACCACCTTATCCACCTGTTCCGCCGCCTTCAGGGATCTGTGTACTTGCACACCCAGATCCCTCTGCACCTCCGTCTTGCCTAGGGTCTTACCATTCATTGTGTATTCCCTTGCCTTGTTAGTCCCCCCAAAGTGCATCACCTCGCACTTTTCCGGGTTAAATTCCATTTGCCACTGTTCCGCCCATCTGACCAACCCATCTATATTGTCCTGCAGACTGAGGCTACCCTCCTCGCTATTTACCACCCTACCAATTTTTGTATCATCCGCGAACTTACTGATCATACCTTTTACATTCATATCCAAGTCATTAATGTAGACCACAAACAGCAAGGGACCCAGCACCGATCCCTGTGGCACCCCACTGGCCACAGGCTTCCAGTCACAAAAACAACCTTCAACCATCACCCTCTGCCTTCTGCCACTAAGCCAGTTTTGTATCCAATGTGCCAAGGCACCCTGGATTCCATGGGCTCTTACCTTCTTGACCAGTCTCCTGTGCGGGACTTTATTGAAAGTCTTACTGAAATCCATGTATACCACATCCACTGCGTTACCCTCATCCACACACCTAGTCACCCCCTCAAAAAATTCAATCAAATTAGTCAGACATGATCTTCCCTTGACAAAGCCATGTTGACTATCCCTGATTAATCCTTGTCTCTCCAAGTGGAGACTAATTTTGTCCCTCAGAATTTTTTCCAATAATTTTCCTACCACTGATGTTAGGCTCACTGGCCTGTAGTTCCCCGGTTTTTCCCTACTTTCCTTCTTGAATAATGGTACTACATTAGCGGTTCTCCAGTCCTCTGGCACATCCCCTGTGGCCAGAGAGGTCCTGAATATATGTGTTAGAGCCCCCGCAATCTCTTCCTTTGCCTCACACAGCAGCCTGGGATACATTTCATCCGGGCCTGGGGATTTATCCATTTTTAGGCCAGCTAAAACCGCCAATACCTCCTCCCTCTCGATGTTAATATGTTCGAGCATATCACAGTCCCCCCGCCCTATTTCTATGTCTACATCGTCCTCCTCCATAGTGAAAACAGATGCAAAAAATTCATTTAGAACCCCTCCTACATCTTTCGGCTCCACACACAGATTGCCACTTTTGTCCCTAATGGGCCCTATTTTTTCCCTAGTTATCCTCTTACCCTTAATATACTTATAAAACATCTTAGGATTTTCCTTTATTTTGCTCGCCAGTGTTATTTCATGGCCCCTCCTTGATCTCCTAATTTCTTTTTTAAGTATCCCCCTGCACTTTTTGTACTCCTCTAGGGCTTCCTCCGTCTTTAGCCTTTTGTATCTGCCAAAAGCCCTCCTTTTTTCCCTAATCCATTCTCGTATATCCCCTGACATCCAAGGTTCCCTGTGGTTTTTGGAACCACCCTTGACCTTTACGGGAACATGTTGCCATTGTATGATCTCAATCTCCCTTCTGAAAGCCTCCCATTGCTCCGATGCGGATTTTCCTACAAGTAGCTGATCCCAGTCCATTTTGGCCAGATCCTGCCTTATCCTATTAAAATTGGCCTTCCCCCAATTTAGAACCTTTATTTCCGGCCCATCCCTGTCCTTTTCCATGACCACCTTAAATCTCACCATATTATGGTCACTGTCACCAAAGTGCTCACCTACTAGCACTTTTTCCACTTGGCCGGCCACATTCCCTAGAATTAGGTCCAGTACTGCCCCCTCTCTTGTAGGACTTTCTACATGCTGGCTCAAAAAGCTCTCCTGGATGCACTTTAAGAATTCTACACCCTCTGAGCCTTTCACACTTTGACTATCCCAGTTAATATTGGGGAAGTTGAAATCCCCCATTATTATTACCCTATTATTTGCACATTTCTCTGAGATTTGCCTACATATCTGTTCCTCTATTTCCCCCTGACTGTTTGGAGGCCTATCGTACACTCCCAGCAAAGTGCTTGCCCCCTTTTTGTTTTTAAGCTCCACCCATATGGCCTCATTAGAGGAACCTGCTAATATATCATCCCTCCTTACTGCAGTAATTGACTCCTTAATTAATATTGCGACACCCCCTCCTCTTTTACCTCCCCCTCTGTCTCGCCTGAAGATTCTGTACCCCGGAATATTGAGCTGCCAGTCTTGCCCCTCCCTCAACCATGTCTCCGTGATAGCATACTCCCATGTGTTTATCAACACCTTCAGTTCATCCACCTTATTTGCAAGACTCCTTGCATTAAAATAGATGCCATCCAGCCTTGCCCTTATATATTTGCCCTGTCTACCAAGCTGACTTGTTTTTTTCTCTTTCCCCATCAAACACTCCCAGGGCAGGTACAGCATGGGTTAGATACAGAGTAAAGCTCCCTCTACACTGTCCCATCAAACCCTCCCAGGGCAGGTACAGCATGGGTTAGATACAGAGTAAAGCTCCCTCTACACTGTCCCATCAAACACTCCCAGGGCAGGTACAGCATGGGTTAGATACAGAGTAAAGCTCCCTCTACACTGTCCCATCAAACACTCCCAGGGCAGGTACAGCACGGGTTAGATACAGAGTAAAGCTCCCTCTACACTGTCCCATCAAACACTCCCAGGGCAGGTACAGCATGGGTTAGATACAGAGTAAAGCTCCCTCTACACTGTCCCATCAAACACTCCCAGGGCAGGTACAGCACGGGTTAGATACAGAATAAAGCTCTCTCTACATTGCCCCACTCTTCGACAGCACCTCCCAAACTTGCAACCTATTTGTGATATCTAAAAGTCTTGCAAATTTCAATTGAGCCCCAGCGTTCACAGTCTTTCAGGGGAGGGATTTTCAAATTCCCGCGACACTTTGTGAAGAAGTGCTTCCTGATTTAACTCCGGAACGGCCTAGCTCTAATTTTAAGACCGTGCATGTTGTTTTTGGACTGCCTCATCAGAGGAAATAGTTTCTCTATATCTGCCCTATTAAGCCTCATTATCATTTCAAACACCTCAATCAGCCTGTAGAACAGGCTCGAAGGGCCCAATGGCTTACCTCTGCTCCTATTGCTAATGTTTCTTATGTTCTGGATCACCCTGCAGCCGCTTAAACTCAAGGGAATACAAGCCGAGTTTTGCAAACTGTCCTCATAATTTAACGGTATCATTCTGGTGAATCTGCACTTTTTAAAATTTGTTTATGGGATGTGGGCGTCACTGGCAAGGCCAGCATTTATTGCCCATTCCTAATTGCCCTTGAGAAGGTGGTGGGTGAGCCACCTTCTTGAAGTGCTGCAGTCCGTGTGGCGAAGGTACTCCCACAGTGCTACTAGGGAGGGAGTTCCAGGATTTTGACCCAGCGACGATGAAGAATCGGTGATATACTTCCAAGTTAGGATGGTGTGTGACTTGGAGGTGGTGGTGTTCCCATGCGCCTGCTGCCCTTGTTCTTCGAAGTGGAAGAGGTCGCGGGCTTGGGAGGTGCTGCCGAAGAAGCCTTGGTGAGTTGCTGCAGTGCATCTTGTTGATGGTGCACACTGCAGCCACGGTACGCCGGTGGTGGAGGGAATGAATGTTTAAGGTTGCGGATGGGGTGCCAATCAAGCAGGCTGCTTTTTCTTGGATGGTGTCGAGCTTCTTGAGTACACATCTTGAGTATTGTGTGCAGTTTTGGTCGCCTTATCTGAGGAAGGATGTTCTTGCCATGGAAGGAGTTCAGCGAAGATTCACCAGGCTGATACCTGGGATGGCAGGAATGACGTATGAGGAGAGATTGGGACGATTGGGCTTGTACTCGCTGGAGTTTAGAAGAATGAGAGGGGATCTCATTGAAACTTATAAAATTCTGACAGGACTGGACAGACTAGATACAGGAAGGATGTTCCCGATGGTCGGGGAGTCCAGAACCAGTGGTCACAGTCTAAGGATAAGGGGTAGGCCATTTAGGACAGAAATGAGGAGGAATTTCTTCACCCAGAGAGTGGTGAACCTGTGGAATTCTCTACCACAGAAGGCAGTAGAGGCCAATACATTAAATATATTCAAGAAGGAGTTGGATATATTTCTTAAGGCTGAAGGGATCAAGGGGTATGGGGAGAAAGCAGGGACCAGGTACTGAATTTGGATGATCAGCCATGATCGCATTGAATGGCGGAGCAGGCTCGAGGGGCCAAATGGCCTATTCCTGCTCCTATCTTCTATATTCTATGTTTCTATGAGTGTTGTTGCAGCTGCACTCATCCAGGCCAATGGAGAGTATTCCATCACACTCCTGACTTGTGCCTTGTAGATGGTGGAAAGGCTTTGGGGATTCAAGAGGTGAGACACTCGCTGCAGAATACCCAGCCCCTGACCTGCTCTTGTTGCCACAGTATTTATGTGGCTGGTCCAGTTAGGTTTCTGGTCAATGGTGACCCCCGGGATGTTGATGGTGGGGGATTGATCCCCTCCAAGGCCAATATATCCTTCCTGAGGTGTGGTGCCCAGAACTTCAGATAGGGGTCTGACCTGAGCTCTATACAACTGCAACATAACTTCTACCCCTTTGTATTCAGATCGTGTTTGACTAATCTAATTGAATTTTTTGATGAATTGGAGGATTGATGAAGGGAATGCAATGGATGTTGTCTACATGGATTTTAGGAAGGCATTTGACAAAGTAACACATAGAAGGCTGGTTAAAAAAATTGAGGCTCATGGAATAGGTGGGTCAGTGGCAGCTTGGATAAAGAATTGGTTTAAGGACAGAAAACAGCGAGTTGTGGCTGTTTTTCAGACTGGGGGATGGTAGACAGTGGTGTTCCCCAAGGGTCAGTGCTGGGGCCACTGCTTTTTTTTGATATATATAAATGACCTGGATATTGGAATACAGAGTAGAATTTCTATATTTGCCGATGACACCAAACTTGGGGGTGTGGCCAACAGTGAGGATGATACCAATCGACTGCAACAGGACATAGAAAGACTAGCAGAATGGGCAGACAAGTGGCAGATGGAATTTAATACAGAGAAATGTGAGGTGATGCATTTTGCCAGAAGGAACAGGGAGAGGCAATATACACTTAATGGCACAGTTTTAAAGAGTGTGCAGGGACAGAGGGACCTGGGAGTTAATGTGCATAGGTCCCTGAAGGTGGCGGGACATATTGAGAGAGTGGTTAACAAAGCATATGGGATCTTGGGCTTCATAGATAGAGGTACTGAGTGCAAAAGTAGAGAAGTTATGCTGAACCTTTATAAAGCGCTGGTTAGGCCACAACTGGAGTATTGCGTCCAGTTCTGGTCACCACACTTTAGGAAGGATGTGAAGGCCCTTGAGAGGGTGGAGAGGAGATTTACCAGAATGGTTCCGGGGATGGGGGATCTTAGTTACAAGGACAGATTGGAGAAGCTGGATTTGTTTTCATTAGAGCAAAGGAGGTTGAGGGGTGATTTGACAGATGTGTAGAAGATTATGACGGGTTTGGATAGGCTAGACGGGGAAAGGCTGTTCCCACTAGTTGATGGTACAAGGACTAGGGGACACAGATTTCAGGTTTTGGGCAAGAGATACAGGGGGGACGTGAGGAAAAACCTTTTTTACGCAGCAAGTGGTGAGGACCTGGAATTCGCTGCCGACGGAAGTGGTGGAAGCGGAAACACTCGATGTTTTCAAGGGGAGGCTGGATAGGCACTTGAGGGAAATAAACTTGCAGGGCTACGGGGATAGAGCGGGGGAATGGGACTGACTGGATTGCTCTACAGAGAGCCGGCACGGACTCGATGGGCCGAATGGCCTCCTTCTGTGCCGTTATGACTCTATGGGCTAAAAATTGGGTATCAGCCCATTTGGGGCGCCATTATTGGCGGTGCGCAAAGTTTAGCGCCTGCCGCTAATTATCGCCTCCGACAGCAAACTTGGCTTTTATCGCCCCTGGAGGTGATTGGAGCGTTAAATCAGGCGCTTCACACCTGTCTTAAGGCGCAAAGGCCGAGGAGCGAGGCGCTACCTCAGAGCGCTGGCGAAGCAAGGAAGGGCAAACCCAAATATACCTGCAAAGTGCTGCTCAGTACCCAAAACTCCTTCACACAGCGTTGAATCTCTCCAGAAGTCTCTCTCTCTCTCTCTCTCTCTCTCTCAGAATGCGTGGTGCAAAAATGTCACCGACAAAAAAAGGCAGGAAGCGGTCGCCTTTAAATAGCGCTCCCCCAGTCCCTTTCTGACATCAAAACGCTCCCCTCAACCTGTCGTTGCTAGCGGCAGGCGGTAAGGCAGGGGGCGCCACGCAATATCCGGTCCGGGGCGCTAACGGGGCATTGCGCACTCGACTGACGTCACAATCTGCTGGTGCAGGAGATCGTGGCGGTAGTATTTAGCGCCGCCGCAAAATGTCTAGTTAATTTCGCGAGCGGCGCAAACATCGCTGCGCCTGGCCTGTAGTTGCTTTGTGCCTCAATTGGCACCCTCTTAAGGCACTAACAGAAGGCGCAAACAACTGAATTTTTCTCCCTATGACTCTATTCCAGCCCCCTTGCGATAAAGGCCAACATTACAATAGTATTTGTGATTACTTTTTGTACCTGTGCACTCACTTTTAGTGATTTGTGCACCAGGGCAGCCAGATCCCTCTGCTCCTCCACAGCTCCTAGTCTCGTCACGTTAGCATGTGAATTTTTGTAATAAGATAGACAAAGGCTGCAGTCCTGTGCCTATAGGCCAAGGATGAGGTGGAGACCCAGAGTCGAGCGTTTTTCTCGTTTATCAAAGATTGAATGAACTTATGCTCTCCGTGAACATCAAGGTTACAAAAGGTGCTTTGCCTTGGAACGTATATCATTGCTGGTCGAGCTCATCCTTCGCCCCCACCCCCGCCTCTCTCTCCTCCTTCTAATCCTTCTTCTCACTTATGGCTTCCATCTCACCCCCATTGCTGCTCTTTCTAGCTGCATCAACCCATAGGTATCTGCATTCCAGAACCCTTTGCCCATGTTCGGTACCAGTGTGTTTCAAGATGTTCCAGGCTACCTTAACCTAAATGTAGGACTGAGATGAGGGGGAATTTCTTCACTCAGAGGGTTGTGAATCTTTGAAATTCTCTGCCCCAGAGGGCTTTGGCTGTTGAACCATATTCAAGGCTGAGATCGATAGATTTTTGGACTCTAGGGGAATCAAGGGATATGGGGATTGGGCGGGAAAGTGGAGTTGAGGTCGATGATCAGCCATGATCTTATTGAATGGCGGAGCAGGCTTGAGGGGCCGTGTGGCCTACTCATGCTCCTAATTCTTATGTTCTTAACCTTTATCTCTCTATTCTGATGTCCATGGTTCCACTCTGTCATTCACTCACTCACTCTGTCAATCACACTGTCACTTACTGTCACTCACACTCACTCACTCTCACACCCTGTCACTCACTATCACTCACTGTCACTCACTGTCACTCACTCTGTCACTCGCTCGCACTCTGTCACTCACTATCACTCACTGTCACTCACTCTGTCACTCACTCTCACTCTGTCACTCACTCTCACTCACTCTGTCACTCGCTCGTACTCTGTCACTCACTATCACTCACTGTCACTCACTCTGTCACTCACTCTCACACTCTGTCACTCACTATCACTCACTGTCACTCACTCTGTCACTCGCTCTCACTCTGTCACTCACTCTCACTCACTGTCACTCACTCTGTCACTCGCTCGTACTCTGTCACTCACTATCACTCACTGTCACTCACTCTGTCACTCACTCTCACACTCTGTCACTCACTATCACTCACTGTCACTCACTCTGTCACTCACTCTGTCACTCGCTCTCACTCTGTCACTCACTATCACACTTTGTCACTCACTATCACACTTTGTCACTCACTATCACTCACTGACTTCTCTTCTTAGGCAGTCCCTCGGAGCCGAGGATGACTTGCTTCCACATTAAATATGAGTTCGCAGGTGACTGATGAGTCCAATGCGGGACCTACAGTCTCTGTCACAGGTGGGGCAGACGGTGGTTGAAGGGGCGGGTGGGTGGGGTGCTTGGGTTGACGTGCGCTCCTTGCGCTGCCTGCACTTGGCTCCCGCTTGCTCCCGGCGAAGAGACTCGAGGTGTTTGGCGCCTTCCCGGATGCTTCTGCTTCACTTTGTGCGGTCTTGGGCCAGGGATTCCCAGGTGTCGATGGGGATGTTACACTTTTTCAAGGAGGCTT
This sequence comes from Somniosus microcephalus, assembly GCF_052327205.1. Taxonomy (NCBI): domain Eukaryota; kingdom Metazoa; phylum Chordata; class Chondrichthyes; order Squaliformes; family Somniosidae; genus Somniosus; species Somniosus microcephalus. The sequence continues at coordinate 380,443,185 of NC_140988.1, read as the reverse complement.
TGAGGGTGTCCTTGAAGCGTTTCCTCTGCCCACCTGGGACTCTCTTGCCGTGTCAGAGCTCCGAGTAGAGCGCTTGTTTTGGGAGTCTCGTATCGGGCATCCGGACAATGTGACCCGTCCATCGGAGCTGATCGAGCGTGGTCAAAGCTTCATAGAAACATAGAAACATAGAAGATCGGAGCAGGAGTAGGCGTTCGGCCCCTCGAGCCTGCTCTGCCATTTAATGAGATCATGGCTGATCATCCAAATTCAGTACCCTGTCCCTGCCTTCTCCCCATATCCCTTGATCCCTTTAGCTTTCAGAAATATATCTAACTCCTTCTTGAATATATTTAATGAATTGGCCTCAACTGCCTTCTGTGGTAGAGAATTCCACAGGTTCACCACTCTCTGGGTGAAGAAATTCCTCCTCATCTCAATGGCTTACCCCTTATCCTTAGAATGTGACCCCTGGTTCTGGACTCCCCGACCATCGGGAACATCCTTCCTGCATCTAGTCTGTCTAGTCCTGTTAGAATTTTATAAGTTTCAATGAGATCCCCTCTCATTCTTCTAAACTCTAGCAAATATAAGCCCAATCGACCCAATCTCTCTTCATACATCATTCCTGCCATCCCAGGTATCAGTCTGGTGAATCTTCGCTGCACTCCCTCCATGGCAAGAACATCCTTCCTCAGATAAGGTGACCAAAACTGCACACAATACTCAAGGTGTGGTCTCACCAAGGCCCTGTACAACTGCAGCAAGACATCCTTGTTCCTGTACTCGAATCCTTTTGCTATGAAGGCCAACATGCCATTTGCCTTCTTAACCGCCTGCTGCACCTGCATGCTTACCTTCAGCGACTGGTGCACAAGGACACCCAGGTCTCGTTGCACTTCCCCTTTTCCCAATCTATTGCCATTCAGATAATAATCTGCCTTCCTGTTTTTGCCACCAAAGTGGTTAACCTCACATTTATCCACATTATACTGCATCTGCATCTTCGATGCTGACACTCACTCTGTCACTCGCTCGGTCACTCACTCACTCTTTCACTCTCACTCTCACTCACCAGCTCGGAGACCATGTCCCTGTGGAGTTGGAGAGTGAGGCGGGAGAGGGCACTGGCTGATGGTGGTGGTAGCACGAGAGGAGGACGAGATCGCTGGCCGGAGGGTTTGGGGCTGTCACGTCCCGGCTGAAGAGCCCGAGGATCTGCAGATCAGGGAGCCCACATCTGCACTGGGTGCAGGCCGTGCCAGACACGGTGCTGCAGATGGTAGCGGCAGCACAGTGGTTGTTACTGGACTAATAATCCGGAGAACAGTGGGGGAGAAATTCGGTATCGCCCCATTTGGGACGCTAGTATTGGCGGTGCACAAAGTTTAGCGCCAGGCGCAATTTATCGCCACCTCGAGCAATATTGGGTAGCTGCGCCCCTGAAGGTGATTGCAGCGCTAAATCAGGCGCTGCACGATAGTCTTAAGGCGCTAACCCGGCAGCGCGACGCAATTTCTCCGTGGGCGGGCGCAGCGCAGGTGCTGTCAATTGTTGATTTCAGCCAGGCACGCTGGCGCCAGCCAGCTCTTAAAGGGGCAGATCGATTATCATCTCCAGCTGCACCCTGCGCCTCGTAGGCCTCAAACAAGGCGGTAACCTACCTGTGGCGCCGACAACCGCATCAATATGGAGAGGGCCAGGGAGAGAGCGCAGCGCTTCAGCGAGGGGGCATTGGATGCTCTGGTTGGCGCGGTGGAGCGCAGGCGATCTGTGCTCTACCCACAGAATGGCAGGAGGCCTCAACACAGCGACTACCGCAGAGCTTGGAGGGAGGTTTCCCACAGAGTCACCTCCAGCAGCATGGTTCCCAGGACTCCTGTGCAATGCAGCAAGAAGTTCAACGACCTCACTTGGGTCGTCAGGGTGAGTGCCTTTTTCAGAATCATCTTCATCCCTCCATCTGCACCTCACTTTATGGCCAGAGGGTGCGCAAAGCTCCAATGGCCAGCTGTCATCCAGCACCCATGGCCCTTTCTGGAAACACACACGCACATTCAGCTCTGTGCATAAAGTAAGGGCTGATCGACCATGGGAGGCATGTCATGCCAGATCAGGGCAGCATAATGTAAGGGCTAATCGACCATGGGAGGCATGTCATGCCAGATCAGGGCTGCAGGTTTCATCACACCCTGTCCTTTCTCTTGCAGCCAGCGCTGGCTCACTGCAGAAATGGCTCTCTGTTTCTCTCTGAGCAACTCTCTCTCTCTCTCACAGAAGGTGTGGTCCAAAAATGGCTACCACTAACAATCCAGGAAGAGTCCCCTTTAAATAGCGCCCCCCCCACCAGCCCGACAGCGACTGGGAAACGTTCAAGGTAACCTGTCCTTGTTAGCGCCAGGCGGAACGGAGGGGGGCGCCACTGAATTTCTGGTCCGGGGCGCCCCAAGGGCGTTGCACAATGAAATGACGTCATGATCTGCGTGCGCTGGTGAGCGGGCGCAACGGTTTAGCGCCGGCGCTAAATGTCCGCTCAATTTGGGAAGAGGCGCAGGGTTCGCTGCGCCCGGGCGCTAGTTGGTTAGCGCCCCACTTCTCGACCTCTTTAGGCGCTAATGGGTGGCGCAACCAACCAAATTTTTCCCCAGTGAGTTCAAATCCCATTGTGGAAATTTTTTATTTAATTAAAAGAAAAATCTGGAAATAAAAAGCTGTTGTCAGTAAAAGCAACCATGAAGCTGGTGGATTGTTGTAAAAACCCATCTGGTTAACTAATTGTGTCAAACCCATTATAAAAAAGGGTGAGAAGAATAAAACCAGATGGACAATTCATTGCATTGGCAATAACAAAGGCACACCCAGCCCACTCGACCCTGTAAAGTCCTCCTCATTAACATCTGGGGACTTGTGCCAAAATTGGGAGAGCTGTCCCACAGACTAGTCAAGCAACAGCCTGACACAGTCATACTCACAGAATCATACCTTTCAGCCAATGACCCGAACTCCTCCATCACCATCCCTGGGTCTGTCCTGTCCCACCGGCAGGACAGACCCACCAGGGGTGGCGGCACAGTGGTGTACGGGAGGGAGGGAGTGGCCCTGGGAGTCCTCAACATTGAGGACCGATGCGAGAGATTTGTTTCATACGTAACAGGCAGAATGAGATGGCAGACACTTGTCTTCGTTCGTTTTAGTGTGCAAACGAGAGACACAGAGTGAGAGAGAGAGACACACATGTTTGTGCTTGTGTTGTGTGTGTGACTGTGTGGGTATCAGTGTGTTGCAGTTGCATATATGTGCATGCGTGTGTATATGGGTATATATGGGTATGTGTAAATGTGTTTACCCTTATGCACGAGTATGTGTGTGTTGTGTGTGAGTCGGAAGGTTGTCTCTCACTACCCCCACTGACAAAGATCTTGGCGGTCTGTACACCCATTGCCAGTTACAGTTAGGCCTGGATCAGAAACTAGATAGAGTGAATAGGAAGCACCTATTTCCCTTAGCAGAGAGGTCAATAACCAGGGGGCATAGATTTGAAGTAATTGGTAGAAGGATTAGAGGGGAGTTGAGGAGAACGTTTTTCACCCAGAGGCTGGTGGGGGTCTGGAACTCACTGCCTGAAAGGGTGGTAGAGGCAGAAACCCTCATCACATTTAAAAAGTACTTGGATATACACTTGAAGTGCCGTAACCTACAGGGCTACAGACCAAGAGCTGGAAAGTGGGATTAGGCTGAATAGCTCTTTTTCGGCCGGCACAGACACGATGGGCCGAATGGCCTCCTCCTGTGCTGTAAATTTCTATGATTCTATGATTAACTCTCAGGGAGGGGAATGGCGGGAGCGAATCACACCGCACCGCTCCGTGACGCACACTGCCCTGTGACTCCCTCTTCTTCTCACGTTGCCGAAGAGGACCTAAGATGCAGAGAATGGGCAGGTTCACAGCCCAGGGGCTGGATTGGTGGTGGGGGGAGGGGGGGCGGGGGGTGGGCAAGGAACCGGAGCCTTGATGTTCTCCTGGCAGGTGCTAAATAAACAAGCCAAGAGACTATTCATCTGTTGAATGGGCCATTGAAGGCCCAATTTCAGGCTGCAGTTGTCTGTTTAGCCTCCTCTAATTGCTTAACACCAGTTTCAAGCGAGTTGTGTGAAAACAAATCCACGGAGCAGTGAGGTAAGGCATTGAGTGTGTTGGCGTACAGTTACAAAAGAGCCAGGAGCAGAAATGAGCTAGTCTTTCACACACCTGTCAGTGTGAGGGGAGGGCAGAGCCAGGTGAATGATGTCATTGGCTGCGGAGCGCTACTAAACACCAATCATTGTGCACTCGTGTCTAAGGGCTAGTAACCCAATCTCTGCTGCTCGGGTTCCAGGGGTACAAGTGGACAGATGTGATACTGATCGTTCCACTATCACAAACAATAATCCATTTAGCCTTTTCTGTGGGATATATTTCAAGGAGGTGAAGTGAAAATATGTTCCCATCAAACTGAGGGATGTCACTCCTGTAGAATGGAACACTGTTCCAGTTTTGGCACAAAACATCAGCATCACACACTCCCAGGGCAGGTACCGCACGGGTTAGATACAGAGTAAGGCTCTCTCTACACTGTCCCATCAAACACTCCCAGGGCAGGTACAGCACAGGTTAGATACAGAGTAAAGCTCCCTCTACACTGTCCCATCAAACACCCCCAGGGCAGATACAGCACGGGTTAGATACAGAGTAAAGCTCCCTCTACACTGTCCCATCAAACACCCCCAGGGCAGGTACAACACGGGGTTAGATACAGAGTAAAGCTCTCTCTCCACATCAAACACCCCCAGGGCAGATACAGCACGGGTTAGATACAGAGTAAAGCTCCCTCTACACTGTCCCATCAAACACCCCCAGGGCAGATACAGCACGGGTTAGATACAGAGTAAAGCTCCCTCTACACTGTCCCATCAAACACACCCAGGGCAGGTACAGCACGGGTTAGATACAGAGTAAAGCTCCCTCTACACTGTCCCATCAAACACACCCAGGGCAGGTACAGCACGGATTAGATACAGAGTAAAGCTCCCTCTACACTGTCCCATCAAACACTCCCAGGGCAGGTACAGCACGGGGTTAGATACAGAGTAAAGCTCCCTCTACACTGTCCCATCAAACACACCCAGGGCAGGTACAGCACGGGTTAGATACAGAGTAAAGCTCCCTCTACACTGTCCCATCAAACACTCCCAGGGCAGGTACAGCGCGGGTTAGATACAGAGTAAAGCTCCCGCTACACTGTCCCATCAAACACTCCCAGGGCAGGTACAGCACGGGTTAGATACAGAGTAAAGCTCCCTCTACACTGTCCCATCAAACACTCCCAGGGCAGGTACGGCACGGGTTAGATACAGAGTAAAGCTCCCTCTACACTGTCCCATCAAACACTCCCAGGGCAGGTACAGCACGGGGTTAGATACAGAGTAAAGCTGCCTCTACACTGTCCCATCAAACACTCCCAGGGCAGGTACAGCACGGGTTAGATACAGAGTAAAGCTCCCTCTACACTGTCCCATCAAACACTCCCAGGGCAGGTACAGCACGGGTTAGATACAGAGTAAAGCTCCCTCTACACTGTCCCATCAAACACTCCCAGGGCAGGTACAGCACGGGTTAGATACAGAGTAAAGCTCCCTCTACACTGTCCCATCAAACACTCCCAGGGCAGGTACAGCACGGGGTTAGATACAGAGTAAAGCTGCCTCTACACTGTCCCATCTAACACTCCCAGGGCAGGTACAGCACGGGTTAGATACAGAGTAAAGCTGCCTCGACACTGTCCCATCTAACACTCCCAGGGCAGGTACAGCACGGGTTAGATACAGAGTAAAGCTCCCTCTACACTGTCCCATCAGACACTCCCAGGGCAGGTACAGCACGGGTTAGATACAGAGTAAAGCTCCCTCTACACTGTCCCATCAAGCACTCCCGGGGCAGGTACAGCACGGGTTAGATACAGAGTAAAGCTCCCTCTACACTGTCCCATCAAACACTCCCAGGGCAGGTACAGCATGGGTTAGATACAGAGTAAAGCTCCCTCTACACTGTCCCATCAAACACTCCCGGGGCAGGTACAGCACGGGTTAGATACAGAGTAAAGCTCCCTCTACACTGTCCCATCAAACACTCCCAGGGCAGGTACAGCACGGGTTAGATACAGAGTAAAGCCCCCTCTACACTGTCCCATCAAACACTCCCAGGGCAGGTACAGCACGGGTTAGATACAGAGTAAAGCTCCCTCTACACTGCCCCATCAAACACTCCCAGGGCAGGTACAGCACGGGTTAGATACAGAGTACAGCTCCCTCTACACTGTCCCATCAGACACTCCCAGGGCAGGTACAGCACGGGTTAGATACAGAGTAAAGCTCCCTCTACACTGTCCCATCAAACACTCCCGGGGCAGGTACAGCACGGGTTAGATACAGAGTAAAGCTCCCTCTACACTGTCCCATCAAACACTCCCAGGGCAGATACAGCACGGGTTAGATACAGAGTAAAGCTCCCTCTACACTGTCCCATCAAACACTCCCAGGGCAGGTACAGCACGGGTTAGATACAGAGTAAAGCTCCCTCTACACTGTCCCATCAAACACTCCCAGGGCAGGTACAGCACGGGTTAGATACAGAGTAAAGCCCCCTCTACACTGTCCCATCAAACACTCCCAGGGCAGGTAGAGCACGGGTTAGATACAGAGTAAAGCTCCCTCTACACTGCCCCATCAAACACTCCCAGGGCAGGTACAGCACGGGTTAGATACAGAGTAAAGCTCCCTCTACACTGTCCCATCAGACACTCCCAGGGCAGGTACAGCACGGGTTAGATACAGAGTAAAGCTCCCTCTACACTGTCCCATCAAACACTCCCAGGGCAGGTACAGCACGGGTTAGATACAGAGTAAAGCCCCCTCTACACTGTCCCATCAAACACTCCCGGGGCAGGTACAGCACGGGTTAGATGCAGAGTAAAGCTCCCTCTACACTGTCCCATCAAACACTCCCAGGGCAGGTACAGCACGGGTTAGATACAGAGTAAAGCTCCCTCTACACTGTCCCATCAAACACTCCCAGGGCAGGTACAGCACGGGTTAGATACCGAGAAAAGCTCCCTCTACACTGTCAACATCAACAACAATAACAACAACTTATATTTATGTAGCGCCTTTAGTGTAGTAAAACGTCCCAAGGCGCTTCACAGGACTGTTATAAGACAAGAAATTTGACACTGAGCCACATAATTGGGCGATTGGGCAGATGCAATATAACGTGGATAAATACGAGGTTATCCACTTTGGTGGCAAAAACAGGAAGGCAGATTATTATCTGAATGGCAATAGATTGGGAAAAGGAGAAGTGCAACGAGACCTGGGTGTCCTTGTGCACCAGTCGCTGAAGGTAAGCATGCAGGTGCAGCAGGCGGTTAAGAAGGCAAATGGTTTGTTGGTCTTCATAGCGATAGGATTCGAGTACAGGAACAAGGATGTCTTGCTGCAGTTGTACAGGGCCTTGGTGAGACCGCACCTTGAGTATTGTGTACAGTTTTGGTCACCTTATCTGAGGAAGGATGTTCTTGCCATGGAGGGAGTGCAGCGAAGATTCACCAGGCTGATACCTGGGATGGCAGGAATGACGTATGAAGAGAGATTGTGTTGACTGGGCTTATACTCACTGGAGTTTAGAAGAATGAGAGGGGATCTCATTGAAACTTATAAAATTCTAACAGGACTAGACAGACTAGATGCAGGAAGGATGTTCCCGATGGCGAGGGAGTCCAGAATCAGGGGTCACAGTCTAAGGATAAGGGGTAAGCTATTTAGGACTGAGATGAGGAGGAATTTCTTCACCCAGAGAGATATAGAAACATAGAAGATAGAAGCAGGAGTAGGCCATTTGGCCCCTCGAGCCTGCTCCGCCATTCAATGCGATCATGGCTGATCATCCAATTTCAGTACCCGGTCCCTGCTTTCTCCCCAATATCCCTTGATCCCTTTAGCCTGAAGAAATATACCCAACTCCTTCTTGAATATATTTAATGAATTGGCCTCTACTGCCTTCTGTGGTAGAGAATTCCACAGGTTCACCACTCTCTGGGTGAAGAAATTCCTCCCCAGAGAGTGGTGAACCTGTGGAATTCTCTACCACAGAAGGCAGTTGAGGCCAACTTATTAAATATATTCAAGAAGGATTTGGATATATTTCTTAAGGCTAAAGGGATTAAGGGATACGGGGAGAATGCAGGGACAGGGTACTGAATTTGGATGATCAGCCATGAACTCATTTAATGGTGGAACAGGCTCAAGGGGCCGAATGGCTTACTCCTGCTCCTATCATCTATAAGGAGAAATTAGGGCAGGTGACCAAAAGCTTGGTCAAAGAGGTAGGTTTTAAGGAGTGTCTTAAAATAGGAAAGAGAGGTAGGGAGGCGGAGAGGTTTGGGGAGGAAATTCCAAAGCTTAGGGCCCAGGCAGCTGAAGGCACGGCCGCCATTGGTTGAGCAATTATAATCAGGGATGCTCAAGAAGGCAGAATTGGAGGAGCACAGAGACCTCGGGGAGTTGTGGGGCTGAAGGAGATTACAGAGATAAGAAGGGGCGAGGCCATGGAGGGATTTGAAAACAAGGATGAGAATTTTGAAATCGAGGCGCTGCTTAACCGGGAGCCAGTGTAGGTCAGCGAGCACAGGGGTGATGGGCGAACGGGACTTGGTCCGAGTTAGGACACGGACAGCTGAGTTTTGGATGACCTCATGTTTACATAGGGTAGGATGTGGGAGGCCAGCCAGGAGTGCGTTGGAATAGTCAAGTCTCGAGGTAACAAAGGCAAGGATGAGGGTTTCAGCAGCAGGTGAGCTGAGGCAGGGGTGGAGACGGGCGATGTTATGGAGGTAGAAATAGGCGATCTTAGTTATGCTGCGGATATTTGGTCGGGAGCTCACTTCAGGGTCAAATATGACACCAAGGTTGCGAACAGTGTGGTTCAGCCTCAGACAGATGTTTGGGAGAGGGATGGAGTCAGTGGCGAGGGAACGGAGTTTGTGGCGGGGACCGAAAACAATGGCTTCGGTCTTCCCAATTTTTAATGGAAAAAATTTCTGCTCATCCAGGACTGGATGTCGGACAAGCAGTCTCCTTTCTGTCAGGGGGCTTGTGGTGAGATGTCCTCTTGGACAGGTACTCCCCTCTCTGACAGGGGGCTTGTGGTGAGGTGTCCTCTTGGACAGGTACTCTCTCTGACAGGGGGCTTGTGGTGAGATGTCCTCTTGGACAGGTACTCTCTCTGACAGGGGGCTTGTGGTGAGATGTCCTCTTGGACAGGTACTCTCTCTGACAGGGGGCTTGTGGTGAGATGTCCTCTTGGACAGGTACTCTCTCTGACAGGGGGCTTGTGGTGAGATGTCCTCTTGGACAGGTACTCTCTCTGACAGGGGGCTTGTGGTGAGATGTCCTCTTGGACAGGTACTCTCTCTGACAGGGGGCTTGTGGTGAGATGTCCTCTTGGACAGGTACCCTCTTTGACAGGGGGGCTTGTGGTGAGATGTCCTCTTGGACAGGTACTCTTTCTGACAGGGGGCTTGTGGTGAGATGTCCTCTTGGACAGGTACTCCCCTTTCTGACAGGGGGCTTGTGGTGAGATGTCCTCTTGGACAGGTACTCTCTCTGACAGGGGGCTTGTGGTGAGACGCCCTCTTGGACAGGTCCTCTCCTTTCTGACAGGGGGCTTGTGGTGAGATGCCCTCTTGGACAGGTCCTCTCCTTTCTGACAGGGGGCTTGTGGTGAGATGCCCTCTTGGACAGGTCCTCTCCTTTCTGACAGGGGGCTTGTGGTGAGATGCCCTCTTGGACAGGTCCTCTCCTTTCTGACAGGGGGCTTGTGGTGAGATGTCCTCTTGGACAGGTACTCTCTCTGACAGTGGGCTTGTGGTGAGATGTCCTCTTGGACAGGTACTCTCTCTGACAGGGGGTTTGTGGTGAGATGTCCTCTTGGACAGGTACTCTCTCTGACAGGGGGCTTGTGGTGAGATGTCCTCTTGGACAGGTACTCTCTCTGACAGGGGGCTTGTGGTGAGATGTCCTCTTGGACAGGTACTCTCCTTTTTGACAGGGGGCTTGTGGTGAGATGTCCTCTTGGACAGGTACTCTCTCTGACAGGGGGCTTGTGGTGAGATGTCCTCTTGGACAGGTACTCTCTCTAAAAGGGGGCTTGTGGTGAGATGTCCTCTTGGACAGGTACTCTCTCTGACAGGGGGTTTGTGGTGAGATGTCCTCTTGGACAGGTACTCTCTCTGACAGGGGGCTTGTGGTGAGATGTCCTCTTGGACAGGTACTCTCCTTTCTGTCAGGGGGCTTGTGGTGAGATGTCCTCTTGGACAGGTACTCTCTCTGACAGGGGGCTTGTGGTGAGATGTCCTCTTGGACAGGTACTCTCCTTTCTGTCCGGGGGCTTGTGGTGAGATGTCCTCTTGGACAGGTACTCCCCTTTCTGACAGGGGGCTTGTGGTGAGATGTCCTCTTGGACAGGTACTCCCCTTTCTGACAGGGGGCTTGTGGTGAGATGTCCTCTTGGACAGGTACTCTCTCTGACAGGGGGCTTGTGGTGAGATGTCCTCTTGGACAGGTACTCTCTCTGACAGGGGGCTTGTGGTGAGATGTCCTGTTGGACAGGTACTCTCCTTTCTGACAGGGGGCTTGTGGTGAGATGTCCTCTTGGACAGGTACTCTCTCTGACGGGGGGCTTGTGGTGAGATGTCCTCTTGGACAGGTACTCTCCTTTCTGACAGGGGGCTTGTGGTAAGATGTCCTCTTGGACAGGTACTCCCCACTCTGACAGGGGGCTTGTGGTGAGATGTTCTCTTGGACAGGTACTCCCCTCTCTGACAGGGGGCTTGTGGTAAGATGTCCTCTTGGACAGGTACTCCCCTTTCTGACAGGGGGCTTGTGGTAAGATGTCCTCTTGGACTGGTACTCCCCTCTCTGACAGGGGGCTTGTGGTGAGGTGTCCTCTTGGATAGGTACTCCCCTTTCTGACAGGGGGCTTGTGGTGAGATGTCCTCTTGGAGAGGTACTCTCTCTGACAGGGGGCTTGTGGTGAGATGCCTCTTGGACAGGTGCTCCCCTTTCTGACAGGGGGCTTGTGGTGAGATGTCCTCTTGGACAGGTACTCTCCTTTCTGTCAGGGGGTCTGTGGTGTGATGTCCTCTTGGACAGGTACTCTCCTTTCTGTCAGGGGGCTTGTGGTGAGATGTCCTCTTGGTCAGGTACTCCCCTTTCTGACAGGGGGCTTGTGGTGAGATGTCCTCTTGGACAGGTACTCTCTCTGACAGGGGGCTTGTGGTGAGATGTCCTCTTGGACAGGTACTCTCTCTGACAGGGGGCTTGTGGTGAGATGTCCTCTTGGACAGGTACTCTCCTTTCTGACAGGGGGCTTGTGGTGAGATGTCCTCTTGGACAGGTACTCTCCTTTCTGACAGGGGGCTTGTGGTGAGGTGTCCTCTTGGACAGGTACTCTCTCTGACAGGGGGCTTGTGGTGAGGTGTCCTCTTGGACAGGTATTCTCTCTGACAGGGGGTTTGTGGTGAGATGTCCTCTTGGACAGGTACTCTCTCTGACAGGGTGCTTGTGGTGAGATGTCCTCTTGAACAGGTACTCTCTCTGACAGGGGGCTTGTGGTGAGATGTCCTCTTGGACAGGTACTCTCTCTGACAGGGGGCTTGTGGTGAGATGTCCTCTTGGACAGGTACTCTCTCTGACAGGGGGCTTGTGGTGAGATGTCCTCTTGGACAGGTACTCTCTCTGACAGGGGGCTTGTGGTGAGATGTCCTCTTAGACAGGTACTCCCCTTTCTGACAGGGGGCTTGTGGTGAGGTGTCCTCTTGGACAGGTACTCTCTCTGACAGGGGGCTTGTGGTGAGATGTTCTCTTGGACAGGTACTCTCTCTGACAGGGGGCTTGTGGTGAGATGTTCTCTTGGACAGGTACTGCCCTTTCTGACAGGGGGCTTGTGGTGAGATGTCCTCTTGGACAGGTACTCTCCTTTCTGTCAGGGGGCTTGTGGTGAGATGTCCTCTTGGACAGGTACTCTCTCTGACAGGGGGCTTGTGGTGAGATGTCCTCTTGGACAGGTACTCTCTCTGACAGGGGGCTTGTGGTGAGATGTCCTCTTGGACAGGTACTCCCCTTTCTGTCAGGGGGCTTGTGGTGAGATGTCCTCTTGGACAGGTACTCTCTCTGACAGGGGGCTTGTGGTGAGATGTCCTCTTGGACAGGTACTCTCTCTGACGGGGGGCTTGTGGTGAGATGTCCTCTTGGACAGGTACTCTCCTTTCTGACAGGGGGCTTGTGGTGAGATGTCCTCTTGGACAGGTACTCCCCTTTCTGATAGGGGACTTGTGGTGAGATGTCCTCTTGGACAGGTACCCTCTTTGACAGGGGGGCTTGTGGTGAGATGTCCTCTTGGACAGGTACTCTCTCTGACAGGGGGCTTGTGGTGAGATGTCCTCTTGGACAGGTACTCTCCTTTCTGACAGGGGGCTTGTGGTGAGATGTCCTCTTGGACATGTACTCTCTCTGACAGGGGGCTTGTGGTGAGATGTCCTCTTGGACAGGTACTCTCTCTGACAGGGGGTTTGTGGTGAGACGTCCTCTTGGACAGGTACTCTCTCTGACAGGGGGCTTGTGGTGAGATGTCCTCTTGGACAGGTACTCTCTCTGTCAGGCGGCTTGTGGTGAGATGTCCTCTTGGACAGGTACTCTCTCTGACAGGGGGCTTGTGGTGAGATGTCCTCTTGGACAGGTACTCTCTCTGACAGGGGGCTTGTGGTGAGACGCCCTCTTGGACAGGTACTCTCCTTTCTGTCAGGGGGCTTGTGGTGAGATGTCCTCTTGGACAGGTACTCTCCTTTCTGACAGGGGGCTTGTGGTGAGATGTCCTCTTGGACAGGTACTCTCTCTGACAGGGGGCTTGTGGTGAGACGCCCTCTTGGACAGGTACTCTCCTTTCTGTCAGGGGGCTTGTGGTGAGATGTCCTCTTGGACAGGTACTCTCTCTGACAGGGGGCTTGTGGTGAGATGTCCTCTTGGACAGGTACTCTCTCTGACAGGGGGATTGTGGTGAGACGCCCTCTTGGACAGGTACTCTCCTTTCTGTCAGGGGGCTTGTGGTGAGATGTCCTCTTGGACAGGTACTCTCCTTTCTGACAGGGGGCTTGTGGTGAGATGTCCTCTTGGACAGGTACTCTCTCTGACAGGGGGCTTGTGGTGAGACGCCCTCTTGGACAGGTACTCTCCTTTCTGTCAGGGGGCTTGTGGTGAGATGTCCTCTTGGACAGGTCCTCTCCTTTCTGACAGGGGGCTTGTGGTGAGATGTCCTCTTGGACAGGTACTCCCCTTTCTGACAGGGGGCTTGTGGTGAGATGCCCTCTTGGACAGGTACTCTCTCTGACAGGGGGCTTGTGGTGAGGTGTCCTCTTGGACAGGTACTCTCTCTGACAGGATGCTTGTGGTGAGATGTCCTCTTGAACAGGTACTCTCTCTGACAGGGGGCTTGTGGTGAGATGTCCTCTTTGACAGATACTCTCTCTGACAGGGTGCTTGTGGTGAGATGTCCTCTTGAACAGGTACTCTCTCTGACAGGGGGCTTGTGGTGAGATGTCCTCTTAGACAGGTACTCCCCTTTCTGACAGGGGGCTTGTGGTGAGATGTCCTCTTGGACAGGTACTCTCTCTGACAGGGGGTTTGTGGTGAGATGTCCTCTTGGACAGGTACTCTCTCTGACAGGGTGCTTGTGGTGAGATGTCCTCTTGAACAGGTACTCTCTCTGACAGGGGGCTTGTGGTGAGATGTCCTCTTTGACAGATACTCTCTCTGACAGGGTGCTTGTGGTGAGATGTCCTCTTGAACAGGTACTCTCTCTGACAGGGGGCTTGTGGTGAGATGTCCTCTTGGACAGATACTCTCTCTGACAGGGGGCTTGTGGTGAGATGTCCTCTTGGACAGGTACTCTCTCTGACAGGGGGCTTGTGGTGAGATGTCCTCTTAGACAGGTACTCCCCTTTCTGACAGGGGGCTTGTGGTGAGATGTCCTCTTGGAGAGGTACTCTCCTTTCTGTCAGGGGGTTTGTGGTGAGATATTCTCTTGGACAGGTACTCCCCTTTCTGACAGGGGGCTTGTGGTGAGATGTCATCTTGGACAGGTACTCTCTCTGACAGGGGGCTTGTGGTGAGATGTCCTCTTGGACAGGTACTCTCTCTGACAGGGGGCTTGTGGTGAGATGTTCTCTTGGACAGGTACTGCCCTTTCTGACAGGGGGCTTGTGGTGAGATGTCCTCTTGGACAGGTACTCTCCTTTCTGTCAGGGGGCTTGTGGTGAGATGTCCTCTTGGACAGGTACTCTCTCTGACAGGGGGCTTGTGGTGAGATGTCCTCTTGGACAGGTACTCTCTCTGACAGGGGGCTTGTGGTGAGATGTCCTCTTGGACAGGTACTCTCTCTGACAGGGGGCTTGTGGTGAGATGTCCTCTTGGACAGGTACTCTCTCTGACAGGGGGCTTGTGGTGAGATGTCCTCTTGGACAGGTACTCCCCTTTCTGTCAGGGGGCTTGTGGTGAGATGTCCTCTTGGACAGGTACTCTCTCTGACAGGGGGCTTGTGGTGAGATGTCCTCTTGGACAGGTACTCTCCTTTCTGACAGGGGGCTTGTGGTGAGATGTCCTCTTGGACAGGTACTCTCTCTGACGGGGGGCTTGTGGTGAGATGTCCTCTTGGACAGGTACTCTCCTTTCTGACAGGGGGCTTGTGGTGAGATGTCCTCTTGGACAGGTACTCTCTCTGACAGGGGGCTTGTGGTGAGATGTCCTCTTGGACAGGTACTCCCCTTTCTGATAGGGGACTTGTGGTGAGATGTCCTCTTGGACAGGTACCCTCTTTGACAGGGGGGCTTGTGGTGAGATGTCCTCTTGGACAGGTACTCTCTCTGACAGGGGGCTTGTGGTGAGATGTCCTCTTGGACAGGTACTCTCTCTGACAGGGGGCTTGTGGTGAGATGTCCTCTTGGACAGGTACTCCCCTTTCTGACAGGGGGCTTGTGGTGAGATGTCCTCTTGGACAGGTACTCTCTCTGACAGGGGGCTTGTGGTGAGACGCCCTCTTGGACAGGTACTCTCCTTTCTGTCAGGGGGCTTGTGGTGAGATGTCCTCTTGGACAGGTCCTCTCCTTTCTGACAGGGGGCTTGTGGTGAGATGCCCTCTTGGACAGGTACTCTCTCTGACAGGGGGTTTGTGGTGAGATGTCCTCTTGGACAGGTACTCTCTCTGACAGGGGGCTTGTGGTGAGATGTCCTCTTGGACAGGTACTCTCTCTGACAGGGGGTTTGTGGTGAGATGTCCTCTTGGACAGGTACTCTCTCTGACAGGGGGCTTGTGGTGAGATGTCCTCTTGGACAGGTACTCTCTCTGACAGGGGGCTTGTGGTGAGATGTCCTCTTGGACAGGTACTCTCCTTTTTGACAGGGGGCTTGTGGTGAGATGTCCTCTTGGACAGGTACTCTCTCTGACAGGGGGCTTGTGGTGAGATGTCCTCTTGGACAGGTACTCTCTCTGACAGGGGGTTTGTGGTGAGATGTCCTCTTTGACAGGTACTCTCTCTGACAGGGGGCTTGTGGTGAGATGTCCTCTTGGACAGGTACTCTCCTTTCTGTCAGGGGGCTTGTGGTGAGATGTCCTCTTGGACAGGTACTCTCTCTGACAGGGGGCTTGTGGTGAGATGTCCTCTTGGACAGGTACTCTCTCTGTCAGGGGGTTTGTGGTGAGATGTCCTCTTGGACAGGTACTCTCTCTGACAGGGGGCTTGTGGTGAGATGTCCTCTTGGACAGGTACTCTCCTTTCTGTCAGGGGGCTTGTGGTGAGATGTCCTCTTGGACAGGTACTCCCCTTTCTGACAGGGGGCTTGTGGTGAGATGTCCTCTTGGACAGATACTCCCCTTTCTGACAGGGGGCTTGTGGTGAGATGTCCTCTTGGACAGGTACTCTCTCTGACAGGGGGCTTGTGGTGAGATGTCCTCTTGGACAGGTACTCTCTCTGACAGGGGGCTTGTGGTGAGATGTCCTGTTGGACAGGTACTCTCCTTTCTGACAGGGGGCTTGTGGTGAGATGTCCTCTTGGACAGGTACTCTCTCTGACGGGGGGCTTGTGGTGAGATGTCCTCTTGGACAGGTACTCTCCTTTCTGACAGGGGGCTTGTGGTAAGATGTCCTCTTGGACAGGTACTCCCCACTCTGACAGGGGGCTTGTGGTGAGATGTTCTCTTGGACAGGTACTCCCCTCTCTGACAGGGGGCTTGTGGTGAGATGTCCTCTTGGACAGGTACTCTCTCTGACAGGGGGCTTGTGGTGAGATGTCCTCTTGGACAGGTACTCTCTCTGACGGGGGGCTTGTGGTGAGATGTCCTCTTGGACAGGTACTCCCCTCTCTGACAGGGGGCTTGTGGTAAGATGTCCTCTTGGACAGGTACTCCCCTTTCTGACAGGGGGCTTGTGGTAAGATGTCCTCTTGGACTGGTACTCCCCTCTCTGACAGGGGGCTTGTGGTGAGGTGTCCTCTTGGATAGGTACTCCCCTTTCTGACAGGGGGCTTGTGGTGAGATGTCCTCTTGGACAGGTACTCTCTCTGACAGGGGGCTTGTGGTGAGATGCCTCTTGGACAGGTGCTCCCCTTTCTGACAGGGGGCTTGTGGTGAGATGTCCTCTTGGACAGGTACTCTCCTTTCTGTCAGGGGGTCTGTGGTGTGATGTCCTCTTGGACAGGTACTCTCCTTTCTGTCAGGGGGCTTGTGGTGAGATGTCCTCTTGGTCAGGTACTCCCCTTTCTGACAGGGGGCTTGTGGTGAGATGTCCTCTTGGACAGGTACTCTCCTTTCTGACAGGGGGCTTGTGGTGAGATGTCCTCTTGGACAGGTACTCTCCTTTCTGACAGGGGGCTTGTGGTGAGGTGTCCTCTTGGACAGGTACTCTCTCTGACAGGGGGCTTGTGGTGAGGTGTCCTCTTGGACAGGTATTCTCTCTGACAGGGGGTTTGTGGTGAGATGTCCTCTTGGACAGGTACTCTCTCTGACAGGGTGCTTGTGGTGAGATGTCCTCTTGAACAGGTACTCTCTCTGACAGGGGGCTTGTGGTGAGATGTCCTCTTGGACAGATACTCTCTCTGACAGGGGGCTTGTGGTGAGATGTCCTCTTGGACAGGTACTCTCTCTGACAGGGGGCTTGTGGTGAGATGTCCTCTTAGACAGGTACTCCCCTTTCTGACAGGGGGCTTGTGGTGAGGTGTCCTCTTGGACAGGTACTCTCTCTGACAGGGGGCTTGTGGTGAGATGTTCTCTTGGACAGGTACTCTCTCTGACAGGGGGCTTGTGGTGAGATGTTCTCTTGGACAGGTACTGCCCTTTCTGACAGGGGGCTTGTGGTGAGATGTCCTCTTGGACAGGTACTCTCTCTGACAGGGGGCTTGTGGTGAGATGTTCTCTTGGACAGGTACTGCCCTTTCTGACAGGGGGCTTGTGGTGAGATGTCCTCTTGGACAGGTACTCCCCTTTCTGTCAGGGGGCTTGTGGTGAGATGTCCTCTTGGACAGGTACTCTCTCTGACAGGGGGCTTGTGGTGAGATGTCCTCTTGGACAGGTACTCTCTCTGACAGGGGGCTTGTGGTGAGATGTCCTCTTGGACAGGTACTCCCCTTTCTGTCAGGGGGCTTGTGGTGAGATGTCCTCTTGGACAGGTACTCTCTCTGACAGGGGGCTTGTGGTGAGATGTCCTCTTGGACAGGTACTCTCTCTGACAGGGGGCTTGTGGTGAGATGTCCTCTTGGACAGGTACTCTCTCTGACGGGTCGCTTGTGGTGAGATGTCCTCTTGGACAGGTACTCTCCTTTCTGACAGGGGGCTTGTGGTGAGATGTCCTCTTGGACAGGTACTCCCCTTTCTGATAGGGGACTTGTGGTGAGATGTCCTCTTGGACAGGTACCCTCTTTGACAGGGGGGCTTGTGGTGAGATGTCCTCTTGGACAGGTACTCTCTCTGACAGGGGGCTTGTGCTGAGATGTCCTCTTGGACAGGTACTCTCTCTGACAGGGGGCTTGTGGTGAGATGTCCTCTTGGACAGGTACTCCCCTTTCTGACAGGGGGCTTGTGGTGAGATGTCCTCTTGGACAGGTACTCTCCTTTCTGACAGGGGGCTTGTGGTGAGATGTCCTCTTGGACATGTACTCTCTCTGACAGGGGGCTTGTGGTGAGATGTCCTCTTGGACAGGTACTCTCTCTGACAGGGGGCTTGTGGTGAGATGTCCTCTTGGACAGGTACTCTCTCTGACAGGGGGCTTGTGGTGAGATGTCCTCTTGGACAGGTACTCTCTCTGACAGGGGGCTTGTGGTGAGACGCCCTCTTGGACAGGTACTCTCCTTTCTGTCAGGGGGCTTGTGGTGAGATGTCCTCTTGGACAGGTACTCTCCTTTCTGACAGGGGGCTTGTGGTGAGATGTCCTCTTGGACAGGTACTCTCTCTGACAGGGGGCTTGTGGTGAGACGCCCTCTTGGACAGGTACTCTCCTTTCTGTCAGGGGGCTTGTGGTGAGATGTCCTCTTGGACAGGTACTCTCTCTGACAGGGGGCTTGTGGTGAGATGTCCTCTTGGACAGGTACTCTCTCTGACAGGGGGCTTGTGGTGAGACGCCCTCTTGGACAGGTACTCTCCTTTCTGTCAGGGGGCTTGTGGTGAGATGTCCTCTTGGACAGGTACTCTCCTTTCTGACAGGGGGCTTGTGGTGAGATGTCCTCTTGGACAGGTACTCTCTCTGACAGGGGGCTTGTGGTGAGACGCCCTCTTGGACAGGTACTCTCCTTTCTGTCAGGGGGCTTGTGGTGAGATGTCCTCTTGGACACGTCCTCTCCTTTCTGACAGGGGGCTTGTGGTGAGATGTCCTCTTGGACAGGTACTCCCCTTTCTGACAGGGGGCTTGTGGTGAGATGCCCTCTTGGACAGGTACTCTCTCTGACAGGGGGCTTGTGGTGAGATGTCCTCTTGGACAGGTACTCTCTCTGACAGGGGGTTTGTGGTGAGATGTCCTCTTGGACAGGTACTCTCTCTGACAGGGGGCTTGTTGTGAGATGTCCTCTTGGACAGGTACTCTCCTTTTTGACAGGGGGCTTGTGGTGAGATGTCCTCTTGGACAGGTACTCTCTCTGACAGGGGGCTTGTGGTGAGATGTCCTCTTGGACAGGTACTCTCTCTGACAGGGGGTTTGTGGTGAGATGTCCTCTTGGACAGGTACTCTCTCTGACAGGGGGCTTGTGGTGAGATGTCCTCTTGGACAGGTACTCTCCTTTCTGTCAGGGGGCTTGTGGTGAGATGTCCTCTTGGACAGGTACTCTCTCTGACAGGGGGCTTGTGGTGAGATGTCCTCTTGGACAGGTACTCTCTCTGTCAGGGGGTTTGTGGTGAGATGTCCTCTTGGACAGGTACTCTCTCTGACAGGGGGCTTGTGGTGAGATGTCCTCTTGGACAGGTACTCTCTCTGACAGGGGGCTTGTGGTGAGATGTCCTCTTGGACAGGTACTCTCTCTGTCAGGGGGTTTGTGGTGAGATGTCCTCTTGGACAGGTACTCTCTCTGTCAGGGGGTTTGTGGTGAGATGTCCTCTTGGACAGGTACTCTCTCTGACAGGGGGCTTGTGGTGAGATGTCCTCTTGGACAGGTACTCTCCTTTCTGACAGGGGGCTTGTGGTGAGATGTCCTCTTGGACATGTACTCTCTCTGACAGGGGGCTTGTGGTGAGATGTCCTCTTGGACAGGTACTCTCTCTGACAGGGGGCTTGTGGTGAGATGTCCTCTTGGACAGGTACTCTCTCTGACAGGGGGCTTGTGGTGAGATGTCCTCTTGGACAGGTACTCTCTCTGACAGGGGGCTTGTGGTGAGACGCCCTCTTGGACAGGTACTCTCCTTTCTGTCAGGGGGCTTGTGGTGAGATGTCCTCTTGGACAGGTACTCTCCTTTCTGACAGGGGGCTTGTGGTGAGATGTCCTCTTGGACAGGTACTCTCTCTGACAGGGGGCTTGTGGTGAGACGCCCTCTTGGACAGGTACTCTCCTTTCTGTCAGGGGGCTTGTGGTGAGATGTCCTCTTGGACAGGTACTCTCTCTGACAGGGGGCTTGTGGTGAGATGTCCTCTTGGACAGGTACTCTCTCTGACAGGGGGCTTGTGGTGAGACGCCCTCTTGGACAGGTACTCTCCTTTCTGTCAGGGGGCTTGTGGTGAGATGTCCTCTTGGACAGGTACTCTCCTTTCTGACAGGGGGCTTGTGGTGAGATGTCCTCTTGGACAGGTACTCTCTCTGACAGGGGGCTTGTGGTGAGACGCCCTCTTGGACAGGTACTCTCCTTTCTGTCAGGGGGCTTGTGGTGAGATGTCCTCTTGGACAGGTCCTCTCCTTTCTGACAGGGGGCTTGTGGTGAGATGTCCTCTTGGACAGGTACTCCCCTTTCTGACAGGGGGCTTGTGGTGAGATGCCCTCTTGGACAGGTACTCTCTCTGACAGGGGGCTTGTGGTGAGATGTCCTCTTGGACAGGTACTCTCTCTGACAGGGGGTTTGTGGTGAGATGTCCTCTTGGACAGGTACTCTCTCTGACAGGGGGCTTGTTGTGAGATGTCCTCTTGGACAGGTACTCTCCTTTTTGACAGGGGGCTTGTGGTGAGATGTCCTCTTGGACAGGTACTCTCTCTGACAGGGGGCTTGTGGTGAGATGTCCTCTTGGACAGGTACTCTCTCTGACAGGGGGTTTGTGGTGAGATGTCCTCTTGGACAGGTACTCTCTCTGACAGGGGGCTTGTGGTGAGATGTCCTCTTGGACAGGTACTCTCCTTTCTGTCAGGGGGCTTGTGGTGAGATGTCCTCTTGGACAGGTACTCTCTCTGACAGGGGGCTTGTGGTGAGATGTCCTCTTGGACAGGTACTCTCTCTGTCAGGGGGTTTGTGGTGAGATGTCCTCTTGGACAGGTACTCTCTCTGACAGGGGGCTTGTGGTGAGATGTCCTCTTGGACAGGTACTCTCTCTGACAGGGGGCTTGTGGTGAGATGTCCTCTTGGACAGGTACTCTCTCTGTCAGGGGGTTTGTGGTGAGATGTCCTCTTGGACAGGTACTCTCTCTGTCAGGGGGTTTGTGGTGAGATGTCCTCTTGGACAGGTACTCTCTCTGACAGGGGGCTTGTGGTGAGGTGTCCTCTTGGACAGGGACTCTCTCTGACAGGGGGCTTGTGGTGAGATGTCCTCTTGGACAGGTACTCTCTCTGACAGGGGGCTTGTGGTGAGGTGTCCTCTTGGACAGGGACTCTCTCTGACAGGGGGCTTGTGGTGAGATGTCCTCTTGGACAGGTACTCTCCTTTCTGTCAGGGGGCTTGTGGTGAGATGTACTCTTGGACAGGTACTCCCCTTTCTGACAGGGGGCTTGTGGTGAGATGTCCTCTTGGACAGGTACTCCCCTTTCTGACAGGGGGCTTGTGGTGAGATGTCCTCTTGGACAGGTACTCTCTCTGACAGGGGGCTTGTGGTGAGATGTCCTCTTGGACAGGTACTCTCTCTGACGGGGGGCTTGTGGTGAGATGTCCTCTTGGACAGGTACTCTCCTTTCTGACAGGGGGCTTGTGGTAAGATGTCCTCTTGGACAGGTACTCCCCACTCTGACAGGGGGCTTGTGGTGAGATGTTCTCTTGGACAGGTACTCCCCTCTCTGACAGGGGGCTTGTGGTAAGATGTCCTCTTGGACAGGTACTCCCCTTTCTGACAGGGGGCTTGTGGTAAGATGTCCTCTTGGACTGGTACTCCCCTCTCTGACAGGGGGCTTGTGGTGAGGTGTCCTCTTGGATAGGTACTCCCCTTTCTGACAGGGGGCTTGTGGTGAGATGTCCTCTTGGACAGGTACTCTCTCTGACAGGGGGCTTGTGGTGAGGTGTCCTCTTGGACAGGTACTCCCCTTTCTGACAGGGGGCTTGTGGTGAGATGTCCTCTTGGACAGGTACTCTCCTTTCTGTCAGGGGGTCTGTGGTGTGATGTCCTCTTGGACAGGTACTCTCCTTTCTGTCAGGGGGCTTGTGGTGAGATGTCCTCTTGGTCAGGTACTCCCCTTTCTGACAGGGGGCTTGTGGTGAGATGTCCTCTTGGACAGGTACTCTCCTTTCTGTCAGGGGGCTTGTGGTGAGATGTCCTCTTGGACAGGTACTCTCTCTGACAGGGGGCTTGTGGTGAGATGTCCTCTTGGACAGGTACTCCCCTTTCTGTCAGGGGGCTTGTGGTGAGATGTCCTCTTGGACAGGTACTCTCTCTGACAGGGGGCTTGTGGTGAGATGTCCTCTTGGACAGGTACTCTCTCTGACAGGGGGCTTGTGGTGAGATGTCCTCTTGGACAGGTACTCTCTCTGACAGGGGGCTTGTGGTGAGATGTCCTCTTGGACAGGTACTCTCTCTGTCAGGGGGTTTGTGGTGAGATGTCCTCTTGGACAGGTACTCTCTCTGACAGGGGGCTTGTGGTGAGATGTCCTCTTGGACAGGTACTCTCTCTGACAGGGGGCTTGTGGTGAGATGTCCTCTTGGACAGGTACTCTCCTTTCTGACAGGGGGCTTGTGGTGAGATGTCCTCTTGGACAGGTACTCCCCTTTCTGATAGGGGACTTGTGGTGAGATGTCCTCTTGGACAGGTACCCTCTTTGACAGGGGGGCTTGTGGTGAGATGTCCTCTTGGACAGGTACTCTCTCTGACAGGGGGCTTGTGGTGAGATGTCCTCTTGGACAGGTACTCTCTCTGACAGGGGGCTTGTGGTGAGATGTCCTCTTGGACAGGTACTCCCCTTTCTGACAGGGGGCTTGTGGTGAGATGTCCTCTTGGACAGGTACTCTCCTTTCTGACAGGGGGCTTGTGGTGAGATGTCCTCTTGGACAGGTACTCCCCTTTCTGACAGGGGGCTTGTGGTGAGATGTCCTCTTGGACAGGTACTCTCCTTTCTGACAGGGGGCTTGTGGTGAGATGTCCTCTTGGACAGGTACTCTCTCTGACAGGGGGTTTGTGGTGAGACGTCCTCTTGGACAGGTACTCTCTCTGACAGGGGGCTTGTGGTGAGATGTCCTCTTGGACAGGTACTCTCCTTTCTGACAGGGGGCTTGTGGTGAGATGTCCTCTTGGACAGGTACTCTCCTTTCTGACAGGGGGCTTGTGGTGAGATGTCCTCTTGGACAGGTACTCTCTCTGACAGGGGGCTTGTGGTGAGATGTCCTCTTGGACAGGTACTCTCCTTTCTGACAGGGGGCTTGTGGTGAGATGTCCTCTTGGACAGGTACTCTCTCTGACAGGGGGCTTGTGGTGAGACGCCCTCTTGGACAGGTACTCTCCTTTCTGTCAGGGGGCTTGTGGTGAGATGTCCTCTTGGACAGGTCCTCTCCTTTCTGACAGGGGGCTTGTGGTGAGATGTCCTCTTGGACAGGTACTCCCCTTTCTGACAGGGGGCTTGTGGTGAGATGCCCTCTTGGACAGGTACTCTCTCTGACAGGGGGTTTGTGGTGAGATGTCCTCTTGGACAGGTACTCTCTCTGACAGGGGGCTTGTGGTGAGATGTCCTCTTGGACAGGTACTCTCTCTGACAGTGGGCTTGTGGTGAGATGTCCTCTTGGACAGGTACTCTCTCTGACAGGGGGCTTGTGGTGAGATGTCCTCTTGGACAGGTACTCTCTCTGACAGTGGGCTTGTGGTGAGATGTCCTCTTGGACAGGTACTCTCTCTGACAGGGGGTTTGTGGTGAGATGTCCTCTTGGACAGGTACTCTCTCTGACAGGGGGTTTGTGGTGAGATGTCCTCTTGGACAGGTACTCTCTCTGACAGGGGGCTTGTGGTGAGATGTCCTCTTGGACAGGTACTCTCCTTTCTGTCAGGGGGCTTGTGGTGAGATGTCCTCTTGGACAGGTACTCTCTCTGACAGGGGGCTTGTGGTGAGATGTCCTCTTGGACAGGTACTCTCTCTGTCAGGGGGTTTGTGGTGAGATGTCCTCTTGGACAGGTACTCCCCTTTCTGACAGGGGGCTTGTGGTGAGATGTCCTCTTGGACAGGTACTCTCTCTGACAGGGGGCTTGTGGTGAGATGTCCTCTTGGACAGGTACTCTCTCTGACAGGGGGCTAGTGGTGAGATGTCCTCTTGGACAGGTACTCTCTCTGACAGGGGGCTTGTGGTGAGATGTCCTCTTGGACAGGTACTCTCTCTGACAGGGGGCTTGTGGTGAGATGTCCTCTTGGACAGGTACTCTCTCTGTCAGGGGGTTTGTGGTGAGATGTCCTCTTGGACAGGTACTCCCCTTTCTGACAGGGGGCTTGTGGTGAGATGTCCTCTTGGACAGGTACTCTCTCTGACAGGGGGCTTGTGGTGAGATGTCCTCTTGGACAGGTACTCTCTCTGTCAGGGGGTTTGTGGTGAGATGTCCTCTTGGACAGGTACTCCCCTTTCTGACAGGGGGCTTGTGGTGAGACGCCCTCTTGGACAGGTACTCTCTCTGACAGGGGGCTTGTGGTGAGATGTCCTCTTGGACAGGTACTCTCTCTGACAGGGGGCTTGTGGTGAGATGTCCTCTTGGACAGGTACTCTCTCTGACAGGGGGCTTGTGGTGAGATGTCCTCTTGGACAGGTACTCTCTCTGACAGGGGGCTTGTGGTGAGATGTCCTCTTGGACAGGTACTCTCTCTGACAGGGGGCTTGTGGTGAGATGTCCTCTTGGACAGGTACTCTCTCTGACAGGGGGCTTGTGGTGAGATGTCCTCTTGGACAGGTACTCTCTCTGACAGAGGGCTTGTGGTGAGATGTCCTCTTGGACAGGTACTCTCTCTGACAGGGGGCTTGTGGTGAGACGTCCTCTTGGACAGGTACTCTCTCTGACAGGGGGCTTGTGGTGAGATGTCCTCTTGTACAGGTACTCTCTCTGACAGGGAGCTTGTGGTGAGACGCCCTCTTGGACAGGTACTCTCCTTTCTGACAGGGGGCTTGTGGTGAGATGTCCTCTTGTACAGGTACTCTCTCTGACAGGGGCTTGTGGTGAGACGCCCTCTTGGACAGGTACTCTCTCTGACAGGGGGCTTGTGGTGAGATGTCCTCTTGGACAGGTACTCTCTCTGACAGGGGGCTTGTGGTGAGACGCCCTCTTGGACAGGTACTCTCTCTGACAGGGGTCTTGTGGTGAGATGTCCTCTTGGACAGATACTCTCTCTGACAGGGGGCTTGTGGTGCGACGCCCTCTTGGACAGGTACTCTCTCTGACAGGGGTCTTGTGGTCAGATGTTCTCTTTACATCGAATTACATTAAAATTCACAGCACAGAAACAGGCCATTTGCCCCAACTGCTCCGTGCCGGTCTGAATGCTCCACATGAGCCTCCTCCCGCCTTGCTTCATCTCATCCCATCAACAGATCTTCTATTCCTTTCTCCCTCATGTGCTCATCTAGCTTCCCCTTAAATGCATCTATACTATTCACCTCAACTGGAGGAGGGCTAATTTCAGTGAGTTTAAAAGGGAACTGGCCCAGGTGGATTAGAGTCAAAGATTGGGACAGTGGCAGCTTGGATACAAAATTGGCTAAGGTGGAGGTTAAAGATCCCATGGCACTATTTCGAAGAGGAGCAGGGGAGTTATTCCTGGTGTCCTGGGGCCAATATTTATCCCTCAACCAACATCACTAAAAAACAGTTTATCTGGTCATTATCACATTGCTGTTAGTGGGAGCTTGCTGTGCGCATATTGGCTGCCGCGTTTCCTGCATTACAGCAGTGACCACACTTCAAAAGTACTTCATTAACTGTAAAGCACTTTGGGACATCCTGAGGTTGTGAAAGGCACTATAGAAATGCAAGTCTTTTTTCTTCTTTTAAGGGACAGAAAGCAGAGAGTACTGGTGAACGGTTGTTTTTCAGACTGAAGGGAGGTATACAGTGGTATTCCCCAGGGGTCAGTATTAGGGTCACTGTTCTTTTTGATATATATTAATGACCTGGACTTGGGTATACAGGGCACAATTTCAAAGTTTGCAGATGACACGAAACTCGGAAATGTAGTAAACAGTGAAGAGGATAGTAACAGACTTCAGGAGGACATCGACAGACTGGTGAAATGGGCAGACAGATGGCAGATGAAATTTAAAGCAGGGAAGTGTGAAGTGATACATTTTGGTAGGAAGAATGAGGAGAGGCAATATAAACTAAATGATATAATTTTAAAGGGGTGGCAGGAACAGACAGATGGTGGTGGGGCGGGGGGGGGCACTTGTAGTGTGACACTAGTGGAACAGACTCTTTGATGGGTCAGTAGGGCGGTTGCCCCCTTTTTGACGCTCGGGAGGGGACCCTTGGTGAGGCTCCCTCATTGACCGGGATCTTGTGGTGAGACCCACCCTTCTTGTGGCTCGTCTTTCCTTTTTCACGGAGAGCTCACAGTGAGACCCCTTTCAAATAGGGGTTCACGGTAGATCCTCCTCTTTCTCATGGTCAGAGTTCCCTCTATGACAACGTGCTTATGGCCAGATTCTTACATGGTCCTTGTGGCAATAATACCCTCTTAATGGTAAGCTGACGGCTAGAGCTCAGTTGACAAAAGGATCGTGGTGAGATCCTGTCGGTGACCATGGATTCACGGTGAGACTGCCCTCTTTGAAAATAGGAAGGAACATAGGAACAGGAGGAGGCCATTCAGCCCCTCGGGCATGTTCCGCCATTCAATTAGGTCATGGCTGATCTGTATCTCAACTCTACCTACCCGCCCTTGGTTCCATAGCCCTTAATACCCTTACCTAACAAAAAATCTATCAATCTCACTTTCAATTGACCCCCTCCCGCCCCCCAGCCTCAACAGCTTTTTGGAGGAGCGAGTTTCAGATTTCCACTACCCTTTGTGTGAAGAAGTGCTTCCTGATTTCACTCTTAGCTCTAATGTTCAGGTTATTCCCCCTTGTTCTGGACTCCCCCCCCCCCCCCACCAGAGGAAAGAGCTTCTCTCTGTCTCCCCTGTCTGAAGGGGTAGAGGGGTCGCGACGAGACCCATCTTGGAACGCACGCAGATTACAGACTTTCCTGATTCGTTCATTTCCTCGACCTCGCTTTAAGTGCAGCTTGAAATTCCTCGAATATCTCTGTAACTCGAGGCAACCTGGGTTTCTTTCATTTGTTTAATCTGTGAATAGCTGTGGATCGCTTTCCATACCCCACGGTTGGAAACATTCCTCTCCATTCACCATCGCCAGTCCGCTGGGATTCCTCTCAGAAGCTCCAGTGTCTGACACTCCAACGTGCGACTGTTGGCTGAACCCTGCTTCACCCACACAGAGCAAGGATCTGTTGCAAGACTAAACAGGTCCTGTTCATAATAGGATGTACAAGAATGAAATTAATTAAAACATATGCTGGGAAAAATAGAAAGTCCTTTATGAAAAGACGAATTTGATATTAATGTTGTGACTTGTTGGTATTTTTGAAATGTTCGGCATGGTTTTTTTTTTCAGTTGATGTGTGACATGATACTGAGCGATGATATTTTATTCCAATGCACTCCTGAACGTTCCTGGGTCAGGTACAGTATGGGTCAGATACAAAGACAGCTCCCTCTACCTTACCCTGACAGTGTATCTCCACTCCTACCCAGTGTCAGCATCGAGTACTCCTGGGTCAGGTACAGTGTGGGTCAGATACAAAGACAGCTCCCTCTACCTTACCCTGACAGTGTATCTCCACTCCTACCCAGTGTCAGCATCGAGTACTCCTGGGTCAGGTACAGTGTGGGTCAGATACAAAGACAGCTCCCTCTACCTTACCCTGACAGTGTATCTCCACCCCTACCCAGTGTCAGCATCGAGTACTCCTGGGTCAGGTACAGTATGGGTCAGATACAAAGACAGCTCCCTCTACCTTACCCTGACAGTGTATCTCCACTCCTACCCAGTGTCAGCATTGAGTACTCCTGGGTCAGGTACAGTGTGGGTCAGATACAAAGACAGCTCCCTCTACCTTACCCTGACAGCGTATCTCCACTCCTACCCAGTGTCAGCATCGAGTACTCCTGGGTCAGGTACAGTGTGGGTCAGATACAAAGACAGCTCCCTCTACCTTACCCTGACAGTGTATCTCCACTCCTACCCAGTGTCAGCATCGAGTACTCCTGGGTCAGGTACAGTATGGGTCAGATACAAAGACAGCTCCCTCTACATTACCTTGACATTGTATCATAGAATCACAGAAATTGACAGCGTAGGAGGAGACCATTCGGCCCGTCGTGCCTGTGCTGGCTCTGTGAAAGACCAGTGGTGCTCAGTCCCACTCCCCCGCTTTTTGTCCGTAACCCTGTCAGTGCCTCATCCTCGAGAACCCGTCCAACTCCCCTTGAAAATTATTGCTGGAATCAGCTTCCATCAGCTGTTCAGGTCGAGCGTTCCAGATCCTGACAACTCTCTGAGTGAAAACATGTTTCCTCATCTCCCTCTAGATCTTTAGCCAATGATTTTAAATCTAGGACCTCTGGTTATTGACCCACTCGCCAGAACCTCTCATCATCTTGAAAACCCGGTTAGGTCACTTCTTAACCTCCACTTATACCCAGTGTCAGCATCGACTGCTCCTGGGTCACGTGCGGTATGGGTCAGATACAGTACAGGACTCCCTCTACATTACTCTGACAGTGTATCTCCACTCCTACCCATTGAGGACTCCTGGGCCATGTACGGTATGGGTCAGAGACAGCTCCCTGTATTTTCTTTGTTGGATTCAGATTTCCAAGAGAAATGAAATATTAACTAACAGCAGAAAGAACAAAGAATGAGTGATAGGCAGAGAGAGATAGAGAGATGGAGAGAAAGAACTAAGCGATCAAATAACCAACGGATCAGGTCAAAGTTCTGCAGGCCTACCACATCCAGTCATGAACGGTGGTGGACCATTAAACAACTAGCAGGAGGAGGAGGCTCCATGAACATTCCCATCCTCAGTGATGGTGGAGATCAGCACGTGATTGCAAAAGACAGGCTGAAGCGTTTGCAACCATCTTCAGCCAGCAGTGCCGAGTAGATGATCCATCTTGGCCTCCTCCTGAGGTCCCCACCATCACAGAAGTCATTCTTCAGCCAATTCGATTCACTCCACGTGATATCAAGAAATGGCTGAGCGCACTGCATACAGCAAAGGCTGTGGACCCCGACAACATCCCGTGGGCTATTCGTGGGCTATGTGGAACAATCTTTGTTCCACTCCTACTCGGGTCCCCTCCCTCACCTCTTTTTCCGATACATTGATGACTGTATCGGTGCCGTTTCCTGCTCTCGCCCTGAACTTGACAATTTCATTCACTTTGCCTCCAATTTCCACCCTTCCCTCACCTTCACATGGTCCATCTCTGACTCTTCCCTTCCCTTCCTCGACTTCTCCGTCTCCATCTCTGGGGATAGGCTATTGACCAACATTCACTACAAGCCCACTGACTTCCACAGCTACCTGGACTACACTTCCTCCCACCCCGCCTCCTGTAAGGACTGTATTCCATTCTCCCAGTTTCTCCGTCTCCGCCGTATCTGCTCCGACGATGCCACCTTCCACACCAGTGCTTCAGACATGTCTTCCTTTTTCCGCAACCGAGGATTCCCCTCTACCGTGGTTGACACTGCCCTCGACCGTGTCAGTTCTATCTCCCGCACTTCTGCCCTCACCCCTGCCCCTCCCTCCCGGAACCACGATAGGGTTCCCCTTGTCCTCACCTTTCACCCCACCAGCCCCCACATTCAACGGATCATCCTCCGGCATTTCCGCTACCTCCAAAGTGATCCCACCACCAAACGTATCTTCCCCTCCCCTCCCCTTTCAGCATTCCGTAGGGACCGCTCCCTCCGAGACACCCTAGTCCACTCCTCTACCACCCCAAACAGCCCTTCCCCTTCGCCTGGCACCTTCCCGTGCAAGCGGAGGAGATGTAACACCTGCCCCTATACCTCCCCCCTTCCCACTGTCCAGGGCCCCAAACACCCCTTCCAGGTGAAACAGCGATTTACTTGTACTTCTCGCAATCTAGTATACTGTATTCGCTGCTCACGATGCGGTCTCCTCTACATTGGGGAGACCAAACGCAGATTGGGTGACCGCTTTGCGGAACACCTCCGTTCAGTCCGTAAGGGTGACCCCGAGCTTCCGGTCGCCTGTCATTTTAATTCACTGCTCCATTCCCACTCGGACCTCACCGTCCTTGGCCTCTTGTATTGTTCCACGGAAGCTCAACGTAAACTCGAGGAACAGCACCTCATCTTCCGATTAGGCACTCTGCAGCCTTCCGGACTCAATATTGAGTTCAACAATTTCAGATCATAACCTCGGCCCCTATTACATTTTCACTTGTAATTTTTCCACTCCTTTTCCCCCCACCCCTTTCCTTTTGTTTCTCTCTCACACCTGGCAGCTATCTCTTGCCCTGCCAGTACACTTTACACCTAATCTCAGCCTATTACCATCTCGTCTAGCTTCTAATACCTTTCATTGTCTCTTTTACTGCTTTTGTTTCTTTTACTTCTTTTGTCCAATCGCAGCCCTGCCTTCGATCTATTTTCTTTTCTTTCCAGTTTTGAAGAAGGGTTCGACCCGAAACGTCAACTCAAATTTCTCTCCACGGATGTTGCCTGACCTGCTGAGTTTTTCTAGCATTTTCTGTTGTTATCCCGGCTATCGTGTTGATTTGTGCTCCAGAACTAGCCATGCCTCTAGCCAAGCTGTTCCAGTACGATTGCAATACTGGCAATTGCACAACAAAGTGGAAAATTGCCCAGATATGTCCTGTCCACAAAAAGTAGGACAAATCCAATTGGGTCAATTATTGCCCCATCCATCTACTCTCAATCATCAGCAAAGTGATGGAAGGTGTAATCGACAGTGCTATCAAGCGACACTTACTCACCAATAACCTGCTCACCGATGCTCAGTTTGGGTTCCACCAGGGCCACTCAGCAACAGACCTCAATACAGCCTTGGTCCAAACATGGACACAAGAGCTGAATTCCAGAGGTGTGGTGAGAGTGACTGCCCTTGACATCAAGGCAGCATTTGACCGAGTGTGGCATCAAGGAGCCCTAGTAAAACTGAAGTCAATGGGAATCAGGGGGAAAACTCTCCACTGGCTGGAGTCATACCTAGCACAAAGAAAGATGGTTGTGGTGATTGAAGATCAATCATCACAGCCCCAGGACATCGCTGCAGGAGTTCCTCAGGGCAGTGTCCTAGGCCCAACCATCTTCAGCTGCTTCATCAATGACCTTCCCTCCAACATAAGGTCAGAAATGAGGATGTTCGCTAATGACTGCACAGTTTTCAGTGCCATTCACAACTCCTCAGATAATGAAGCAGTCCATGCCCGCATGCAACAAGACCTGGACGACGTTCAGGCTTGGGCTGATAAGTGGCAGGTAACATTCGCACCACAGAAGCGCCAGGCAATGACCATCTCCAACAAGAGAGAGTCTAACCACCGCCCCTTGACATTCAATGGCATTACCATCGCCGAATCCCCCACCATCAACATCCTGGGGGTCACCATTGACCAGAACCTTAACTGGACCAGCCACATAAATACTGTGGCAACAAGAGCAGGTCAGAGGCTGGGTATTCTGCGGCGAGTGTCTTACCTCCTGACTCCCCAAAGCCTTTCCACCATCTACAAGGCACAAGTAAGGAGTGTGATGGAATACTCTCCACTTGCCTGGATGAGTGCAGCTCCAACAACACTCAAGAAGCTTGACACCATCCAGGACAAAACAGCCCGCTGGATTGGCACCTCATCCACCACCTTAAACATTCACTCCCTCCACCACCGGCGTACCGTGGCTGCAGTGTGTACCATCTACAAGATGCACTGCCGCAACTCGCCAAGGCTTCTTCGGCAGCACCTTCCAAACTCACGACCTCCACCACAGGACAAGGGCACAGGCGAATGTGAGCACCATCACCTCCAAGTTCCCCTCCAAGTCACACACCATCCTAACCTGGAAATATATCGCCGATCCTTCATCGTCGCTGGGTCACAATCCTGGAACTCCCTCCCTAACAGCATTGTGGGAGTACCTTCACCACACGGACTGCAGCGGTTGAAGAAGGCGGCTCACCACCACCTTCTCAAGGGCAACTAGGGATGGGCAATAAATGCTGGCCTTACCAGCGATGCCCACATCCCGAGAATGAATTTAAAAAGCAAGAGAGAGAGATTGAGCAAGAAGAGATAGACAGATGGAGAGAGCAACCTTTACTCCATTGCTCAGCTGTGTGCTTTGTATAGCTGTGTCTCAGTTGGGAGCCCCCTTGTCTCTTGAGTCACACAGTTGTGGGTTCACCGTCCCACTCCAGGGACTTGAGCACAAAAATCTAGGCTGACACTCCAGTGCAGTGCTGAGGGAACGCTGCACTGTCAGAGGTGCCGCCTTTCCGATGAGACATTAAACCAAGGCCCAGTCTGTTCTATCAGGTGGCTGTAAAAGATCCCACGGGACTATTTTGAAGAAGAGCAGGAGAGTTCTCCCCGGGGTCCTGGGGCCAATATTTATGCCTCAATCAACATCACTAAAACAGATTACCTGGTCATTATCACATTGCTGTTTGTGGGAGCTTACTGTGCGCAAATTGGCTGCCATGTTTCCTAAATTACAACAGTGACTACGCTTCAACAGTTCATTGGCTGTGAGGTGCTTGGGGATGTCCGGTGGACATGAAAGGCGCTATATAAATGCAATCTTTATTTTTTTCAGCTTTCCCTTGCTATGTTATAATTCCCCCCCTCTCTCTCCCTCGGTCAGTGCTGCACTGTACTTTTGTCTCTTTTCTTCCTAAGCTCCATATCCCCTGTCCTACACACTCTTCTTTCTCCCTATATCCTCACTGTTTAGAAACCCAGATTCAGCGCATCGTCTCCAACTCCAGCTCCTTCTTTCCCAAATCCTCAAAGCGCTGGAGTTCCTCACCTCCCTTAGTCTCCTTTTCCTCCTAAAAGGAGGAAAGAACTCCCATTTCTACAGCATCTTACACCACTTCAGGACGTCCCAAAGCGCTTCACAGCCAATGAAGTATTTTTGAAATGTAGTCACTGTTGTAATGTAGGAAATGCCAATTTGCGCACAGCAAGCCCCCACAAACAACAATGTGATAATGACCAGATAATCTGCTTCAGTGATGTTGGTTGAGGGATAAATATTGGCCCCAGGACACCGGGGAGAACTCCCCTGCTCTTCTTCAAATAGTGGCCGTGGGATCTTTTACATCCACCTGAGAGAGCAGACGGGGCCTCGGTTTAATGTCTCATCCGAAAGACGGCACCTCCGACAGTGCAGCACTCCCTCAGCACCGCACTGGGAATGTCAGCCTGGATTATGGTCCCAAATCTCTGAAGTGGGGCCTCGAACCCGCGACCTTCTGTCTGAGGGGGCGAGAGAGTGAGAGTGCTAATCACTGAGCCAAGCTTGCAGATGCTTAATCAGAATTTCCTGATTTACCCGGTCCCTCACGCGACTCCTCCCAGTCCAGGTGATGCTTCAGGAATTTTTTTTAAAGAATTAATTAAAATTAAATCTTTTCAATAATCCTGGCAGCTCCTGTGGAGCAACAGAAGTATTTTCATCAGCTCTTTGGGTACTGAACTGTGCCTGACTCTAAGCCTGAGGGCTGGGCAGTCCTCTGCTCAAATTTCAGCTTCCACATGGTAACAGTAAATTGTCTTTAAATGTATCCTTTTCACTCAATAATGAGATCAATTTAAACATCAAAAGGGGGGGGAAATTGTTCTGTCAATTCAAAGATATCGACTTTTATCTGTTGTCGGTGACAGGATTATTACATTGTAAACTGTGACAGCTCGAGGGACCAGGGGCTGGAAGAGCTTGGAATGGATCACACAGGGTGTGGTAAAGCACTGCTTCTGATCAAATTGTCCTGCACATGCTTAGGTTCAGGGAACAGCTCCACATCCCAGCTGCTTAGAACCATAGGAGGCCATTCAGCCCAGTGTGTCTATCTTCCCTCTGTGCTATCCTAAACTAATCCCACTTTCACCGACTCGCTCCCCATAGCCCTGTATCAATCCCAAACTAATTCCACTGCCTCGCTCTCTCCCCATAGCACTGTATAAATCCCAAACTGATCCCACTTTCACCCACTCGCTCCCCATAGCCCTGTATCAATCCCAAACTAATCCCACTGCCCTGCTCTCTCCCCATAGCCCTGTATCAATCCCAAACTAATCCCACTGCCTCGCTCTCTCCCCATAGCACTGTATCAATCCCAAACTAATCCCACTTTCACCTACTCGCTCCCCATAGCCCTGTATCAATCCTAGACTAATCCCACTGCCCCACTCTCTCCCCATAGCCCTGTACCAATCCCAAACTGATCCCACTGCCTCGCTCTCTCCCCATAGCCCTGTATCAATCCCAAATTAATCCCACTGCCCCACTCTCTCCCCATAGCCCTGTAACAATCACAAACTAATCCCACTTTCACCCACTCGCTCCCCATAGCCCTGTATCAATCCTAGATTAATCCCACTGCCCCACTCTCTCCCCATAGCCCTGTATCAACCCCAAACTAATCCCATTGCCTCGCTCTCTCCCCATAGCCCTGTATCAATCCCAAACTAATCCCACTGCCTCGCTCTGTCCCCATAGCACTGTATCAATCCCAAACTAATCCCACTTTCACCCACTCTCTCCACATAGCCCTGTATCAATCCCAAACTAATCCCACTGCCCCACGCTCTCCCCATAGCCCTGTACCAATCCCAAACTGATCCCACTGCCTCGCTCTCTCCCCATAGCCCTGTATCAATCCCAAATTAATCCCACTGCCCCGCTCTCTCCCCATAGCCCTGTAACAATCCCAAACTAATCCCACTTTCACCCACTCACTCCCCATAGCCCTGTATCAATCTTAGACTAATCCCACTGCCCCACTCTCTCCCCATAGCCCTGTATCAACCCCAAACTAATCCCACTGCCTCGCTCTCTCCCCATAGCCCTGTATCAATCCCAAACTAATCCCACTGCCTCGCTCTCTCCCCATAGCACTGTATCAATCCCAAACTCATCCCACTTTCACCCACTCTCTCCACATAGCCCTGTATCAATCCCAAAATAATCCCACTGTCTCACGCTCTCCCCATAGCCCTGCATCAATCCCAAATTAATCCCACTGCCCCGCTCTCTCCCCATAGCCCTGTAACAATCCCAAACTAATCCCACTGCCCCGCTCGTTCCCCATCACCCGGTATCAATCCCAAATAAATCCCACTACCCCGCCCTCTCCCCATAGCCCTGTATCAACCCCAAATAAATCCCACTGCCCTGCTCTCTCCGCATAGCCCTGTATCAACCCCAAATTAATCCCACTGCCCCACTCTCTCCCCATAGCCATGTATCAATCCCAAACTAATCCCACTGCCCCGCTCTCTCCCCATAGCCCTGTATCAATCCCAAACTAATCCCGCTGCCCCACTCTCTCCCCATAGCCCTGTATCAATCCCAAACTAATCCCACTGCCCCACTCTCTCCCCATAGCCCTGTATCAATCCCAAACTAAGCCCACTGCCCCACTCTCTCCTCATAGCCCTGTATCAATCCCAAACTAATCCCACTGCCCCACACTCTCCCCATAGCCCTGTATCAATCCCAAACTAATCCAACTGGCCCGCTCACTCCCCACAGCCCTGTATCAATCCAAAACTAATCCCTCTGCCCTGCTCTCTCCCCATAGCCCTGTATCAATCCCAAACTAAACCCACTGCCCTGCTCTCTCCCAATAACCCTGTATCAATCCCAAACTAATGCATCTGCCCCGCTCTCTCCCCATAGCCCTGTATCAATTCCAAACTAATGCAACTGCCCCGCTCTTCCCATAGCCCTGTATCAATCCAAAACTAATCCCACTGCCCCGCTCTCTCCCAATAACCCTGTATCAATCCCAAACTAATCCCACTGCCCCGCTCTCTCCCCACAGCTCTGTATCAATCCCAAACTAATCCCGCTGCCTCACTCTCTCCCCATTGCCCTGTATCAATCCCAAACTAATCCCACTGCCCCGCTCTCACACGATAGCCCTGTATCAATCCCAAACTGATCCCACTGCCCCGTTCTCTCCCCATAGCCCTGTACCAATCCCAAACTAATCCCACTGGCCTGCTCTCTCCCCACAGCCCTGTATCAATCCCAAACTAATCCCACTGCTCCACTCTCTCCCCACAGCCCTGTATCCATCCCAAACTAATCACACTGCCCCGCTTCCTCCCCACAGCCCTGTATCAATCCAAAACTAATCCCACTGCCCCACTCTCTCCACATAGGCTCTGTATCAATCCCAAACTAATCCCACTGCCCCACTCACTCCCCAGAGCCCTGTATCAATCCCAAACTAATCCCACTGCCCTGTTGTCTCCCTGTGTCTCTCCCTTGGAAAACCTTCCCTTTGTTTCCTGCTCCTCGTTGTTTAAAAGCTTCCTAAACTATGATCCTGTTACCCGTGTTTTTACTCCGCTCCCCTGATGACTCTACATTGCTGGTTTGAACTCTGTGAAATGCCTTGGCACAGCGCGTTTACTATACTAGAGATCTTAAACCGGAGTGTGCAATGTGAATTGAGCTGCAATTCTAGCCAAGAAAGTGTTAATGTGATTCGAAGGAATCAATGGTGCGTGTGCGGGGTGTGTGTGTGGGGGGGGGTGTGGGGGGTGTGTGTGGGGAGTTTTTGTGGGGTGTGTGTGCGGGGTGTGTGTGTGGGGTGTGTGTGTGGGGTGTGTGTGTGGGGTGTGTGTGTGGTGTGTGTGTGGGGTGTGTGTGTGGGGTGTGTGTGTGGGGTGTGTGTGGGGTGTGTGTGTGGGGTGTGTGTGTGGGGTGTGTGTGGGGTGTGTGTGTGGGGTGTGTGTGTGGGGTGTGTGTGTGGGGTGTGTGTGGGGTGTGTGTGGGGTGTGTGTGTGGGGTGTGTGTGTGGTGTGTGTGTGTGGGGTTTGTGTGTGGGGTGTGTGTGGGGTGTGTGTGTGGGGTGTGTGTGTGGGGTGTGTGTGTGGGGTGTGTGTTTGGGGTGTGTGTGGGGTGTGTGTGTGGGGTGTGTGTGTGGGGTGTGTGTGTGGGGTGTGTGTTTGGGGTGTGTGTGGGGTGTGTGTGTGGGGAGTGTGTGGGGTGTGTGTGGGGTGTGTGTGTGGGGTGTGTGTGTTGGGTGTGTGTGTGGGGTGTGTGTGTGGGGTGTGTGTGTGGGGTGTGTGTGTGGGATGTGTGTGTGGGGTGTGTGTGGGGTGTGTGTGTGGGGTGTGTGTGTGGGGTGTGTGTGGGGTGTGTGTGGGGTGTGTGTGTGGGGTGTGTGTGGGGTGTGTGTGTGGGGTGTGTGTGTGGGGTGTGTGTGTGTGGTGTGTGTGGGGTGTGTGTGTGGGGTGTGTGTGTGGGGTGTGTGTGTGTGGTGTGTGTGTGGGGTGTGTGTGTGGGGTGTGTGTGTGTGGGGTGTGTGTGGGGTGTGTGTGTGGGGTGTGTGTGTGGGGTGTGTGTGTGGGGTGTGTGTGTGGGGTGTGTGTGGGGTGTGTGTGGGGTGTGTGTGGGGTGTGTGTGTGGGGTGTGTGTGTGGGGTGTGTGTGTGGTGTGTGTGTGGGGTGTGTGTGTGGGGTGTGTGTGTGGGGTGTGTGTGTGGGGGGTGTGTGTGGGGTGTGTGTGTGGGGTGTGTGTGTGGGGTGTGTGTGGGGTGTGTGTGGGGAGTGTATGTGGGGTGTGTGTGGGGTGTATGTGTGGGGTGTGTGTGTGTGGGGTGTGTGTGGGGGGTGTGTGTGTGGTGTGTGTGAATTGAACCAATTGCACTCTATGGCAGTGAGGTCTGGGGACCACTAACACAACAAGATTTTGCAAAATGGGACAAACACCCAATTGAGATCCTACATGCGGAATTCTGTAAAAGTATCCTCCGGACTCAAAGGAAAACAGTAAACAACGCATGCAGGGCGGAACTAGGCCAATACCCATTAATAATCACTATCCAAAAAAGAGCCACCAAATTTTGGAATCACCTACAAATGAGCAACCCCCAATGCTATCACTACGACGCCCTGAAATGCCAAGAGCTGACCATAAAGAAGAATACCCTCAGTCAACTAGTCCTGGGACTCAATAAAGTAACTAATAACAATACTAACAATAACCAGCCCCAGGACAGTGACAGGGTAACACAAAGAATTCGACCCAACACAATCGTCGCTAAGCAAAAGGAAAAATATCTGTCATATTGGGCAGAAACAACAAAAACCCAAAGCAAACTCAATTGCTACTTGGCCCTAAACAGACAATACAACATAGCTGATTACCTGACCATGGTAAAGGATAACAAACTGAGAAGAACCTTGACAAGGTACAGACTTAGCGAACATAGCCTAGCGATCGAAAAAGGCAGACACAGGCAGACCAGGCTGCCAAGAGAAGACAGGATATGCTCTCACTGCAGTCAGGGAGTAGTTGAGACAGAGATGCACTTCCTCACAGCCTGTGGAAAATATCAGGGCATCAGAGAGAATTTCTATCAAAAATTCTCACAAATATGCCCTGAATTCAGAAATCTGACTGACAACCAAAAACTCCCATTCCTACTGGGGGAGGAGAGAAGCTGTGTAACACTGGCGGCACACTATGTTACAGCTTGCCATGAACAGAGGGACAACCAGTAAACTAAGACAAGAGTATATATAAACAAGGCGAAAATATATTTATAAACTCAGGGATATACCTGTTTATACACTGTATGAATGGAACCGCGTTTATGTGTTCAACCATAAATGTATTTTGATGCTTTGGCAACATAAGATGTACCTTATCATGCCAATAAAGCGATTTGTATTGTATTGTGTGGGGTGTGTGTGTGGGGTGTGTGTGGGGTGTGTGTGGGGTGTGTGTGTGGTGTGTGTGTGGGGTGTGTGTGTGGGGTGTGTGTGTGGGGTGTGTGTGTGTGGGGTGTGTGTGTGGGGTGTGTGTGGTGTGTGTGTGGGGTGTGTGTGTGTGGGGTGTGTGTGTGGGGTGTGTGTGTGGGGTGTGTGTGTGGGGTGTGTGTGTGGGGTGTGTGTGGGGTGTGTGTGTGGGGTGTGTGTGTGGGGTGTGTGTGTGTGGTGTGTGTGTGGGGTGTGTGTGTGTGGTGTGTGTGTGGGGTGTGTGTGTGGGGTGTGTGTGCGTGGTGTGTGTGTGGGGTGTGTGTGTGGGGTGTGTGTGGGGGGTGTGTGTGTGGGGTGTGTGTGGGGGTGTGTGTGGGGTGTGTGTGTGGGGTGTGTGTGTGGGGTGTGTGTGTGGGGTGTGTGTGGGGTGTGTGTGTGGGGTGTGTGTGGGGTGTGTGTGTGGGGTGTGTGTGTGGGGTGTGTGTGTGGGGTGTGTGTGTGGTGTGTGTGTGGGGTGTGTGTGTGTGGGGTGTGTATGTCGGGTGTGTGTGTGGTGTGTGTGGGGTGTGTGTGTGGGGTGTGTGTGTGGGGTGTGTGTGTGGGGTGTGTGTGGGGTGTGTGTGTGGGGTGTGTGTGTGGGGTGTGTGTGTGGGGTGTGTGTGTGGGGTGTGTGTGTGGGGTGTGTGTGGGGTGTGTGTGGGGTGTGTGTGTGGGGTGTGTGTGTGGGGTGTGCGTGTGGGGTGTGTGCGGGGTGTGTGTGTGGTGTGTGTGTGGGGGTGTGTGTGGGGTGTGTGTGTGGGGTGTGTGTGGGGTGTGTGTGTGGGGTGTGTGTGTGGGGTGTGTGTGTGGGGTGTGTGTGTGGGGTGTGTGTGTGGTGTGTGTGTGTGGGGTGTGTGTGGGGTGTGTGTGTGGGGTGTGTGTGTGGGGTGTGTGTGTGGGTGTGTGTGTGGGGTGTGTGTGTGGGGTGTGTGTGTGTGGGGTGTGTGTGTGGGGTGTGTGTGTGGGGTGTGTGTGTGGGGTGTGTGTGGGGGTGTGTGTGGGGGTGTGTGTGGGGTGTGTGTGTGGGGTGTGTGTGGGGCGTGTGGGGGTGTGTGTGGGGTGTGTGTGTGGGGTGTGTGTGTGGGGTGTGTGTGTGGGGTGTGTGTGGGGGGTGTGTGTGGGGTGTGTGGGGGGGGTGTGGTGTGTGGGGTGTGTGTGGGGTGTGTGGTGGGGGTGTGTGGGGGGTGTGTGTGTGGGGTGTGTGTGGGGGTGGGTGTGGGGGGTGTGTGTGGGGGGGGTGGGTGTGTGGGGGGTGTGTGGTGGGGGGTGTGGGGGGTGTGGGGGTGTGTGTGGGGGTGTGTGTGGGGGTGTGGGGGTGTGGGTGGGGTGTGGGGTGGTGTGTGGGGGGGGGGTGTGGGTGGGGGGGTGTGTGTGGGGGTGTGTGTGGGGTGTGGTGTGGGGTGTGTGTGTGGGGTGTGTGTGGGGGTGTGTGTGGGGTGTGGTGTGTGGGGTGGTGTGTGGGGTGTGTGTGTGGGGGTGTGTGGGGGGGGTGTGTGGGGGGGTGGGGTGTGGGGGGTGGGGTGTGGGGGGGTGTGTGTGGGGGTGTGTGGGGGGGTGTGGGGGGGGGGTGGGGTGGGGGGGGTGGGGTGTGGGGTGGGGGTGTGTGTGGGGGTGTGGGGGGTGGGGGGTGGGGGGTGTGGGTGTGGGGGGTGTGTGTGGGGTGGGGTGTGTGGGGGGGGGTGGTGGGGTGGGTGGGGGGTGTGTGGGGGGGGTGGGGGGGTGTGGGGGGGGTGTGTGTTATTTGTGTGTATGTGGGTTTGTTTTGGTTGTTTTATATGTTTTTTATATAGGTATATAATATTTATATATATATATATATATATATATATATTTAAATTAATATATATAAATATTTTTATATATATATATATATATTTATATATATATAATAGATATATATAAATATATATATAATATATATATATATATATATATATATATAAATATATTATATATATATATATATATATATATATAAAATATTTATATATATATATATATATATATATTATATTATATATATATATATATAGATATATATATATATATATATATATATATATATAATATATATATATATATATATATATATATATATATATATATATATATATATATATATATATATATATATATATATATATATATATTATATATATAAAATATATATATATATATATATATATATATATATATATATATATAATATTTTATATATATATTATATATAATATATATATAAATATATTATATATAATTATATATATATATATATATATATATTAAATATATATATATATATATATATTTTATATAATTATATATAATATATA
>NC_140988.1:380261965-380401345 GCF_052327205.1 Somniosus microcephalus | reverse complement strand
CCCGGTTTTTCCCTACTACCCTTCTTGAATAATGGTACTACA
Source organism: Somniosus microcephalus (assembly GCF_052327205.1). Classification (NCBI taxonomy): domain Eukaryota; kingdom Metazoa; phylum Chordata; class Chondrichthyes; order Squaliformes; family Somniosidae; genus Somniosus; species Somniosus microcephalus. The sequence goes on along the minus strand of NC_140988.1, from coordinate 380,401,303 downwards.
TTAGCGGTTCTCCAGTCCTCTGGCACATCCCCTGTGGCCAGAGAGGTCCTGAATATATGTGTTAGAGCCCCCGCAATCTCCTCCTTTGCCTCACACAGCAGCCTGGGATACATTTCATCCAGGCCTGGGGATTTATCCATTTTTAGGCCAGCTAAAACCGCCAATACCTCCTCCCTCTCGATGTTAATATGTTCGAGCATATCACAGTCCCCCCGCCCTATTTCTATGTCTATGTGTGGGGTGTGTGTGTGTGGGGTGTGTGTGTGGGGTGTGTGTGTGGGGGGGGTGGGGTGTGTGTGGGGTGTGTGTGAGGTGTGTGTGTGGGGTGTGTGTGTGGGGTGTGTGTGTGGGGTGTGTGTGTGGGGTGTGTGTGTGGGGTGTGTGTGTGGGGTGTGTGTGGGGTGTGTGTGGGGTGTGTGTGTGGGGTGTGTGTGTGGGGTGTGTGTGTGGGGGGGCGGGGTGTGTGTGGGGTGTGTGTGAGGTGTGTGTGTGGGGTGTGTGTGTGGGGTGTGTGTGTGGGGTGTGTGTGTGTGGGGTGTGTGTGTGGGGTGTGTGTGTGGGGTGTGTGTGTGGGGTGTGTGTGGGGTGTGTGTGTGGGGTGTGTGTGTGGGGTGTGTGTGGGGTGTGTGTGTGGGGTGTGTGTGGGGTGTGTGTGGGGTGTGTGTGGGGTGTGTGTGTGGGGTGTGTGTGTGGGGTGTGTATGGGGTGTGTGTGGGGCGTGTGTGGGGGGTGTGTGTGGGGTGTGTGTGGGGTGTGTGTGGGGTGTGTGTGTGGGGTGTGTGTGGGGTGTGTGTGTGGGGTGTGTGTGTGGGGTGTGTGTGGGGTGTGTGTGTGGGGTGTGTGTGTGGGGTGTGTGTGTGGTGTGTGTGTGTGGGGTGTGTGTGGGGTGTGTGTGTGGGGTGTGTGTGGGATGTGTGTGGGGTGTGTGTGTGGGGTGTGTGTGGGGTGTGTGTGTGGGGTGTGTGTGTGGGGTGTGTGTGGGGTGTGTGTGTGGGGTGTGTGTGTGGGGTGTGTGTGTGGGGTGTGTGTGGGGTGTGTGTGGGGTGTGTGTGTGGGGTGTGTGTGTGGGGTGTGTGTGTGGGGTGTGTGTGGGGTGTGTGTGTGGGGTGTGTGTGTGGGGTGTGTATGTGGGGTGTGTGTGCGGGGTGTGTGGGGTGTGTGTGTTGGGTGTGTGTGTGGAGTGTGTGTGTGGGGTGTGTGTGTGGGGTGTGTGTGTGGGGTGTGTGTGGGGTGTGTGTGTGGGGTGTGTGTGTGGGGTGTGTGTGGGGTGTGTGTGTGGGGTGTGTGTGTGGGGTGTGTGTGGGGTGTGTGTGTGGGGTGTGTGTGTGGGGTGTGTGTGTGGGGTGTGTGTGGGGTGTGTGTGTGGGGTGTGTGTGGGGTGTGTGTGTGGGGTGTGTGTGTGGGGTGTGTGTGGGGTGTGTGTGGGGTGTGTGTGTGGGGTGTGTGTGGGGTGTGTGTGTGGGGTGTGTGTGTGGGGTGTGTGTGTGGGGTGTGTGTGTGGTGTGTGTGGGGGGGGTGTGTGTGGGGTGTGTGTGGGGTGTGTGTGGGGTGTGTGTGTGGGGTGTGTGTGTGGGGTGTGTGTGGGGTGTGTGTGGGGTGTGTGTGTGGGGTGTGTGTGTGGTGTGTGTGTGGGAGGTGTGTGTGTGGGGTGTGTGTGTGGGTTGTGTGTGTGGGGTGTGTGTGTGGTGTGTGTGTGGGGGGTGTGTGTGGGGTGTGTGTGTGGGGTGTGTCTGGGGAGTGTGTGTGGGGTGTGTGTGTGGGGTGTGTGTGTGGGGTGTGTGTGGGGTGTGTGTGTGGGGTGTGTGTGTGGGGTGTGTGTGTGGGGTGTGTGTGGGGTGTGTGTGTGGGGTGTGTGTGTGGGGTGTGTGTGTGGTGTGTGTGTGGGGGGTGTGTGTGGGGTGTGTGTGTGGGGTGTGTCTGGGGAGTGTGTGTGGGGTGTGTGTGTGGGGTGTGTGTGTGGGGTGTGTGTGGGGTGTGTGTGTGGGGTGTGTGTGTGGGGTGTGTCTGTGGGGTGTGTGTGGGGTGTGTGTGTGGGTTGTGTGTGTGGGGTGTGTGTGTGGTGTGTGTGTGGGGGGTGTGTGTGGGGTGTGTGTGTGGGGTGTGTCTGGGGAGTGTGTGTGGGGTGTGTGTGTGGGGTGTGTGTGTGGGGTGTGTGTGGGGTGTGTGTGTGGGGTGTGTGTGTGGGGTGTGTGTGTGGGGTGTGTGTGTGGTGTGTGTGTGGGGTGTGTGTGTGGGGTGTGTGTGTGGGGTGTGTCTGGGGAGTGTGTGTGGGGTGTGTGTGTGGGGTGTGTGTGTGGGGTGTGTGTGGGGTGTGTGTGTCGGGTGTGTGTGGGGTGTGTGTGTGGGGTGTGTGTGTGGGGTGTGTGTGTGGGGTGTGTGTGTGGTGTGTGTGTGGGGTGTGTGTGTGGGGTGTGTGTGTGGGGTGTGTGGGGTGTGTGTGTGGGGTGTGTGTGTGGGGTGTGTGTGGGGTGTGTGTGTGGGGTGTGTGTGGGGTGTGTGTGTGTGGTGTGTGTGTGGGTTGTGTGTGTGGGGTGTGTGTGTGGGGTGTGTGTGGGGTGTGTGTGTGGGGTGTGTGTGTGGGGTGTGTGTGGAGTGTGTGTGTGGTGTGTGTGTGTGGGGTGTGTGTGGGGTGTGTGTGGGTTGTGTGTGTGGGGTGTGTGTGTGGGGTGTGTGTGGGGTGTGTGTGGGGTGTGTGTGTGGGATGTGTGTGGGGTGTGTGTGTGGAGTGTGTGTGTGGTGTGTGTGTGTGGGGTGTGTGTGGGGTGTGTGTGGGTTGTGTGTGTGGGGTGTGTGTGTGGGGTGTGTGTGGGGTGTGTGTGGGGTGTGTGTGTGGGGTGTGTGTGTGGGGTGTGTGTGGTGTGTGTGTGTGGGGTGTGTGTGGGGTGTGTGTGGCTTGTGTGTGGGATGTGTGTGGGGTGTGTGTGTGGGGTGTATGTGGGGTGTGTGTGTGGGGTGTGTGTGGGGAGCAGAGCAGCCAGACAGAGTGAATACACACGCTGAAGATGGGCTGCTGAATTTTTAGTGTTTTTTGTGTTTAAAGTGGGGGAAAAAAAGGTTCATTTCAAGTTTAAAAAGGTTTTAAAGTTAAATTTAGTTCTAGTTAAGTTAGTTTAGTTTGTTTAGTTAAGTTTAAGTTTATTTTAGTCTAGATTAAGTAAGGAAGGAAAAGACCACCAAAGGAAAAAAAACCAGAGGAAATTAGAAAAAAAAAGCCAAAGGAAAAAAAAAAAGAAAGGGAAAAAAAAATAAATATACAAACCAAAGAACAGCGGCCGCACGGGGCCACAGCAGCAGCAGAAGCGAGGTGACTCGGCCGCATCGGGAACCGAGGCGCGAAGGCCGCACGGAAACGCAGCGGCAGCCGGAGCGAGGAGACTCGGGGAGGCCGCTTCGGGAAACGAGGCGAATCGGGGAGGCCGCACGGAGACGCAGCGGCAGCCGGAACGAGGTGACTCGGGGAGCCCGAGCGGCGAACGAGACACGGCCCGATCGGCGGCCGCAGTCCAGCACCCGAGCGACGACCGCAGTCCAGCTCCCGAGCGACGGCCGCAGTCCAGCACCCGAGCGACGACCGCAGTCCAGCACCCGAACGGCGAACGAGGCACAGCCCGAGCGGCGTCTGGGATAGAAAGCCCGGGAAAGGCCCGAGGAGCCAGGCCCAGAGACCTCTGAGGCGAAGGGGAGCAACCAGAAGGCTTCCAGAAGCAAACCAAGACTGTGAGTACAGGGCCCAGGGAGGGAGACTGAAGCCAGGGAAAGGCCCGAGGAGCCAGGCCGAGACAGAGGCACAGAGACCTCTGAGGGGGAGGGGAACAGCCCGAAGGCACCGGGAAACAGCGGCTCACAGACCCAGGCCTGAGAAGGGTGAACCCAGAAGCCGAGGCCCAGGGACCACGGGGTCGGAGAGGGGGACCGGGAAAGTTCGCGAACAGGGAGAGGGAAACACCAAACCCGGGGCCCCAGAAAAGCTTATTCTAAGATCAACAATACTTTACCAAAAATGAGCGAATCAGAAGATCCACAACAGCCCCGCTTCCAGATTCCCCCCAACACCGCAAAAAAAGCTATAAAAGCGATCAAGCATGAGCAGATGAGAGAAAAACCAGAAACACTTTTTGCTGACTGTTACAACAATGGGACAAAAAGTAACCTCATTTTCTACTCAGATCAGCCAGTGGCTTGGATCACAGCAATAAAATCACACTATACCAATGTTAAGCTAGAAAATACCGCAAATGGGTCCATAATGAAAATTAACACACCAGGAGACAGTTCAACTACGACGGTCAACGCGTACAATACCGGAACAATATTAGTGCAAGGCAACCTCGACAAATTTGCTACAGCCTTCAGGACACTGAAAAAATTAACTAAGGGGGGAAGGAACAGCCCCAGAGTGGCCCGCACTCCCCCCAACATTGACAACTTACCAGGAGAAAATCTGCCTGGTCAGGAGGTGAACGAGCCACACAGTTCAAACCAGACACCAACCCCGGGGAACCACAGCCACACGATACAACTGACAAACCCCAGCATAACTACCAGGGAGGAAGCCACACATAGTCCCCCTACCATTCCCAGCTCACCAAGAGAAGAGCAGCATAGCCAGGAAGTGAGTGAGCCCTCCAGGGCCGACCAGCCTAGCCAGGAAGTGAGTGAGCCTTCCAGGGCCGACCAGGCACATACCCCGGGATCACACAGCCAGATACAACCAAAAGATAAATTTAATCAATTAGAGATAGAGGTGGTTAAACTTAGAGAGGACTTCCTCAAAATGAATGACTATCAAAATCAGGAGAGGGAGAGACACAAGAGAGAGCTGAAGCTACTTGAGAACCAGGTGAATCTACTTAGGAATCAGGTGAAAGAGCTGCAGGAAAAAGAAGAGAGCCATAGAGGAGAGATAACACCATTAGACCAGCAACCAGAGGCTAGAGATAAGACAAGACAGAGCCGGACGGAACGGCTGCACTCCCACACGGAACAAAAGCAACAGACACACAATACAAGGGGTGCCACACAGACCGACCAGCATACTGATTCGCAATCTTCCCCCACCACCGTGGAACCACAAGCGGGCCGCTCACAAGAGGTACGCACACACCAGACACCCCAGCCCAGCACACACACTATGAGTCCAAGCGAAAGCCACCAGACAGTAAACACAAACAAGGCTGACGTCGTAATACTCATAGACTCAAATGGGAAATTTCTATGGGAGAAAAAGCTATTCCCTAGAAGTAAAGTAGAAAAGATCTGGTGCCCAACAACAAACAGAGCCATGGGATGGCTGACCAAAGCCAGATTAGGCTCCCCCCAACACATAATAATACACACGGGCACAAATGACCTAAAGACCCAACAGAAAGAAGTAGCAACATCGCTCAGAGCAATGATTAGGAAAGCAAGCAGTACATTTCCAAACACTAGAATCACTGTTTCCACAATATTGCCGAGAACAGACTTCAACAACAACACAATTCATGAGATAAATGCCAGCATAGCAAGAGACTGCGAATCAAACCACAACGTACACCTGGCCCAACACCCCACCCTCGATGAGGAATGTCTTTACGACCACGTCCACATCCAAAGGCAAAGAATATCGATCTTTGCTAAAGCCCTGAAGGACGTCGCTTTTAACCGGGTCCATACCCAGACTCCAAGAGGACCCCCCCCCGACCACCAGAGATCAGCGGGGTACATATCAGGAACACTACAAGGACCACCAACACACCAACCGAGACCAGAGAGGATCCCCATGCACAACAACAATATCAGACCTGCACCACTCCTGTCCCACAGGGGAATAGGACTGCTCCCAGCCAGACAGAGGGAGAGATGCACAGGACGTACGCAATACCTCAGACAGAAACAATCCATTAAGAGACAATAAGCAGATGTGCAGCAGCATCTACTTCCGCCTTATGGATCAAGGACTAATTAATAGAAAGAACTGTAACCAAATTGTATTAACTTTTGTAGACAACTGATGTGATCTTTTTTTCCCACACTTAGACACGACAAACACGTACCACTCTTTAACCTATCATAGTAAAAGATCAAACTTAACATGAAATCCTTATATATTTCGACCTGGAATATCCAAGGTCTACGCTCTTCACTGCGAGAAGTGAAAAGTAGGACCCCAGAGTTCATAGATGAAACTAAAGACCTAGATATTATCATTTTACAGGAAACTTGGTATAAAGGAAAAGGACACACTGGCTGTCCCCAAGGGTACACTGAGCTGGTGGTCCCCTCCAATAAATTACCAAGTGTAACCCAAGGCAGAGACTCCGGAGGCATACTGATCTGGTTTAAAACAGAACTTAAGAATTACATCAAATTTATAAAAAAGGGCGAAAACCATATGTGGCTCAAACTTGAGAGGGAGATTATCTCAAACACCCAAGATGTTTACATTTGCGCACTTTATATCCCTCCAATCGATTCCCCGTACTTTAAAGAGGACACCTTCTCCAACATGGAGGGGGAAATTATCCAATACCAGGCCCAGGGGAACGTGTTGATCTGTGGGGACCTCAATTCAAGAACGGGCGAAGAACCAGACTTCACCAATAATCAGGGAAACAATTACGTTTTCGGGAATAACCACTTTGACATCCCTTCCCTTCCATACAGGCATAACTGCGACAAGCAGTCAAATACCAACGGAAAACAGCTACTACAGCTCTGTCGAAACCTGGGTCTGTACATTGTCAATGGTAGGTTCATAGGAGACCTCCTAGGAAGATCGACCTATTGCTCACCTCTTGGCTGCAGCGCAGTAGACTATATGATTACAGACTTAGACCCATCCTCTTTCAGAGCATTCACAGTCAAACCACAAACAACACTGTCAGATCACAATCAAATTACTATGTTCCTCAAAAAGACAGAAACAAACAACATAGAAACACAACCCAGTAAACTGTACAACACCAAAAAATCGTACAGATGGGCCAAAAACGACACGGAAAAATACCAGAAAACAATTAGCAATGCATCAACTCAAGCTCTCTTAGACACCTTTCTGGATAACATATACACTCACAATAAAGAAGGCGTAAACCGGGCAGTTAGTAAACTAAACAATATTTTTGATAATTTGGCAACAAATGCAAACTTGAAAGCTCGCAAGAACAAACCCAAAACAAAAAACTATGAAAAATGGTTTGACCGAGATTGCCATAACATGAGGAAAAAACTTAGAAAAATATCAAACCAAAAACACAGACATCCAGAAAACGAGGAACTACGCCTTACTTATTGTCAGACACTAACACAATACAGAAACACACTCAGAACCAAAAAAGAGCAATATATTAAGAATACACTCAGCTCCATGGAGGAATCCATTGATTCCAATTGTTTCTGGGAAAACTTGAAAACACTACACAAAAAACAACACGACGATTTGGCCATTCAAAATGGGGACACATGGGTAAACCACTTTGAAAAATTATACCAGAAAAACACACTAAGACCAGAGCAACACCAAATATGCAAAAAACTGGAAAAGCTAGAAATGGCCATAAAAGATAACCAAAACCCGCTGGACGCCATAATAACAGAAAAAGAACTTCTTGAAAAACTCAAGGTCCTGCGACCAGGAAAAGCCTGCGGGACGGACGGCATACTAAACGAGATGATTAAACACACAGACAACAAAATGAAACTGGCTATCCTAAAACTCTTCAACTTGGTTCTGAGTGTCGGTTATTTCCCTGATATCTGGAACAAAGGACTCATAACGCCCATATACAAAAGTGGGGACAAAATTGACCCAAACAACTATCGAGGCATCTGTGTAAACAGTAACCTGGGGAAGGTATTCTGTAGCATCATAAACAAAAGACTTATAAACTTCCTTGAGGAGCACAATGTCTTGAGTAAAAGCCAAATTGGATTCCTGCCAAACTATAGAACATCCGATCATATCTTCACCCTACAGACCCTAATTGACAAACACGTTCACCATAACAAAAGCAAAATCTACGCATGCTTTGTAGATTTCCAGAAGGCTTTCGACTCCATCTGGCATGACGGTTTATTCCTGAAACTTATCGAAAGTGGGGTAGGAGGGAAAACATATGATGTAATTAAATCAATGTATACAAACAACAAATGTGCAGTTAAAATTGGAGACAAACAAACAAAATACTTCCCACAGGGGCGGGGGGTGACGCAGGGCTCGCCAATCTCACCGACACTCTTTAATATTTACATAAATGGATTGGCAAAACTACTTGAACAATCTACAGCACCCGGCCTCACCCTATATGAATCCAAGGTTAAATTCCTCCTCTATGCAGACGACCTGGTTCTGCTGTCACCTACTAAAGAGGGGCTACAGCAAAACCTGGATCTGCTGGAGTCGTACTGCCAGACTTGGGCCCTGACAATAAATCCCCAAAAAACCAAAGTCCTTGTGTTCCAGCAAAGATCCAAACATCAGGGACCCAAAATAAATTTCACTGTAGGAACAACCAAAATTGAACAAACCACTAACTACACATACTTGGGCTTAAAAATCAGTTCTACGGGAAACTTCAAACTGGCTGTGAATGAACTGAAAGAGAAAGCAAGAAGGGCTTTCTATGCCATCAAAAAATCAATCCAAATAGAAATCCCAATTAGCATTTGGCTCAAAATTTTCAAATCAGTAATTGAACCAATTGCACTCTATGGCAGTGAAGTATGGGGACCGCTAACTCAACAAGAATTTGCAAAATGGGACAAACACCCAATTGAGATCCTACATGCAGAATTCTGTAAAAGTATCCTCCGGACTCAAAGGAAAACAGTAAACAATGCATGCAGGGCGGAACTAGGCCAATATCCATTAATAATCACTATCCAAAAAAGAGCCACCAAATTTTGGAATCACCTACAAATGAGCAATCCCCAATGCTATCACTACGACGCCCTGAAATGCCAAGAGCTGACCATAAAGAAGAATACCCTCAGTCAACTAGTCCTGGGACTCAGTGAAGTAACTACTAACAATACTAACAATAACCAGCCCCAGGACAGTGACAGGGTAACACAAAGAATTCGACCCAACACAATCGTCGCTAAGCAAAAGGAAAAATATCTGACATATTGGGCAGAAACAACAAAAACCCAAAGCAAACTCAATTGCTACTTGGCCCTAAACAGACAATACAACATAGCTGATTACCTGACCATGGTAAAGGATAACAAACTGAGAAGAACCTTGACAAGGTACAGACTTAGCGAACATAGCCTAGCGATCGAAAAAGGCAGACACAGGCAGACCAGGCTGCCAAGAGAGGACAGGATATGCTCTCACTGCAGTCAGGGAGTGGTGGAGACAGAGATGCACTTCCTCACAGCTTGTGGAAAATATCAGGGCATCAGGGAGAATTTCTACCAAAAATTCTCACAAATATGCCCTGATTTCAGAAATCTGAATGACAACCAAAAACTCCCATTCCTACTGGGAGAGGAGAGAAACTGTATAACACTGGCGGCACACTATGTTACAGCTTGCCATGAACAGAGGGACAACCAGTAAACTAAGAAAAGAATATATATAAACAATGCGAATGTATATTTATACACTCAGGGATATACCTGTTTATACACTGTATGAATAGAACTGCGTTTATGTGCTCAACCATGAATGTATTTTGATGCTTTGGCAACATAAGATGTAACTTGTCATGCCAATAAAGCGATTTGAATTGTGAATTGTGAATTGTGTGTGTGGGGTGTGTGTGGGGTGTGTGTGTGGGGTGTGTGTGTGGGGTGTGTGTGGGGTGTGTGTGTGGGGTGTGTGTGTGGGGTGTGTGTGGGGTGTGTGTGTGGGGTGTGTGTGGGGTGTGTGTGGGTTGTGTGTGGGTTGTGTGTGGGGTGTGTGTGTGGGGTGTATGTGGGGTGTGTGTGTGGGGTGTGTGTGGGGTGTGTGTGTGGGGTGTGTGTGTGGGGTGTGTGTGTGGGGTGTGTGTGGGGTGTGTGTGTGTGGGGTGTGTGTGGGGAGTGTGTGTGGGGTGTGTGTGGGGTGTGTGTGGGGGGTGTGTGTGGGGTGTGTGTGTGGGGTGTGTGTGTGGGGTGTGTGTGGGGTGTGTGTGGGGTGTGTATGTGGGTTGTGGGGTGTGTGTGGGGTGTGTGTGTGGGGTGTGTGTGGGGTGTGTGTGGGGTGTGTGTGTGGGGTGTGTGTGTGGGGTGTGTGTGTGGGGTTGTGTGTGTGGGGTGTGTGTGTGGGGTGTGTGTGTGGGGTGTGTGTGTGGGGTTGTGTGTGTGTGGGGTGTGTGTGGGGTGTGTGTGTGGTGTGTGTGTGGGGTGTGTGTGTGGGGTGTGTGTGTGGTGTGTGTGGGGTGTGTGTGTGGGGTGTGTGTGTGGGGTGTGTGTGTGGGGTTGTGTGTGTGGGTTGTGTGTGTGGGGTGTGTGTGTGGGGTGTGTGTGTGGGGTGTGTGTGGGGTGTGTGTGGGGTGTGTGTGTGGGGTGTGTGTGTGGGGTGTGTGTGGGGTTGTGTGTGTGGGGTGTGTGTGGGGTGTAAGTGTGGGGTGTGTGTGTGGTGTGTGTGTGGGGTGTGTGTGTGGGGTGTGTGTGTGGTGTGTGTGTGGGGTGTGTGTGTGGGGTGTGTGTGTGGGGTGTGTGTGTGGGGTGTGTGTGTGGGGTGTGTGTGTGGGGTGTGTGTGGGGTGTGTGTGTGGGGTGTGTGTGTGGGGTGTGTGTGGGGTGTGTGTGGGGTGTGTGTGTGGGGTGTGTGTGGGGGGTGTGTGTGTGGGGTGTGTGTGTGGAGTGTGTGTGTGGGGTGTGTGTGTGGGGTGTGTGTGTGGGGTGTGTGTGTAGGGTGTGTGTGTAGGGTGTGTGTGTGGGGTGTGTGTGGGGTGTGTGTGTGGGGTGTGTGTGTAGGGTGTGTGTGTGGGGTGTGTGTGTGGGGTGTGTGTGTGGGGTGTGTGTGGGGTGTGTGTGTGGGGTGTGTGTGGGGTGTGTGTGGGGTGTGTGTGTGGGGTGTGTGTGTGGGGTGTGTGTGGGGTGTGTGTGTGGGGTGTGTGGGGTGTGTGTGTGGGGTGTGTGTGTGGGGTGTGTGTGGGGTGTGTGTGTGTGGTGTGTGTGTGGGGTGTGTCTGGGGAGTGTGTGTGGGGTGTGTGTGGGGTGTGTGTGTGGGATGTGTGTGGGGTGTGTGTCTGGGGAGTGTGTGTGGGGTGTGTGTGTGGGGTGTGTGTGTGGGGTGTGTCTGGGGAGTGTGTGTGGGGTGTGTGTGGGGTGTGTGTGTGGGGTGTGTGTGGGGTGTGTGTGGGGTGTGTGTGTGGGGTGTGTGTGGGGTGTGTGTGTGGGGTGTGTGTGGGGTGTGTGTGGGGTGTGTGTGGGATGTGTGTGGGGTGTGTGTGTGGGGTGTGTGTGTGTGGTGTGTGTGGGGTGTGTGTGGGGTGTGTGTGTGGGGTGTGTTTGGTGTGTGTGTGTGTGGGGTGTGTGTGGGGTGTGTGTGGGGTGTGTGTGTGGGGTGTGTGTGGTGTGTGTATGTGGGGTGTGTGTGTGGGGTGTGTGTGTGGGGTGTGTGTGGGGTGTGTGTGTGGGGTGTGTGTGGGGTGTGTGTGTGGGGTGTGTGTGGGGTGTGTGTGGGGGGTGTGTGGGGGGTGTGTGTGGGGTGTGTGTGTGGGGTGTGTGTGTGGGGTGTGTGTGTGGGGTGTGTGTGGGGTGTGTGTGTGGGGTGTGTGTGTGGGGTGTGTGTGTGGGGTGTGTGTGGGGTGTGTGTGTGGGGTGTGTGTGTGGGGTGTGTGTGTGGGGTGTGTGTGGGGTGTGTGTGTGGGGTGTGTGTGTGGGGTGTGTGTGGGGGGTGTGTGTGGGGTGTGTGTGGGTGTGTGTGTGGGGTGTGTGTGTGGGGTGTGTGTGTGGGGTGTGTGTGTGGGGTGTGTGTGTGGGGTGTGTGTGTGGGGTGTGTGTGTGGGGTGTGTGTGTGGGGTGTGTGTGGTGTGTGTGTGGGGTGTGTGTGTGGGGTGTGTGTGTGGGGTGTGTGTGTGGGGGGGGTGGGGTGTGTGTGTATGTATGGGGCAGGGTCTTGCTCCCAATGATCTCGGCTATGCCCCCGAGTTACAGATCTCTCTTCCTCGCCCTGGGTGTAGTGTGGTGTATCAGCTTCAATGGCTTCCTGCTGCCCTGCCCACTCGTTTACAAGACACTAACGCTCCATTTGTAGCCCACTCGTTAAGTCAGCAGAGGCCCAAAGCCACCCAGCGAGCCTGCACAGCATGTAGGCGTGAGCTCGGCACCCAAGAGTGCGAGGGACTTTGATCTGGAGGTGTGAAACCATTATTACCCACACTTAGGCACCACACTACGAGTCAGTCACAGTGAATTTCACAGATTGGGGCTTCGGGGAGTGTGGGGGCGGGGGAAGGAGAGACCATGAGGAATTCTGTAACTTCAGCAGACTTCACAACCTGTCTGCCTTGTCGGCTTAAAGGTCATTTGTTTCACCGTAACCCCAGACCCCGCAGAATCAGCCACAGCGGTCAGCATTTATGCACTTAGAATCATAGAATGACACAGCACAGGAGATGGCCATTCGGCCCATCGTGCCTGTACCGGCTCTTTGAAAGAGCTCTCCAATTAGTCCCACTCCCCCCTGCTCTTTCCCCATAGCCCTGGAAATATTTCCTTGTCAAGTATAGAAACATAGAAACATAGAAGATAGGAGCAGGAGTAGGCCATTCGGCCCCTCGAGACTGCTCCGCCATTCAATGAGATCATGGCTGATCATCCAAATTCAGTACCCTGTCCCTGCTTTCTCCCCATATCCCTTGATCCCTTTAGCCTTAAGAAATATATCCAACTCCTTCTTGAATATATTTAATGAATTGGCCTCTACTGCCTTCTGTGGCAGAGAATTCCACAGGTTCACCACTCTCTGGGTGAAAAAATTCCTCCTCATCTCTGTCCTAAATGGTTTACCCCTTATCCTTAGACTGCGACCCCTGGTTCTGGACTCCCCGGCCATCGGGAACATCCTTCCAGCATCTAGTCTGTCTAGTCCTGTTAGAATTTTATAAGTTTCAATGAGATCCCCTCTCATTCTTCTAAACTCCAATGAGTATAAGCCCAATTGACCCAATCTCTCCTCATACCTCATTCCTGCCATCCCAGGTATTAGCCTGGTGACTCTTCGCTGCACTCCCTCCATGGCAAGAACATCCTTCCTTAGATAAGGCGACCAAAACTGTACACAATACTCAAGATGTGGTCTCACCAAGGCCCTGTACAACTGCAGCAAGACATCCTTGTTCCTGTACTCGAACCCTCTCGCTACGAAGGCCAACATACCATTTGCCTTCTTAACCGCCTGCTGCACTTGCATGCTTACCTTCAACGATTGGTGCACAAGGGCACCCAGGTCTCGTTGCAATTCCCCTTCTCCCAATCTATTGCCATTCAGATAATAATCTCCCTTCCTGCTTTTGACACCAAAGTGGATAACCTCGCATTCATCCACGTTATATTGCATCTGCCATGCTTCTGCCCAATCACCCAACCTGTCCAAATCATACTGGAGTTTCTCGGCATCCTCCTCACAGCACACACACCCACCCAACTTTGTGTCATCTGCAAACTTGGAGATATTACATCCAGTTCCCTCGTCTAGATCATTAATATATATTGTGAAAAGCTGGGGTCCTAGGACCGATCCCTGCGGTACCCCACTAGTCACTGCCTGCCACTTGGAGAAAGACCCGTTTATTCCAACTCTTTGCTTTTTGTCTGCCAACCAGTTCTCTATCCAAGTCAATACCTTGCCCCCAACCCCATGTGCCTTAACTTTACATGCTAATCTCTTATGCGGGCCCTTATCGAAAGCCTTCTGAAAATCCAAATACACCACATCCACTGGTTTTCCCTTATCTATTTTACCAGTTACATCCTCAAAAAATTCCAGTAGATTGGTCAAGCACGATTTACCTTTTGTAAATCCATGTTGACTTTGTCCGATGCTGTCACTGTTTCCAAGTGCTCTGCTATTACATCTTTTATAATGGACTCTAGCATTTTCCCCACTACCGATATCAGGCTTACCGGTCTGTAATTCCCCATTTTCTCTCTACCACCTTTTTTGAATAGTGGGGTAACATTAGCTACCCTCCAATCCATGGGAACTGTTCCAGAGTCTTTCGAATTCTGGAAGATGACCAGCAATGCATCTACTATTTCTAGGGCCACTTCCTTAAGTACCCTAGGATGTAAATTATCAGGCCCTGGGGATTCATTGGCCTTCAATCCCATCAATTTCCCTAACACCATTTCCCTACAAATACTGATTTCATTCAGCTCCTCCCTCTAATTAGACCCTATGTTCCCCAACATCTTTGGGAGGTTATTTGTGTCCTCCTTTGTGAAGACAGAACCAAAGTATGTATTTAATTGGTCGGCCATTTCTTTGATCCCCATTATAAATTCCCCTGATTCTGTCTGCATGGGACCTACGCTTGACTTCACCAATCTTTTTCTCTTCACATATCTATAAAAGTTTTTACAGTCAGTTTTTATGTTCCCTGAAAGCTTACTCTCATATTCTATTTTCCCCTTCTTAATTAATCCCTTTGTCCTCCTTTGTTGAATCCTAAACTGCACCCAATTCTCAGGTGTACTGCTTTTTCTGGCCAATTTATGTGTCCTCTCCTTGGATCTTATGCTATCCCTAATTTCTCTTGTATAGGTATAGATCCAATGCTCTTTTGAAAGATAAATCAATCTATCTAATCTATTCATCTATTCTCACTTTCCAAAATCTTGAATCTACCGCACATTTTGTAAGGTGTGCCTCAGACATCAATTATTGGAATAAAGAGTAGTTTAGAAATAGGAGGCTTCAGTCAGGAGGGAACTTCGAGGCAGACTCAGGCGGGTTTGGCGCGCATGTGTGTAAATACCCGGAGCGTGGTAAATAAGGCTGGTGAGCTGCAGGCACAAGTCGCCACATGGGATTATGGTGTATTGGCAATAATGCTCCAACAACGGGAGGAATGGGCACTTAATATTCCTGGCTACAATGTATTCAGGAAAGATAGGGAAGGAAAAAAAGGAGGGGTGCAGTATTGATCAAAGAGCAACACTAGAATTTTCCCTTCAAGTATTTATCCAATTCCCTTTTGAAAGTTACTATTGAATCTGCTTCCACCGCCCTTTCAGGCAGCGCGTTCCAGATCACAACAACTCGCTGTGTAAATCCATTTCTCCTCATCTCCCCTCTGTCTCTTTTGCCAATCACCTTAAATCTGTGTCCTCTGGTTGTCGACCCTTCAGCCATTGGAAACCGTTTCTCCTTATTTACTATCAAAACCATTCATGATTTTGAACACCTCTATCAAATCTCCTCTTAACCTTCTCTGCTCTAAGGAGAACAACCCCGGCTTCTCCAATCTCTCCACATAACTGAAGTCCCTCATCCCTGGTACCATTCTAGTAAATAAAAACAGAAAATGCTGGAGACACTCAGCAGGTCAGGCAGCATCTGTGAAGAGAGAAACAGAGTTAACGTTTCAGGTCGATGACCTTTCGTCAGAACTGGAAAAAAGCAGGAAATGGAACAGATTTTTAAGCAAGTGAAGAGGCTGGGAAATGGGGGAGGGGAGGAAAGAACAAAAGGGAAGGTCTGTGATAGGATAGAAGGCAGGAGAGGTTAAGAGACATGAAGAGATATTCAAGGCGAGAGGAGATGGTAAAGGGGCAGGTTAAGAAACAAAGGATGGCTCTAGATGAAGTGTAAATTGCGCTGGCAGAGACAGCTGCCCTGTGGGAGAGAAGAAAAGACACAAACAAAAGGTGCGGATAAAAAATATAAATAGGATAGGGGCCGAGGTTATGACCTGAAATTGTTGAACTCTATGTTGAGTCCAGAAGGCTGTAAAGTGCCTAATCGAAAGATGAGGCGCTGTTCCATTCTAGTAAATCTCCTCTGCAGCCTCTACAAGGCCTTGACATCCTTCCTAAACCTGCCTCATTATTTCACTAACTGGTACAAATGATAAGGTGGTGACAATCCAAAGATTATTTTTTTGTAGATGAGAAATAGGAGGGGGCCAAAGATAGATCCTTGCGGGACACCAGAGGTAACGATGCGGGAGTGGGAAGAGAAGCCGTTGCAGGAGATTCACTGGTTACGATCAGATAGATAAGAATGGAACCAGGCGAGTGCAGTCCCACCCAGCTGGAAAACGGAGGAGAGGCGTTGGAGGAGGATGGTGTGGTCACCGTGTCAAAGACTGCAAACAGGTCGAGAAGGATGAGGAGGGATAGTTTATCTTTGTCACAGTCACAAAGGATGTCATTTGTGACTTTGATGAGAGCCGTTTCGGTACTGTGGCAAGGGCGGAAACCTGATTGCAGGGATTCAAACATGGAGTTCCGGGAAAGATGGGCACGGATTTGGGAGGCGACAACACATTCAAGGACTTTGGAGAGGAAAGAGAGGTTGGAGATGGGGTGGTAGTTTGCAAGGACGGAGGGGTCAAGGGTTTTTTTTTGAGGAGAGGGGTGAGGGAGAGGGGGACAGTAGCTGAGGAGAGAGAACCATTAACAATGTCAGCTAACATGGGAGCTGTAATGTATTATCACATGGTTTGTCACATGGTTTAGTATGAGCATGCTCAGTCTGCTCTGGCCTAGTAAACAAGCTCATGGACCAGCAATTCATTGTGTCTTTGTCCTTCAATTGTTCTACCCACATATATTACATCATGGTGACGAGGATAGGATCCCAAAGCTATTTTTAGGGATCATGGAAGGACACAGTGTTCAACCTTCGAGTGGAAAAGTTTAAAGTGAAATTGTGACACCTAAACTGAATTTATACAATGTTTTACTATTAATGCTGATGCAGAATCGTCCGTGCTTCACCTTCGTGTGTTTGTATACACAGCAATAGCGGCGCTGATTCTCACAGGTACACAGGGAGCGTGCTGAGTCACCGTTCAACACGATCGGGACAATCATGGCCGCGCCTATGGGATTCATCGGAAATCTCGGCCTGTATGATCGAGCTCGCGAAACATTCAGTTCTTACATTGAGCGGATGGAGATTTTTTTTAGGGCCAATAACATTATTAGAAAGTAATTCGCGATCGTAAAAAAGCAATTTTTCTAACTGAGATCGGACCAGATGTCTACAGAACCTTGAAAAACCTACTCGCGCTAGGGAAAGCGAAGGATGTGTCATTTGAAGACATTGTCGAGAAACTCGAGGACCATTTCAACCTAAAGCCATTAGAAATAGCAGAGAGCTATAAGTTTGGTACTAGAAACCAAAAACAAAGTGAAACCATCAGTGAGTACATTGTAGCTCTTAAAACCTGTCTTTGCATTGTAACTTCAGCTCATTTTTGAATCGTGTGTTGCGAAATAAGTTTATATGTGGACTGGTGAACTGGTCCAAATTACTGAACACTCCGAACCTAACGTTTGACACAGCATGCAAAATTGCCCTATCTATGGAGATGGCATCTAAGAATGCTAGGGAGCTCCGTCCAACTCTAGTGACTAGTGCAGCTGAGGTCTACAGTCACAAAGCCACCGCCAAACCTAAAGCTGTGAGACCGAGTCAAAAGCATGTCGTGAATTGTTAGTGCTACAATGGAAATCACTCACCACAGTCCTGCCAATACAGAAATGCAAAGGGCTGGATTTTCCTTAAGCTGTCGGGAAGGAGGCGGGACTACAACTTTCGGGTTTTAGTCCCGCCTCCATCGACGTCCGGCCAATCGACGCGATTTTCCCTTGATTGACCTTGTCGAGCCCGCCCAGCGGGCTCAGCAGGGCAATTAAGGGCCACCCGGCAACAGGTGACGTCACAGACTGAAATTTCATCTGTCAAGAGTTTTTGACAGATGAAATATCAGTGTTTCACAGCTGTTTGAAGCTGTCAAACACTGACAGTCTGACTTCTAACCTGAGTCCTTCTACACAGACTCAGTTAGAACTGTCATTGGGACTGAAAGCTGAAGGCTGTCACTTTTGACAGATCGCAGCCGTTCAGCTTTCAGTTCCGGCTGAGTGATGGACTCCCGCAGCCTAGAGAAAGAAAGGCTGTTAAGGTAAGTACAGGTAAGTAAAACTTCTTTACACACTTTAGACACACCAAACACACTTACCTTTGCACTCATGCACCCATCACTCACCTGAACACCGACATCGCGACCCCTCCAAGTCCTTCAACCTGACAGCCTGCCTGCTCTAACCTGGCGTGGTTTGGAGCCATCGGGAATCCCATACGACACCCCTCAAAATAGGGATTAGGCTAAAAACTGCCTGTTAACTACCTGTTAACAGGCAGTTAATTGGCACTAATCCCTTCCCGCCTCGGGTCGGCGGGTCCCAGTGCGAGGCGGGTACCCGCCTCCCTTGAAACTTACATGGAGGCGGGTTTTGGGCGGGATGGTGTCGGGACCCCCGAATTCGGGATTTTTGCCCCCCCGCATGCCTGAAAGCCCGCCTCACGGCACACTGAAAATCTGTCCCAAAGTGTTTTCACTGCCAGAAGCAAGGCCATGTTGCAACAGCTTGCAGAGCTAGATCGAAAGCAGGAAGTAAGAACCTTTCTAGTGGCAATACAAAGCAGCGACAACAAAAGGGAGGAATTCACAATATTGGAGTGAACACACCTGATGTTGAAGAACTAGGCATCTACAGTATCTATGCCACTAACGGCAACACCAGCTGTCGTGAGAAAGACTTCTGTACAAAACTTTTGATCAATGGTCAGTATATTGATATGTGTATCGACACGGCGGCGGACTGCTCTATCATGAGTAAGGACACATATGAGAGTAAGTTTAATCAGATACCACTTACAAAGAGTACCGTAGAGTTAAGAACCTACTCTGGAGAAATCCTAGAGACATGTGGACAAATGGAATGTACAGTTCAGCTCAATGGCCAGTCAGTAAAGCTGCCTATTATTGTAGCGAGCTACAACAACAGGCCAACCCTCATGGGCAAAGACTGGTTGAGAAAGTTAAAACTAGACTGGAAACACGTCTTCAGTGTAGATGCTTCAAAGAAGCGACTCGACACAATGCTGAACAAATATAAAAGCATGTTCACAGACAGCTATGAGGGCATCACTGGGTATGACGCACATATCCACATCAAGTCCAACATGAAGCCTGTCTATTGTAAGGCAAGGCCGGTCCCCTATGCGTTGAAAAGTCAGGTGGAGGAAGAGCTAGAGAAGCTCAGAGAGAACGGAGTGCTAGTAAAAACTGACAAAAGTGAATGGGCTACTCCGATTGTGGTATTGCCCAAAGCAGACAAAACTGTACGCTTGTGCGATGACTACAAAGTTACTGTCAACCAAGTAGTTGACGATGAGCAGTACCCGTTACCTACATCACAAGATTTGTATGCAGCACTCTCTGGGTCAAAGGTTTTCTCCAAACTTGACCTGTCGCACGCTTAGACTCAGCTGAATGTTGATGAAGAGAGTCAACAGTATCTCACCGTCAACACACACAAGGGACTGGACTCACACACCAAGCTGCTGTATGGTGTAAAGTCCTCCCCCAAAATCTTCCAGGCTGCGATGGATAAGATTTTGCAAGGAATTCCAAATTGCTTCATCACAACAAGCAGCGAGGAAGAAAATCTAGAAGTGTTAGAGTTAGTGCTTCAATGTCAAATTGAAAAGGAGGAAATGTGCTTTTGTGCAGCCCGAGGTTGTGGACCTTGGTCTGAAAGTTGATGCAAATGGCTTGCAACCAGTTAAGGAAAAGGTTAATGCGGTCATCAATGCTCCAAAGCCACAAAACGTGTCTGAGTTAAGATCTTTCCTTGGAATGGTCCAGTACTATGCACGTTTCTTAACTGAGTTAGCGACCATGTTAGCTCCATTGCACGAGCTCCTCAAGAAGGATGCCCAGTGGAAGTGGACAAAAGCACAACAGGAAGCTTCCGACGCTTGTAAGAGAAGTCTCTCTAGCGATGCTCTACTTGTGCACTACGACACAGAGCGTGAGCTTAAGTTAGCGTGTGATGCTTCTAGTAGACTTCTGTGAGAAAGTAGATGATTATTTCCTGGTACTTGTAGATAGTCACTCAAAGTGGATTGAAATGAAACACATGGGTTCAAACACTACAACTGAACGTACCATAGATGAGTTGAGGTCTATCTTCGCATGTCATGGTTTACCTGAAGAGCTTGTTTCTGACAATGGCCCTCAGTTCCGTACTGCTCTATTCCAAAAATTCATGAAATGGAACGGTATCAAACACACTCTTGTTCCACCATATCATCCAGCTTCAAACGGAGCAGCCGAAAGGTCAGTCAGAATAGTGAAAGAAGCTCTCAAAAAGCAAGTGTTGCAGGTTTGTTCGGGACTCAGCATGAAGCAACGTTTGGCAAATTTCTTGCTGAAGTACAGAACTGCTCCGCACACTGCAACTGGATATACCCCAGCAGAACTCTGGATGAAGAGGAGATTGAGAACACGATTGAGTTTTCTTCAACCAAATTTGGCCTCAAGAGTTGAACAGAAACAGTTGAGTCAGAAACGTTATTATGACAGCAATCGGAAAGAATGAGTGTGTTCGTGTTCTCAGTCCCCCTGGCAAGTCGAGTTCACACAAGTGGGATATAGGAACCGTAGTAGAGGTTGGTGGAACCAAGAGATATTTGGTTGAAATTGGTGACAACATCCGAAGTGTTCGTGTAGATCAAATGATCTCTGCTAGAGATGAACCAAGACGCGATCTTGAACCACTTGATCATGACCACATACATGAGTTTTACTCAGTTCAGACTTCAGAAATTGAAGTACTAGGTTCAAACAAATCTGAGATAGAAACAGGATCATCTTTGAGTTCAGAACCAAAACAAAACAGCCCGAAAATTGGTTCAACACCAAACCTGCCAAGCAGCAGGCGGTTAAGAAGGCAAATGGTATGTTGGGCTTCATAGCGAGAGGATTCGTGCACAGGAGCAAGGATGTCTTGCTGCAATTGTACAGGGCCTTGGTGAGACCACACCTTGCGTATTGTGTGCAGTTTTGGTCGCCTTATCTGAGGAAGGATGTTCTTGCCATGGAGGGAGTGCAGCGAAGATTCGCCAGACTGATACCTGGGATGGCAGGAATGACGTATGAGGAGAGATTGGGTCGATTGGGCTTATACTCGCTGGAGTTCAGAAGAATGAGAGGGAATCTCATTGAAACATATAAAATTCTAACAGGACTAGACAGACTAGATGCAGGAAGGATGTTCCCGATGGCGGGGGAGTCCAGAACCAGGGCTCACAGTCTAAGGATAAGGGGTAAGCATTTAGGACAGAGATGAGGAGGAATTTCTTCACCCAGAGAGTGGTGAACCTGTGGAATTGTCTACCACAGAAGGCAGTTGTGGCCAATTCATTAAATATATTCAAGAAGGAGTTAGAGATAGAAACATAGAAACATAGAAGATAGGAGCAGGAGTAGGCCCTTCGGCCCCTCTAGCCTACTCCGCCATTCAATGCGATCATGGCTGATCATCCAAGTTCAGTACCCGGTCCCTGCTTTTTCCCCATAACCCTTGATCCCTTTAGCCTTAAGAAATATATCCAACTCCTTCTTGAATATATTTACTGAATTGGCCTCTACTGCCTTCTGTTGTAGAGAATTCCACAGGTTCACCACTCTCTGGGTGAAGAAATTCCTCCTCATTTCTGTCCTAAAAGGCCTACCCCTTATCCTTAGACTGTGACCCCTGGTTCTGGATTCCCCGACCATCTGGAACATCCTCCCTGCATCTAGTCTGTCCAGTCCTGCCAGAATTTTATAAGTTTCAATGAGATCCCCTCTCATTCTTCTAAACTCCAGCGAGTACAAGCCCAATCGACCCAATCTCTCCTCATACGTCATTCCTGCCATCCCAGGTATCAGCCTGGTGAATCTTCGCTGAACTCCTTCCATGGCAAGAATATCCTTCCTCAGATAAGGCGACCAAAACTGCACACAATACTCAAGATGTGGTCTCACCAAGGCCCTGTACAACTGCAGCAAGACATCCTTGTTCTTGTACTCAAACCCTCTTGCTATGAAGGCCAACATACCATTTGCCTTCTTAACCGCCTGCTGCACCTGCATGCTTACCTTCAGCAACTGGTGCACAAGGACACCCAGGTCTCGTTGCACTTCCCCTTCTCCCAATCTATTGCCATTCAGATAATAATCTGCCTTCCTGTTTTTGACACCAAAGTGGATAACCTCACATTTATCCACGTTATATTGCATCTGCCATGCTTCTGCCCAATCACCCAACCTGTCCAAATCATTCTGTAGTTTCTCAGCATCCTCCTCACAGCACACACACCCACCCAGTTTGTGTCGTCTGCAAATTTGGAGATATTACATCTAGTTCCATTGTCTAGATCATTAATATATATTGTGAATAGCTGGGGTCCAAGGACCGATCCCTGCGGTACCCCACTAGCCATTGCCTGCCACTCGGAAAAAGACCCGTTTATTCCAACTCTTTGCTTTCTATCTGCCAACCAGTTCTCTATCCAAGTCAATACCTTGCCCCCAATCCCATGTGCCTTAACTTTACACGCTAATCTCTTATGTAGGACCTTATCGAAAGCCTTCTGAAAGTCCAAATACACCACATCCACTGGTTCTCCATTATCTATTTTACTAGTTACATCCAATCCATGGGTACTGTTTCAGATTCCATCGAATGTTGGAAGATGATCAGCAATGCGTCTACTATTTCTAGGGCCACTTCCTTAAGTACCCTAGGATGTAGATTATAAGGCCCTGGGGATTTATCGGCCTTCAAACCCATCAATTTCCCTAACACCATTTTCCTACAAATACTGATTTCTTTCAGTTCCTCCCTTTCATCAGACCCTATGTTCCCCGACATTTCCGGGAGGTTATTTGTGTCCTCCTTTGTGAAGACAGAACCAAAATATGTATTTAATTGGTCTGCCATTTCTTTGTTCCCCATTATAAATCCCCCTGATTCTGACTGCAAGGGACCTACGCTTGACTTCACCAATCTTTTTCTCTTCACATATCTATAAAAGCTTTTACAGTCAGTTTTTATGTTCCCTGCAAGCTTACTCTCATATTCTATTTTCCCTTTCTTAATTAATCCCTTTGTCCTCCTTTATTGAATCCTAAACTGCTCCCAATCCTCTGGATTACTGCTTTTCTTGGCCAATTTATATGTCCTCTCCTTGGATCTTATGCTATCCCTAATTTCCCTCATTAGCCACGGTTGCCAAACTGGGATGAACAAATTCTGTAGTTCATCCATGCGGTCTTTGAATGTTTGCCATTGCCTATCCACTGTTAACCCTTTGAGTGGCATTCCCCAATCAATCCTACCCAATTCGCGCCTCAGACCATCGTAGCTTCCTTTATTTAAATTCAGGACTCTAGTCTCTGAGTCAACTACTTCATTCTCCATCTTAATGAAGAATTCGATCATATTATGATCGCTCCGACCCAAGGGGCCTCGTACAACAAGATTGCTAATTAATCCTTTCTCGTTACATAATACCCAGTTTAAGATGGCCTGATCTCTGGTTGGTTCCTCGACATATTTCTTAAGGCTAAAGGGATCAAGGGATATGGGGAGAAAGCAGGGACAGGGTACTGAATTTGGATGATCAGCCATGATCTCGTTGAATGGCGGAGCAGGTTCGTGGGGCTGGATGGCCTACTCCTGCTCCAATCTTCTATGTTTCTATGTTTTGTAAGGAGATCAGGAAGGCTCCGCAAACCTGGTATTAAACTGGATTTGTAGTTCATTTGTAGCATTGAAAAGAAAAACAAAGCCAGGAGTTTTTGTTGTGTGGTACGTGTAATGCTGGGAAAGGTGGGACCATAGTTGTGTTGTATTGAGAGGGGAATATGTACATTTGTTTTAAGGGGAAAGCAGTGTAATGTATTGTCTCACGGTTTGTCACATGGTTTAGTATGAGCATGCTCCGTCCGCTCTGGCCTGGTAAACAAGCACCTTGCCTGCAACTCATGGTGTCTCTGCCCGTCATTTGTTCGACCCATATAGATTACAGGAAAAGGAAGTTGGGTGGTCAGCAGTTTAGTGGGAATAGGGTCGAGGGAGCAGGAGGTGGGTCTCATGGACAAGGTGAGCTCAGAGATGTCATAAGGGGAGATCGGAGAGAAACTAGAGAAAGATGCAATTTCAGGGTTCAGGACGTCCCAAAAGCGCTTTACAGCCAATGAAGTACTTTTTGAATTGAAGCCACTGTTGTAATGTAGGAAACGCTGCAGCCAGTTTGTGCACAGCAAGATCCCACAAACAGCAATGCGATAATCTGTTTTAGTGATGTTGGTTGAGGGATAAATATTGACCAGGACACCGGGGATAACTCCCCTGCTCTCCTTCGAAATAGTGGCCGTGGGATCTTTTACGTCCACCCGATAGAACAGACGGGGCCTCGGTTTAATGTCTCATCCGAAAGACGGCACCTCCGACAGTGCGGCGCTCCCTCAGTACTGCACTGGGAGCGTCAGCCTGGACTTTATGCTCAAGTCTCTGGACTTCACCCAAACCTCAACCCGCTCACCCTTATAAACACAGCACATGCTGTACGTACAAACAGAGGCTGCCATACTGCTACTGAATTGCTCGTTCTATTGCAGTTTAATGAGTGTGTTTGCCAGTTAAAGCCAAAGGCAAAGTTAATTCCACCACCTTCCAAGGACAAGGAAGATTAAGGGTCGACTGAAAAGTGGTACGGTTCACTTTATATAGAGAGGAGATAGAGGCACTGGAGACGGTGCAGAAAAGATTTACAAGAACTGAGAGTTTATAATAAATACATCAGTAAAGTCTGAA
This sequence comes from Somniosus microcephalus, assembly GCF_052327205.1. Taxonomy (NCBI): domain Eukaryota; kingdom Metazoa; phylum Chordata; class Chondrichthyes; order Squaliformes; family Somniosidae; genus Somniosus; species Somniosus microcephalus. The sequence goes on along the minus strand of NC_140988.1, from coordinate 380,376,497 downwards.
CAGGCTGGGGCTCTTTTCTCTAGAAAAGAGAAGGTTGAGGGGGTGACCTAATAGAAAGACTTTAAAATTACGAAGGGGGTTGATAGGGTAGACGTAGAGAAGATGTTTCCACTTGTGGGGGAGACCAGAACTTGCGGCCATCAATATAAGATAGTCACTCATAAATCCAATTGGGAATTCAGGAGAAACTTCTTTAGCCAGAGAGTGGTGCGAATGTGGAACTCGCTACCACAGGGAGTGGTTGAGGCGAATAGTAGAGATACATTTCAGGGGAATAAAAGGGACAGTGGCAGCATGGATACGGAATTGGCTAAGTGACAGGAAACGGTTGTTTATCGGACTGGAGGAAGGTGTACAGTGGTGTTCCCCAGGGGTCGGTATGAGGACCACTGCTTTTCTTGATATATATTAATGACTTGGATGTGGGTATAAAGGGCGCAATTTCAAAATTTGCAGATGACACAAAACTTGGAAGTACAGTGAACAGTGAGGAGGTTAGTGATAGATTTCAGGAAGACATAGACAGACTGGTGAAATGGGCGGACACGTGGCAGATGAAATTTAACGCAGAAAAGTGTGAAGTGATACATTTTGGTAGGAAAAACGAGGAGAGGCAATATAAACTAAAGGGTACAATCCTAAAGGGGGTGCATGAACAGAGAGACCTGGGGGTATATGGGCACAAATCGTTGAAGGTGGCAGGGCAGGTTGAGAAAGCGGTTAAAAAAGCTTGTGGGTTCCCGGGCTTTATAAATAGAGGCAGAGAGTACAAAAAACAAGGAAGTTATGATAAACGTTTATAAAACACTGGTTCAGCCTCAACTGGAGTACTGTGTCCAATTCTGGGCACCGCACTTTAGAAAGGATGTGAAGGCCTCAGAGAGGGTGCAGAAAAGATTTACAAGAATGGTTCCAGGGATGAGGGACTTCAGTTATGTGGATAGACTGGAGAAGCTGGTGTTGTTCTCTTTAGAGCAGAGAAGATTGAGAGGAGATTTGATAGAGGTGTTCAAAATCATGAGGGGTCTGGACAGAGTAGATAGAGAGAAACTGTTCCCATTGGCGGAAGGGTCGAGAACCAGAGGTCACAGATTTAAGGTGATTGGCAAAAGAACCAAAGGCGACATGAGGAAAAACTTTTTTACGCAGTGAGTGGTTGTGATCTGGAATGCACTGCCTGAAAGGGTGGTGGAGGCAGATTCAATCGTGGCTTTCAAAAGGGAATTGGAGAAGTACCTGAAAGAAAAAAATATACAGGGCTACGGGGAAAGGGCGGGTGCGTGGGACTAGCTGAAGTGCTCTTGCAGAGAGCCGGCACGGGCTCGACAGGCCGAATGGCCTCCTTCTGTCCTGTAACCATTCTATGATTCTATAAGCTGGATAAACACATGAGGGAGAAAGGAATAGAAGGATATACTGATAGGGTGAGATGAAGAGGGGTGGGAGGAGGCTGGTGTGGAGCACAAACACCGGCACGGACCAGTTGGGCCGAATGGCCTGTTTCAGTGCTGGAGACTCGATGTAATCTATGAATGGGACTGTAACGCGGAGATCCTGAGTTCAAATCCCACCAGGCCAAGTTGTGAAATTGTATTCAATAAAGCTGGTGAATTGTGGGTTGGCACCAGGAATAAAGTGACCATGGAAGCTGCCGGATTGGCGTAAAAACCCAACTGGCTCCCTAATGTCCTTCAGCGAGGGGAATCTCCGCCCCAGTTCTCCTGCAGTTGATGGCTCACCCTCTGCCTCTTATTCCATTAACTCAGGGGTATCCCACGGATTCTGTACTCTCGCTGAATCTGTTCCACCTCCAAATTAAATCTCGTCCTTGTCCGCAAATCCCGCCTCCGTACCCTGGTTCTGACACCTTCTCCTCCTGCCTCACGCTCCCCTCCCACCTCCTCCGATCCTCTGACGCTGGCTTCCTGTGCCTACCCTTGTGCACCAGTCGCTGAAGGTAAGCATGCAGGTGCAGCAGGCGGTTAAGAAGGCAAATGGTATGTTGGCCTTCGTAGCGAGAGGGTTCGAGTACAGGAGCAAGGATGTCTTGCTGCAGTTGTACAGGGTCTTGGTGAGACCGCACCTTGAGTATTGTGTGCAGTTTTGGTCGCCTTACCTGAGGAAGGATGTTCTTGCCATGGAAGGAGTGCAGCAAAGATTCACCAGGCTGATACCTGGGATGGCAGGTATGACGTACGAGGAGAGATTGGGTCGATTGGGCTTATACTCACTGGAGTTTAGAAGATTGAGAGGGGATCTCATCGAAACCTATAAAATTCTGTCAGGCCTGGACAGACTAGATGCAGGAAGGATGTTCCCGATGGTGGGGGAGTCCAGAACCAGGGGTCACAGTCTAAGGATAAGGGGTAAGCCATTTAGGACAGAAATGAGGAGGAATTTCTTCACCCAGAGAGTGGCGAACCTGTGGAATTCTCTACCACAGAAAGCAGTAGAGGCCAATTCATTAAATATATTCAAGAAGGAGTTGGATATATTTCTTAAGGCTAAAGGGATCAAGGGGTATGGGGAGAAGGCAGGGACAGGGTACTGAATTTAGATGATCAGCCATGATCTCAATAAATGGCGGAGCAGGCTCGAGGGGCTGAGTGGCCTACTCCTGCTCCTATCTTCTATGTTTCTATGTAAAGCGCTTTGGGACATCCTGAGGTCGTGAAAGTCTTTCTTTACGTTCCCAGACAATCTGTTGACAATTGAATTAGAAGCCTGACTTGGAGAGGGTGCAGAGGAGATTGACCAGAATGGTACCGGGGATGAGGGACTTCAGCTATGTGAGAGACTGGAGAAGCCGGGGTTGGTCTCCTTAGAGCAGAGAAGGTTAAGAGGAGATTTGATAGAGGTGTTCAAAACCATGAGGGGTTTTGATAGAGTAAATAAGGAGAAACTGTTTCCAGTGGCAGGAGGGTCGTTAACCAGAGGACACAGAGTGAAGGGAATTGGCAAAAGAACCAGAGGGGAGATGAGGAGACATCTTTTTACTCAGCGAGTTGTTGTGATCTGGAACGCACTGCCTGAAAGGGCGGTGGGAGCAGATTCAATAATAACTATCAAAAGGGAATTGGATAAATACTTGAAAAGGAGAAATTTACAGGGCTATGGGGGAAGAGTGTGGGTTTAATTGGATCGCTCTTACAAAGAGCCGGCACAGGCACGATGGGCTGAATGGCCTCCTTCCGCACTGTATCGTTCTATGATTGTAGACTTGAGACTCCTCATAGCCCAGCAGACAGAAATCTAAAACTAGCGCAGAGGAAAGCAACTCGCTCGGAAGATGAGGCGGGACTGGAGCGTGGGGGCTCAGGGAAGCCACATCAAAGGGATGAATTGATCCACTGGCTGTGTTTGTTTATCTCAGTCTCCTCCTCCTCCTCTTCTTCTCTTGACAATTTAAAAGTTGAAAGTGTGACCACTGGCGCTGACAGGCCTCCCACCTGGGTTATGTTTGCTCAGCCTGTCAGTGCGGACTCTCTCCTTCCCTCGCCGCTGGTAACTCATGGGCTGTGCCCCTCAGGGAAGCAGTGCCTGGGGCCTCGATCGCTGTCAAATGCAAGGCATCGGATCGTGGACGCTTTGCACAAAGGCTTCTGAGTATAGAGTCTCACCGGGGGCCAGAGTAACAGCTGGCCCTAAAAGTCCACAGACCCTCTCTTTTGGGGCTTAGAAAGTTAAATTATGAGTTAAGGCTCGTAAAGTTGATTTGCATTCCTTTGTGTTGAGGGGTGATCTAATTGAGGTGCTAAGATCATTAATGGATTTGATCGGGTCAATATAGAGAAACTCTCCATGGGGGGAGTCCGGAACAAGGGGGCACTACCTTAAAATTAGAGCCAGGCCGTTCAGGGGTGATGTCAGGAAGCACTTCTTCACACAAAGGGTTGTTGAGGCTGGGGGTCAAATGGAGCTTTCAAGACTGAAATCGATTGATTTTTGTTGGGTAAGGTCATCAAGGGATATGAAGCAAAGGCAGTTAAATGGAGTTAAGATACAGATCAGCCACGATCTAATTGAATAGTGGAACAGGCTCGAGGGGCTGAATGGCCTCCTCCTGTTCCTACGTTCCCTTATTGTCCCCCCCTCGCTACAGATCCCAGACACCCTCAGTCCCTCCTCCCTTATTGTCCCCCCTCTCTACAGATCCCAGACACCCTCAGTCTCTCGTCCCTTATTGTCCCCCCCTCTCTACAGATCCCAGACACCCTCAGTCCCTTCTGCCTTATTGCCCCCCCCTCTACAGATCTCAGACATCCGCAGTTACTTCTCCCTTATTGCCTCCTCTCTACAGATTCCAGACACCCTCAGTCCCTTCTCCCTTATTGTCCCTCCCTCTCTACAGATCCCAGACACCCTCAGTCTCTCCTCCCTTATTATCCCTCCCTCTCTACAGATCCCAGACACCCTCAGTCACTTCTCCCTTATTGTCCCCCCCTCTACAGATCCCAGACACCCTCAGTCACTTCTCCCTTATTGTCCCCCACTGTCTACAGATCCCAGACACCCTCAGTCCCTCCTCCCTTATTGTCCCCCCCTCTCTACAGATCCCAGACACCCTCAGTCACTCCTCCCTTATTGTCCCCCCCTCTCTACAGATCCCAGACACCCTCAGTCACTCCTCCCTTATTGTCCCCCACTGTCTACAGATCCCAGACACCCTCAGTCCCTTCTCCCTTATTGTCCCCACTGTCTACAGATCCCAGACACCCTCAGTCTCTCCTCCCTTATTGTCCCCCCCTCTCTACAGATCCCAGACACCCTCAGTCACTCCTCCCTTATTGTCCCCCCCTCTCTACAGATCCCAGACACCCTCAGTCACTTCTCCCTTATTGTCCCTCCCTCTCTACAGATCCCAGACACCCTCAGTCTCTCCTCCCTTATTGTCCCTCCCTCTCTACAGATCCCAGACACCCTCAGTCTCTCCTCCCTTATTGTCCCCCCCTCTCTACAGATCCCAGACACCCTCAGTCTCTCCTCCCTTATTGTCCCCCCCTCTCTACAGATCCCAGACACCCTCAGTCCCTTCTCCCTTATTGTGCCCCCCTCGCTACAGATCCCAGACACCCTCAGTCCCTTCTCCCTTATTGTCCCCCCCTCTCTACAGATCCCAGACACCCTCAGTCTCTCCTCCCTTATTGTCCCCCCTCTCTACAGATCCCAGACACCCTCAGTCCCTTCTGCCTTATTGTCCCCCCTCTCTACAGATCCCAGACACCCTCAGTCCCTTCTGCCTTATTGTCCCCCCCTCTCTACAGATCCCAGACACCCTCAGTCCCTTCTCCCTTATTGTCCCCCACTGTCTACAGATCCCAGACACCCTCAGTCCCTTCTCCCTTATTGTCCCCCCCTCTCTACAGATCCCAGACACCCTCAGCCTCTCCTCCCTTATTGTCCCCCCTCTCTACAGATCCCAGACACCCTCAGTCTCTCCTCCCTTATTGTCCCCCCTCTCTACAGATCCCAGACACCCTCAGCCTCTCCTCCCTTATTGTCCCCCCTCTCTACAGATCCCAGACACCCTCAGTCTCTCCTCCCTTATTGTCCCCCCCTCTCTACAGATCCCAGACACCCTCAGCCTCTCCTCCCTTATTGTCCCCCACTGTCTACAGATCCCAGACACCCTCAGTCACTCCTCCCTTATTGTCCCCCCTCTCTACAGATCCCAGACACCCTCAGTCCCTTCTGCCTTATTGTCCCCCCCTCTCTACAGATCCCAGACACCCTCAGTCACTCCTCCCTTATTGTCCCCCCCTCTCTACAGATCCCAGACACCCTCAGTCTCTCCTCCCTTATTGTCCCCCCCTCTCTACAGATCCCAGACACCCTCAGTCACTCCTCCCTTATTGTCCCCCCCTCTCTACAGATCCCAGACACCCTCAGTCTCTCCTCCCTTATTGTCCCCCCCTCTCTACAGATCCCAGACACCCTCAGTCCCTCCTCCCTTATTGTCCCCCCCTCTCTACAGATCCCAGACACCCTCAGTCTCTCCTCCCTTATTGTCCCCCCCTCTCTACAGATCCCAGACACCCTCAGTCACTCCTCCCTTATTGTCCCCCCCTCTCTACAGATCCCAGACACCCTCAGTCCCTTCTGCCTTATTGTCCCCCCCTCTCTACAGATCCCAGACACCCTCAGTCACTCCTCCCTTATTGTCCCCCCCTCTCTACAGATCCCAGACACCCTCAGTCACTTCTCCCTTATTGTCCCTCCCTCTCTACAGATCCCAGACACCCTCAGTCCCTTCTGCCTTATTGTCCCCCCCTCTCTACAGATCCCAGACACCCTCAGTCACTCCTCCCTTATTGTCCCCCCCTCTCTACAGATCCCAGACACCCTCAGTCACTCCTCCCTTATTGTCCCCCCCTCTCTACAGATCCCAGACACCCTCAGTCACTTCTCCCTTATTGTCCCCCCCTCTCTACAGATCCCAGACACCCTCAGTCACTCCTCCCTTATTGTCCCCCCCTCTCTACAGATCCCAGACACCCTCAGTCACTCCTCCCTTATTGTCCCCACTGTCTACAGATCCCAGACACCCTCAGTCCCTTCTCCCTTATTGTCCCCCCTCTCTACAGATCCCAGACACCCTCAGTCTCTCCTCCCTTATTGTCCCCCCTCTCTACAGATCCCAGACACCCTCAGTCTCTCCTCCCTTATTGTCTCCCCTCTCTACAGATCCCAGACACCCTCAGTCACTCCTCCCTTATTGTCCCCCCCTCTCTACAGATCCCAGACACCCTCAGTCACTCCTCCCTTATTGCCCCCCCCTCTCTACAGATCCCAGACACCCTCAGTCACTCCTCCCTTATTGTCCCCCCCTCTCTACAGATCCCAGACACCCTCAGTCTCTCCTCCCTTATTGTCCCCCCTCTCTACAGATCCCAGACACCCTCAGTCTCTCCTCCCTTATTGTCCCCCCCTCTCTACAGATCCCAGACACCCTCAGTCACTCCTCCCTTATTGTCTCCCCTCTCTACAGATCCCAGACACCCTCAGTCACTCCTCCCTTATTGTCCCCCCTCTCTACAGATCCCAGACACCCTCAGCCTCTCCTCCCTTATTGTCCCCCACTGTCTACAGATCCCAGACACCCTCAGGCACTCCTCCCTTATTGTCCCCCCTCTCTACAGATCCCAGACACCCTCAGTCCCTTCTGCCTTATTGTCCCCCCCTCTCTACAGATCCCAGACACCCTCAGTCTCTCCTCCCTTATTGTCCCCCCCTCTCTACAGATCCCAGACACCCTCAGTCTCTCCTCCCTTATTGTCCCCCCCTCTCTACAGATCCAAGACACCCTCAGTCCCTTCTGCCTTATTGTCCCCCCCTCTCTACAGATCCCAGACACCCTCAGTCTCTCCTCCCTTATTGTCCCCCCCTCTCTACAGATCCCAGACACCCTCAGTCTCTCCTCCCTTATTGTCCCCCCCTCTCTACAGATCCCAGACACCCTCAGTCTCTCCTCCCTTATTGTCCCCCCCTCTCTACAGATCCCAGACACCCTCAGTCCCTTCTGCCTTATTGTCCCCCCCTCTCTACAGATCCCAGACACCCTCAGTCTCTCCTCCCTTATTGTCCCCCCCTCTCTACAGATCCCAGACACCCTCAGTCTCTCCTCCCTTATTGTCCCCCCCTCTCTACAGATCCCAGACACCCTCAGTCTCTCCTCCCTTATTGTCCCCCCCTCTCTACAGATCCCAGACACCCTCAGTCCCTTCTCCCTTATTGTCCCCCCCTCTCTACAGATCCCAGACACCCTCAGTCTCTCCTCCCTTATTGTCCCCCCCTCTCTACAGATCCCAGACACCCTCAGTCACTCCTCCCTTCTTGCCCCCCCCTCTCTACAGATCCCAGACACCCTCAGCCTCTCCTCCCTTATTGTCCCCCACTCTCTACAGATCCCAGACACCCTCAGTCACTCCTCCCTTCTTGCCCCCCCCTCTCTACAGATCCCAGACACCCTCAGCCTCTCCTCCCTTCTTGCCCCCCCTCTCTACAGATCCCAGACACCCTCAGCCTCTCCTCCCTTATTGTCCCCCCACTGTCTACAGACCCCAGACACCCTCAGTCTCTCCTCCCTTATTGTCCCCCACTGTCTACAGATCCCAGACACCCTCAGTCCCTTCTGCCTTATTGTCCCCCCCTCTCTACAGATCCCAGACACCCTCAGCCTCTCCTCCCTTATTGCCCCCCCCTCTCTACAGATCCCAGACACCCTCAGCCTCTCCTCCCTTATTGTCCCCCCCTCTCTACAGATCCCAGACACCCTCAGTCTCTCCTCCCTTATTGTCCCCCCACTGTCTACAGATCCCAGACACCCTCAGTCCCTTCTGCCTTATTGTCCCCCCTCTCTACAGATCCCAGACACCCTCAGTCCCTTCTGCCTTATTGCCCCCCCCTCTACAGATCCCAGACACCCTCAGCCTCTCCTCCCTTATTGTCCCCCCCTCTCTACAGATCCCAGACACCCTCAGTCTCTCCTCCCTTATTGTCCCCCCACTGTCTACAGATCCCAGACACCCTCAGTCCCTTCTCCCTTATTGTCCCCCACATTGAAGTCAATGGAAATAAGCATGGGGAGCGATGTAATACGGGCTGACCACTCGCCATTGCCTGTTCTACACCATCTCACAAAGTCAAGATCTACCTCCATGTGTCTCCCCTCACCTCTAACTCCCCCCACGCACCACTATCATGTAGGAGTTAGAATGGTTAGAATGGAACTTGCGATCATTTGAACTAGTTGAGGAAAATAGCAGAGATGCATTTAAGCGGAAGGTAGATAAACACGAGGGAGAAAGGAATAGAGGATTATGAACATAAGAACATAAGGAGCAGAAGTCGGCCACTCGGCCCCTCGAGCCTGCTCCGCCATTCAATGAGATCATGGCTGATCTTCGACCTCAACTCCACCTTCCCGCCGATCTCCATATCCCTTGATTCCCTTAGTATCCATAGATCTATTGATCTCAGTCTTGAATATACTCAATGACTGAGCATCCACAGCCCTCTGGGGTAGAGAATTCCAAAAAGATTCACCACCCTCTGAGTGAAGAAATATGCCGATAGGATGAGATGAAGAGGGGTGGGAGGAGGCTCGTGTGGAGCATAAACACCGGCACGGACCAGTTGGGCTGAATGGCCTGTTGCCGTGCTGTAGATTTGATGTCAAAGGAAGTTAGACGAAGCACAGAAAAGTTTGAAAAGTAAATTTCAATGAAGAAATCCTGTTAATCCCCCCCCCGAGGCGGTGAGATTGAGCCCTTTCCTGCATAAGCTGCTGTTGTGCTGTCACAGCGCACTGTCACACTCCTAATACCATAATCCATGGCCTTTTACGCCGATCTCTATTACTGTCGCCCCTGCCTCCATGAGCGTCAGTCTCACTTATAATTACCTTACAGATCAATGTGAGCACAGTGTAAACACCTCTCCCTCAGCCCCAATCGCAAGGCCGAGATTCCCAGTGCTTTGGTCCCCCAGTGCTCTGATGAATAAAGCTTTGGAGCGAACAAACACTAGCCGGCAGAAACAAGGGATTGACAAATCCTTCCTTAGCGATGCTCGGGCACTCGGCTAGCTGCTCACACTCCCAGAGAGGGTCGAGCTAAATCAGTCGCTTCTTATTCAGCCACAGCACCGGACTGAAGCAGGTCTTCAAATAAATACACAAAGGGTCAGAGAAAGCTATTAAGATTTTATTGCCATCCCAACCTCAGCAAACAGCCTTTAAATCCTCACTATTAATTCCGTGAGAGGTTTGCCTTTGACAATGACACCGTGCTCCAACATCTCAGTTACAGAATTCAGTCTTAAAATGGGAAGGGAGGGATGCGGGGTGGGGGGAGGGAAAGGAAGATTTACATTGAGAGCCCAACTCATCACTTCTCTTAGACTCCCAGGGCAGAATATGCGATTCCACCAGCCCGAGAGTTGGGGCGTAAATGTTCTAACACTAGCCCCAACCCTCTGCTGGGAGAGAAGTGAAATAAAGACTTGAATTTCTATAGCGCCTTTCACGACCACCGGACGTCACAAAGCGCTTTACAGCCAATGAAGTACTTTTTGAACTCTAGTCACTGTTGTAATGTAGGAAACACGGCAGCCAATGTTGCGCACAGCAAGCTCCCACAACAGCAACGTGATAATGACTAGATAATCTGGTTTTAGTGATGCTGATTGAGTGATAAATATTGGCCCCAGGACACCGGGGAGAACTCCCTTGCTCCTCTTCGAAAGAGTGGCCGCGGAAACTTTAACATCCACCTGAGAGAGCAGACGGGGAAGTAACAACAGAAAATGCTGGAACAACTCAGCAGGCCAGGCAACATCCGTGGAGAGAGAAACAGAGTTAACGTTTCAGGTTGAAACCCTTTGTCAAGACTGTCAAGACTATTTCGAAGAAGAGCAGGGGGAGTCCTGGGGCCATTAATATTTATCCCTCAATCAACATCACTAAAAACAGATTATCTGGTCATTATCACATTGCTTTTTGTGGGAGCTTGCTGTGCGCAAAATTGGCTGCCGTGTTTCCTACATTACAACAGTGACTCCACTTCAAAAAGAGCAGATAGGGCCTCGGTTTAACGTCTCATCCGAAAGACTCCTTCGGTGCTGCACTGGGGGTGCCAGCCCAGATTTTTGTGCTCAAGTCCCGTGGACTGGGAGCTTGAACACACGACCTTCTGACTCAGAGGCGAGAGAGAGAGAGAGAGAGAGAGCTGCCCACAGAGCCGCGGCTGACACTCTGAGGAGGAGTGCAGAGATCTCGGAGGGTTGTAAGGGCTGGAGGAGGTTACAGAGCTGGGGAGAACGGGTGAGGCCGCGGAGGGATTTGAACACAAGGATGAGAATTTACCATGTGATTTAGGCTAGAGACGAAAAATCAGATTTATTTAAGTGGAAAGCAATTAAAGCAAAGCTGATGATAGAGAGTGGGCTGGGGGAGTAGGTGGGGGTTCTGGTTTTAGTTGCTGGTGTGGTCACTGGACTTTGCTCACACAGTAGTTTGAACATCTCCAGGAGAGTTTGAGTCTGGGGGTTTGATCGACGGACCACACACACAGTCACACCACCCTAACCCACCCAACCTTCAACCGACGAGCTGGCCCTTCGCTGGGAGCTGCTGGGAACTCGTTTTCTCAGGGCGAGGGTTAATTAAAAGGCGAGGGAGGCTTCCGACAATCTGTCTGCTCCGGTCAGCTGGAGAAAGAATAACAGGAGTGGGAGCCGGGGGTCGGGGAGAGGGGGAGGATTTTCCCAGAAGTCACAGGCTTTGACCGACCACAGGCAGGCAGTCACCCTTCAGCCGGGAAATTCGTAGGCAGCAGCTCCCTCTGCTGGACAGGCTGGTTACAGCGGTGAGTGCACAGTCAATACAGCCTGTTACACAGGAACAGGAGGAGGCCGTTCAGCCCCTCGAGCCTGTTACACAGGAACAGGAGGAGGCCGTTCAGCCCCTCGAGCCTGTTACACAGGAACAGGAGGAGGCCGTTCAGCCCCTCGAGCCTGTTACACAGGAACAGGAGGAGGCCGTTCAGCCCCTCGAGCCTGTTACACAGGAACAGGAGGAGGCCGTTCAGCCCCTCGAGCCTGTTACACAGGAACAGGAGGAGGCCATTCAGCCCCTCGAGCCTGTTACACAGGAACAGGAGGAGGCCGTTCAGCCCCTCGAGCCTGTTACACAGGAACAGGAGGAGGCCGTTCAGCCCCTCGAGTCTGTTACACAGGAACAGGAGGAGGCCGTTTAGCCCCTCGAGTCTGTTACACAGGAACAGGAGGAGGCCGTTCAGCCCCTCGAGCCTGTTACACAGGAACAGGAGGAGGCCGTTCAGCCCCTCGAGCCTGTTACACAGGAACAGGAGGAGGCCGTTCAGCCCCTCGAGCCTGTTACACAGGAACAGGAGGAGGCCATTCAGCCCCTTAGATCATGGCTGACCTGTATCCTAACTCCATTTATCCTCCTTTCATCAATATCCATTGTTACCTCTGTCTTTCTAAGATTTGAAAGCTCCAATTGACCCCCAGCCTCAAAAGCTTTTTGGGGGGAGAGAGTTCCAGATTTCCACCACCCTTTGTGTGAAGAAGTGCTTCCTGACATCACCCCTGAATGGCCTGGCTCGAATTTTAAGGTTCTGCCCCCTTGTTCTGGACTCCCCCCACCAGAGGAAACAGTTTCTCTCTCTCGACCCGATCAAATACTTTAATCATCTTAAACACCTCGATCAGATCACCCCCTAATCTTCTATATTCAGGGGAATACAAGCCCAGTCTGTGCAACCTGGCCTCGTAATTTAACCCTTTTAGCCCCGGTATCATTCTGGTGAATCTGCGCTGCTCCCCCTCCGAGGCCAATCCATCCTTCCTGAGGGGCGGGGCCCAGAACATAGAAACATAGAAGATAGGAGCAGGAGTAGGCCATTCGGCCCCTCGAGCCTGCTCCACCATTCAATGAGATCATGGCTGATCATCCAAATTCAGTACCCTGTCCCTGCCTTTTCCCCATATCCCTTGATCCCTTTAGCCTTAAGAAATATATCCAACTCCTTCTTGAATATATTTAATGAATTGGCCTCTACTGCCTTCTGTGGTAGAGAATTCCACAGGTTCACCACTCTCTGGGTGAAGAAATTCCTCCTCATCTCAGTCCTAAAAGGCCTATCCCTTATCCTTAGACTGTGACCCCTGGTTCTGGACTCCCCGACCATCGGGAACATCCTTCCTGCATCTAAAATAACAACAGAAAATGCTGGAAAAACTCAGCAGGTCAGGCAACATCCGTGGAGAGAAATTTGAGTTGACGTTTCGGGTTGGACCCTTCTTCAAAACTGGAAAGAAAAGAAACTAGATCGAAGGCAGGGCTGTGATCGGACAAAAGAATAAAAGAAACAAAAGAAGTAAAAGAGATTAGAAGCTAGACGAGATGGTAATAGGCTGGGATTAGGTGTAAAGTGTACTGGCAGGGCAAAAGATAGCTCCGTCCTGCATCTAGTCTGTCCAGTCCTGCCAGAATTTTATAAGTTTCAATGAGATCCCCTCTCATTCTTCTAAACTCCAGCGGGTACAAGCCCAATCGACCCAATCTCTCCTCATACGCCATTCCTGCCATCCCAGGTATCAGCCTGGTGAATCTTGGCTGAACTCCTTCCATGGCAAGAACATCCTTCCTCAGATAAGGTGACCAAAACTGCACACAATACTCAAGATGTGGTCTCACCAAGGCCCTGTACAACTGCAGCAACTCCTGAGAGGACTGGAGGTAGATAAACAATGGCAAACATTTAAAGATAGAATGACAAAATTGCAAAAATTGTTTATACCAATCTGGCATAAAAGGAAATCTAAAAAGGTGACTCAACCGTGGATAACAGGGGAAATTAGAGACAGCATAAAATCCAAAGATAGGGCGTATAAAATAGCCAAAAAAAGCGCCAGAGCGGAAGATTGGGAACAGTTTAAGATAGAGCAAAGGAGGGCAAAGGGCATGATCAAGAGGGGCAAAATAGCTTACGAAAACAAGCTGGCGGAAAATATAAAAACTAACTCCAAAAGCTTTTATAAATATATCAAAAGGAAAAGACTGGTGAAAACCAAAGTTGGTCCATTGCAGTCAGATACGGGGGAATATATAATGGGAAATAAGGAAATGGCAGATCAACTAAATGCATACTTTGGGTCAGTCTTTACGAAGGAAGACACAAAAAACCTCCCTGGGATATCGGGAAAAATAGGGACATTGGCAAAGGAGGAACTGACGCAAATCAATATCTCTAAGGATATGGTGTTAAGGAAGCTAAAGGGATTGAAGGTGGACAAATCCCCAGGGCCTGATAACATGCATCCTAGGGTACTGAAGGAGGTGGCCCTAGAGATAGCGGATGCACTAAGGATGATTTTTCAGAATTCATTAGACTCGGGAACAGTGCCGATGGATTGGAGGGTAGCTAACGTTACCCCACTATTCAAAAAGGGGGGTAGGGAAAAAGCAGGTAATTACAGACCTGTAAGCCTTACATCAGTTGTGGGCAAAATGCTGGAGTCCATCATTAAGGATGAAATAGCGGAGCACTTAGCAAATGGGGACAGGATAGGACAGAGTCAACATGGATTTACAAAGGGTAAATCGTGCTTGACTAATCTATTGGAATTTTTTGAGGGAGTAACTGGTAGAATAGATGGGGGAGAGCCAGTAGATGTGGTGTACCTGGACTTCCAAAAGGCCTTCGATAAGGTCCCACATAAAAGATTAGCATGGAAAATTGAGGCTCATGGGATAAAGGGGAAAGTTTTGGCGTGGATAGGGAACTGGCTGTCAGATAGAAAACAGAGAGTTGGAATAAACGGCTCATTTTCTGAATGGCAGGCAGTAACAAGTGGGGTACCACAGGGATCTGTCCTGGGCCCCCAGCTGTTCACAATTTACATTAATGACCTGGATCAGGGAGTCGGATGCAGCATTTCCAAATTTGCAGACGACACTAAACTAGGAGGTGGGGTGGGCTCAGAGGAAGAGACCAGGAAGCTCCAGAGCGATTTGGACAGACTGGGCGATTGGGCGGATAAATGGCAGATGCACTATAATGTGGACAAGTGCGAAGTTATCCACCTTGGGTGCAGGAACGGGAGGGCAAATTATTATTTAAATGGCAATAGATTGGGAGAGGGGGAAGTACAGAGAGACCTGGGTGTTCTTGTACACCAGTCACTGAAGGCGAGCATGCAGGTGCAACAGGCGGTCAAGAAGGCAAACGGTATGCTGGCCTTCATAGCAAAAGGGTTAGAATACAGGAACAGGGATACCTTGCTGCAGCTGTACAGGGCACTGGTGAGACCACACCTCGAGTACTGTGTACAGTTTTGGTCGCCTCATCTGAGGAAGGATGTTCTTGCCATGGAGGGGGTGCAGCGGCGATTCACCAGGCTGATACCAGGAATGGCGGGAATGACCTATGAGGAGAGACTATGTAGTTTAGGGATGTACACACTGGAGTTTAGAAGATTGAGAGGGGACCTCATAGAAGTGTATAAAATTCTGACAGGTCTAGACAGACTGGATGCAGAAGGAATGTTTCCCTTGGCGGGTGAGAACAGAACTAGAGGACATAATTTAAGGATAAGGGCTAAACCATTTAGGACAGAGATGAGGGGGAATTTCTTCACTCAGAGAGTGGTGAACCTGTGGAACTCATTGCCACAGAGGGCAGTGTACGCCAGCTCATTAAATATATTTAAGAGGGAATTAGATATATTTCTACGGGCAAAAGGGGTTAAGGGTTACGGAGAGAAGGCGGGGACGGGATACTGAATTAAAGGATCAGCCATGATCTCATTAAATGGCGGAGCAGGCACGAAGGGCCGAATGGCCTACTCCTGCTCCTATCTTCTATGTATCTATGTATCTATGACATCCTTGCTCCTGTACTCGAACCCTCTCGCTATGAAGGCCAACATACCATTTGCCTTCTTAACCGCCTGCTGCACCTGCATGCTTACCTTCAGCGACTGGTGCACAAGGTCACCCAGGTCTCGTTGTACATCCCCTTCTCCCAATCTATTGCCATTCAGATAATAATCTGCCTTCCTGTTTTTGCCATGCAGTGTCCACACGGGGTCTGACCAGAGCTCGGTACAGCTGGAACAGAACTTCCACCCCTTTGTGTTCCAGACCCCGGGAGATAAAGAAAACAAAGAAAGACCCGTACCTGTTCCAGTACAGCTACAACACTGGCATCTATCCGAAAATGTGGAAAACTGCCCACAAAAAGCAGGACAAATCCAACCCGGCCAATTACCGCCCCTTCAGTCTACTCTCAATCATCAGCAAAGTGATGGAAGGTGTCATCGACAGTGCTATCAAGAGGTACTTACTCACCAATAACCTGCTCACTGATGCCCAGTTTGGGTTTCCCCAAGACCACTCGGCTCCCGACCTCATTACAGCCTTGGTCCAAACATGGACAAAGGAGCTGAATTCCAGAGGAGAGGTGAGAGTGACTGCCCTTGACATCAAGGCAGCATTTGACCGAGTGTGGCATCAAGGAGCCCTAGTGAAACTGAAGTCAATGGGAATCGGGGGAAAACGCTCCACTGGCTGGAGTCATACCTAGCACAAACGAAGATGGTTGTGGTGGTTGAAGGTCAATCATCACAGCCCCAGGACATCACTGCAGGAGTTCCTCAGGGCAGTGTCCTAGGCCCAACCATCTTCAGCTGCTTCATCAATGACCTTCCTTCCAACATAAGGTCAGAAATGGGGATGTTCGCTGATGACTGCACAGTGTTCAGTGCCATTTACAACTCCTCAGATAATGAAGCAGTCCATGCCCGCATGCAACAAGACCTGGACAACATTCAGGCTTGGGCTGCTAAGTGACAGGTAACATTCGCGCTACAGAAGTGCCAGGCAATGACTATCTCCAACAAGCGAGAGTCTAACCACAGCCCCTTGACATTCAATGACATTACCATCACCGAATCCCCCACCATCAACATCCTGAGGGGTCACCATTGACCAGAAACTTAACTGGACCAGCCACATAAATACTGTGGCTACAAGAGCAGATCAGAGGCTGGGTATTCTGTGGCGAGGGTCTCACCTCCTGACTCCCCAAAGCCTTTCCACCATCTACAAGGCACGAGTAAGGAGTGTGATGGAATACTCTCCACTTGCCTGGATGAGTGCAACTCCAACAAC
Organism: Somniosus microcephalus; assembly: GCF_052327205.1. Taxonomy (NCBI): domain Eukaryota; kingdom Metazoa; phylum Chordata; class Chondrichthyes; order Squaliformes; family Somniosidae; genus Somniosus; species Somniosus microcephalus. The sequence goes on along the minus strand of NC_140988.1, from coordinate 380,359,798 downwards.
ACTCAAGAAGCTCGACACCATCCAGGACAAAGAAGCCCATTTGATTGGCACCCCATCCACCACCTTAAACATTCACTCCCTCCACCACCGGCGCACCGTGGCTGCAATGTGTACCATCTACAAGATGCACTACAGCAACTCGCCAAGGCTTCTTCGGCAGCACCTCCCAAACCCGCGACCTCTTCCACCTAGAAGGACAAGGGCAGCAGGCGCATGGGAACACCACCACCTCCAAGTCACACACCATCCTGACTTAGAAGTATATTGTCAATCCTTCATCGTCGCTGGGTCAAAATCCTGGAACTCCCTCCCTAACAGCACTGTGGGAGCACCTTCACCACACGGACTGCAGCGGTTCAAGAAGGCGGCTCACCACCACCTTCTCAAGGGCAACTAGGGATGGGCAATAAATGCTGGCCTTGCCAGTGACGCCCACATCCCATAAACAAATTAAAAATAACTAGGGAAGGGAGTTTTTTTTTGGGTGGGCAGTCCCTTTAACGGTCCGCGCGGCCCATTCAGAATTTAGCGCAATCGCGATATGTCCCATTGAGAAGCCGACAATCGGCCTGCGCGGACCCTCCAGTCAGCTGCGTGACCCGGTAGCTTAACGGGAAGATTGGTCAGCGCTCATGGACCGGTCGCCAAGCAATGGCCCACACTCTTAAAATTATGGACAGCAACAACTTGTATTTATATAGCGCCTTTAACATAGTAACATGTCCCAGGGCGCTTCACAGCAGCGTTAAACAAAATTTGACACCGAGCCACATAAGGAGATATTAAGGCAGGCGACCAAAAGCTTGGTCAAAGAGGTAGATTTTACGGAGCGTCTTAAAGGTGGAAAGAGAGGTAGAGAGGCGGAGAGATTTAGGGAGGGAATTCCAGAGCTTAGGGCTTCGGCAGCTGAAGGCACGGCCGCCAATGGTGGAGCGATTATAATCAGGGATGCTCAAGAGGCCTGAATTGAAGGAGTGTAGATTTCTCGGAGAGTTGTAGGGCTGGAGGATGTTACAGAGAAATGGAGGACCAAAATGGAGACCTACGCATGGAGACAGAGGGTATGGCTGAGGCACTAAACGAGTACTTTGCATCTGTCTTCACCAAGAAGATGCTGCCAAAGACATAGTGAAAGAGGAGGTAGTGGAGATACTGGATGGGATAAAAATTGATAAAAAGGAGGTACTAGAAAGGCTGGCTGTACTTAAAGTAGATAAGTCACCAGGACTGGATGGGATGCATCTTAGGATGCTGAGGGGAGTAAAGGTGGAAATTGCAGAGATACTGGCCACAATCTTCCAATCCTCCTTAGATACGGGGTTGGTGCCAGAGGACTGGAGAATTGCAAATGTTACACCCTTATTCAAAAAAGGGTGTAAGGATAAACGCAGCAACTACAGGCCAGTCAGTTTAACCTCGGTAGTGGGAAAGCTTTTGGAAACGATAATCCGGGACAAAATTAACAGTCACTTGGACACGTGTGGATTAATTAAGGGAAGCCAGCACGGATTTGTTAAAGGCAAATCGTGTTTATCTAACTTGATCGAGTTTTTTGATGAGATGACGGAGAGGGTTGATGAGGGCAATGCGGTTGACGTTGTGTACATGGATTTCCAAAAGGTGTTCGACAAAGTGCCACATGATAGGCTTGCCAGCAAAGTTGAAGCCCATGGAATAAAAGGGACAGTGGCAGCATGGATACGGAATTGGCTAAGTGACAGGAAACAGAGAGTAGTGGTGAACGGTTGTTTTTCGGACTGGAGGAAGGTACACAGTGGTGTTCACCAGGGGTCGGTTCTAGGACCACTGCTTTTCTTGATATACATTAATGACTTGTACTTGGGTGTACAGGGCATAATTTCAAAATTTGCAGATGACACAAAACTTGTAAGTATAGTGAACAGTGAGGAGGATAGTGATAGACTTCAAGAGGACATAGACAGGCTGGCGGAATGGGTGGACACGTGGCAGATGACATTTAACACAGAAAAGTGCAGAGTGATACATTTTGGTAGGAAGAACGAGGAGAGGCAATATAAACTAAAGGGTACAATCCTAAAGGGGGTGCATGAACAGAGAGACCTGGGGGTATATGTGCATAAATCGTTGAAGGTGGCAGGGCAGGTTGAGAAATCAGTTAAAAAAGCATACGGGATCCTGGGCTTCATAAATAGAGTTATAGAGTACAAAAGCAAGGAAATTATGATGAACCTTTATAAAACACTGGTTCGGCCTCAACTGGAGTATTGTGTCCAATTCTGGGCACCGCACTTTAGGAAGGATGTGAAGGTCTTAGAGAGGGTGCAGAAAAGATTTACGAGAATGGTTCCAGGGATGAGGGACTTCAGTTATGTGGATAGACTGGAGAAGCTGGGGTTGTTCTCCTTAGAGCAGAGAAGATTGAGAAGAGATTTGATAGAGGTGTTCAAAATCATGAGGGGGTCTGGACAGAATAGATAGAGAGAAACTGTTCCCATTGGCGGAAGGGTCGAGAACCAGAGGACACAGATTTAAGGTGATTGGCAGAAGAACCAAAGGCGACATGAGGAAAAACTTTTTTACGCAGCGAGTGGTTATGATCTGGAATGCACTGCCTGAAAGGGTGGTGGAGGCAGACTCAATCGTGGCTTTCAAAAGGGAGTTGGATAAGTACCTGAAGGAAAAGAAATTTGCAGGGCTACGGGGAAAGGGCGGGGGAGTGGGACTAGCTGAAGTGCTCTTGCAGAGAGCTGGCACGGGCTCGACAGGCCGAATGGCCGCCTTCAGTGCTGTAACCATTCTATGATTCTAAGAGAGAAAATACAGCAAGTAAATACTGAGTGGTATCTGCTGGGTTCAGTTCACCTCCACGCAAACCCATCAAAGACGCAAGTTTGTGCATTCCACCTCAGAAACCGTGAAGCCAAACGCCAGTTGAAAGTAACCTGGTGTGGAGCAACACTGACGCACTGCGAGCACCCTATCTACTTAGGAGTCACCCTTGACCGATGCCTCACCTTCAAGAACCACATCGAGAAGACAAAGGCAAAAGTGAGCGTACGAAACAACATCCTGAATAAGCTCACTAACACAAGATGGGGAGCAAGCCCGAAAACATTGCGAACCAGTGCACTTGCTCTTTGCTATTCCACTGCCGAATATGCCTGCCCTGCATGGGAAAGGTCTACTCATGCCAAGAAGATGGATGCCGTTCTGAATGCAAGCTGCCAATTTATCACAGGTTGCTTTAAACCAACAAACACCAACAGCCTATATATCCTGGCGGGTATCGCTCTCCCTGATATAAGGAGAACGGTAGCCAGCAAGAAAGAGCGACTCCGTCAAACATCAGATGAGAGGCACCCTCTGCATTGTCATACACCTACACCCAGCCGCCTAAAGTCAAGGAAGAGCTTCATGAACAGTGTTGTTCCATTACAATCAACCTCATCTGAAGCCCGCATCGCCTTGTGGAAAGACCGGCTCGCCAGTCTTGAACAACCCCCAGCGATGGAAATTTTACCCGATGAAAGCCTTCCCCCAGGAGCTAATTGCAACTGGGCAATCTGGAAGTGCCTTAACAGACTTAGGACCGGTGTAGGTTGCTCAAAGGTGTCACTAAGCAAATGGGGATATTCAACCAGCCCGACAACTTGTGAATGTGGAACTGAGGCACAGACTATGCAACATCTCCTGCAATGCCCATCGTTAGAGGAACCCTGCACTGTTGCAGATCTTGCCGAATCCAACAACAAGGCGCAAAAATGTGTCCAGTTCTGGCTGGGCTATGTGTAGACTGACCGTGGACACGATAAGAAGTTCTAGAATGGGGAGAGAGCTCCCTCTGCTGCCAGGGATGGGTATTATTCAATTCTCACTTGCTTGATTCAGCTGAGACAGAATTAAAAAGATTTCCCATTTATACAGCTCCCTTGTCACATCTCTCAGAAATCACAAAGTGTTTCACAGACAGCACATTACTTTAAAGTGCAGTCACCATTGTGATGTAGGCTTTGGGTGTCCAGGTGCCCAGATCACTAAAAATTAGGGCGAAAAATTATTAAAAAGGCCAATGGAATGTTGGCCTTTATCTCCCGGGGTCTGGAACACAAAGGGGTGAAGTTCTGTTCCAGCTGTACCGAGCTCTGGTCAGACCCCACCTGGACACTGCGTTCCGTTCTGGGCCCCGCCCCTCAGGAAGGATCGATTGGCCTCGGAGGGGGAGCAGCGCAGATTCACCAGAATGATACCGGGGCTAAAAGGGTTAAATTCTGAGGACAGGTGGCGCAGACTGGGCTTGTATTCCCCTGAATATAGAAGATTAGGGGGTGATCTAATCGAGGTGTTTAAGATGATTAAAGTATTTGATGGGGTAGAGAGAGAGAAACTGTTTCCTCTGGTGGGGGGAGTCCAGAACAAGGGGGCAGAACCTTAAAATTCGAGCCAGGCCGTTCAGGGGCGATGTCAGGAAGCACTTCTTCACACAAAGGGTGGTGGAAATCTGGAACTCTCTCCCCTCAAAAAGGCTGTGGGTGCTCAATTCAATTTTATTTGTCATATATGCAGCAACGTGTGTACTGCACAATGAAATGTTGATTTTTACAAGTCCTCCCAACATTGGAATAAATATGGCATAACAATATTAAAAATACTATTAGAAATACAGTAATAATAAATAAAACAACAGTAATAAATAATAATAAATTATACGTTCATGAGTCTTATGGCCTGGGGGTAGAAGCTGTTTCGAAACCTGCTGGTACGAGACCGTATGCTTCGGTATCTCTTACCGGACGGGAGCAGGGCGAAGAGGTTGTGGCTGGGGTGGCTCGCGTCTTTAATGATTCTCAGGGCCTTCCCCCGGCACCTCTCAGCGTAGATATCCTGCACAGCAGGTAGTTTAATTCCTATAGTATGTTGTGCAGCTTTCACCACCATCTGTAGAGCCTTGCGGTCTGTGGACCAATTAGAGCTTTCAAGACACAGATCGATAGATTTTTGTGAGGTAAGGGTATCAAGCGACATGGAGCAAAGGTGGGTAAAATAGAGTTGAGGTAGAGATCAGCCATGATCCAGTTGAAGAGCCTCGAGGGGCTGAATGGCCTCCTGCTGTTCCTGTCAGGCTCTCGGGACCAGTTGGAGCAGGCCAACACTGCCGCCTGCTGGGCATGGGGCTCAATTACAGGACCAGCCAGGCAGTGAACGGAAGCAAGTGAGACTGCAAGGGATTAAAAAGCCCTGGGGGGTGGGGGGGGGAAGTTCGGTTGCTTTGTGCAAAACAACTAGCGCCCGGGCGCGGTGCCGCTGACGCCTCCCGCCAGATTCAGCAGGAGGTTAGCGGCGGCGGTAGCCGGAAGCGCCCTGCGGCGCTGAGCCTCCGCCGGTGACATCATCGCCGCGCCCCGCTCGCGCCCCCCTGACCTACCGCCGGACGTTGTGTCCGACTGGGTCGGGGGGGGGGGTTGTTTTTGCGGCCTCGGCGGCACAAATTAAAGGGCGGTCAATTTATTTTTGGGCCGCCTGCCAGCACCCCGCACCCCCACCCCCGGCCTCCTCCCGCGCGGGGGGTGCTGTCCGCGGTTGGTCAGCCTGGCACGTACCGCCGCGATATTCAATGGGAGCGCCCCCAAGAGGGAGGGGCTGCCCTTCCACTAGCCTCGCCTCCTGCTTGGGGCGCTACCATTCAATTTCGGGCGTGTGGGGGGGGCGCTAACTTTTTCGGGGCGCCCCATAGGGGGCGCGAGCCAATTCCCTTCTCAATAGATCTCACAGGATCATGAGATGAATACAGTGGAGGGAGGCCATTTGGCCCATCTTAGCTAAACCATTCAGGAAAAACCTCCCAGACAGGTTCCCCTCCAAGTCACACACCGTCCTGACTTGGAAATATATCGCTGATCCTTCATCGTCGCTGGGTCAAAATCCTGGAACTCCCTCCCTAACAGCACTGTGGGAGCACCTTCACCACACGGACTGCAGCGGTTCAAGAAGGCAGCTCACCACCACCTTCTCAAGGGGCAATTAGGGATGGGCAATAAATGCTGGCCTTGCCAGCGACACCCACATCCCATGAATAAAAGGAGTACAATGGATACCTGGGAGCGATCGTCAGGCTATGGGTTGTTGGGAGAGATACATTTTAAACATAGAAGATAGGAGCAGGAGTAGGCCATTCGGACCCTCGAGCCTGTTCCGCCATTCAATGAGATCATGGCTGATCATCCAAACTCAGTACCCTGTCCCTGCCTTCTCCCCATATCCCTTGATCCCTTTAGCCTTAAGAAATATATCTAACTCGTTCTTGAATATATTTAATGAATTGGCCTCTACTGCCTTGTGTGGTAGAGAATTCCACAGGTTCACCACTCTCTGGGTGAAGAAATTCCTCCTCATTTCTGTCCTAAATGGCTTACCCCTTATCCTTAGACTGTGACCCCTGGTTCTGGACTCCCCCACCATCGGGAACATCCTTCCTGCATCTAGTCTGTCTAGTCCTGTTAGAATTTTATAAGTTTCAATGAGATCCCCTCTCATTCTTCTAAACTCCAGCGAGTATAAGCCCAATCGACCCAATCTCTCCTCATATGTCATTCCTGCCATCCCAGGTATCAGTCTGGTGAATCTTTGCTGCACTCCCTCCATGGCAAGAACATCCTTCCTCAGATAAGCCGACCAAAACTGCACACAATACTCAAGGTGTGGTGTCACCAATGCCCTGTACAACTGCAGCAAGACATCCTTGTTCCTGTACTCGAATCCTCTCGCTATGAAGGCCAACATACCATTTGCCTTCTTAACCGCCTGCTGCACCTGCATGCTTACCTTCAGCGACTGGTGCACAAGGACACCCAGGTCTCGTTGCACTTCCCCTTCTCCCAATCTATTGCCATTCAGATAATAATCTGCCTTCCTGTTTTTGCCACCGAAGTGGATAACCTCGCATTTATCCACATTATACTGCATCTGCCATGCATCTGCCCAATCACCCAACCTGTCCAAATCATACTGGAGTTTCTCTGCATCCTCCTCACAGCACACTTGTCCACCCAGCTTTGTGTCGTCTGCAAACTTGGAGATATTACATCTAGTTCCCTTGTCTAGATCATTAATATATATTGTGAAATAGCTGAGGTCCAAGGACCGATCCCTGCGGTACCCCACTAGTCACTGCCTGCCACTCGGAAAAAGACCCGTTTATTCCAACTCTTTGCTTCCTGTCTGCCAACCAGTTCTCTATCCAAGTCAATACCTTGTCCCCAATCCCATGTGCCTTAACTTTACACGCTAATCTCTTATGCAGGACTTTATCGAAAGCCTTCTGAAAGTCCAAATACACAACATCCACTGGTTCTCCCTTATCTATTCTACCAGTCACATCCTCAAAAAATGTTGTCTCCTCACCCAAGGGCACCAGCCTATCTATTCTGATAGAAGTGTGAAGCATGTTCAAAGACCGTTGAGTCGATTGCTTTGTGCACATCACCTGTTTTTTCTCACTCAGAGTTGTCAGATTCTGGAACGCTCGACCTGAGCAGCTGGTGGAAGCTGATTCCAGCAATGATTTAAAAGGGGAGTTGGACAGGTTCTCGAGGATGAGGCACTGACAGGGTTACGGACAAAAAGCGGGGGAGTGGGACTGAGCACCACTGCTCTTTCACAGAGCCAGCACAGGCACGACGGGCCGACTGGCCTCCTCCTGTGCTGTAAGTTTCTGTGATTCTATGAGTGGACCTATTGATGGCCTGGCACCAGCAGTGCCAGTGTTCGCCATAATGATTTGATTCAGCTGATTCCTCTGTGCTTGGGTACGGTGGGGTAGTGGTTATGCGACTGCACTAATAGCCCAGAGACTGTGAGTTCTAAACCCCAACCCAGGCTGTTTCAGAATTTGAATTCAGTTTAGAAAGGAAAATCTGGAATTAGCAAGCTGTCGTCAGTTAAAGTGATCCATGAAATCATTGGTATATAAAACAGAGAATGCTGGAAGTACTCAGTAGATCAGGCAGCATCTGGGGAGAGAGAAACAGAATTAACATTTCAGGTCGGTGACATCTGACAAACGGTCATTGACCTGAAACGTTAACCCTGTTTCTCTCTCCGCGGATGCTGCCTGACTTGCTGAGTGTTTGTCATAAGATACTTCACAGAATTACATAGATTGCCCAGCACAGAAACAGGCCATCTGGTCCGTGCCGGTGTTTATGCTCCACACGAGCCTCCTCCCACCCCTCTTCATCTCAACCCATCAGCATAACCCTCTATTCCTTTCTCCCTCATGTGTTTATCTAGCTTCCCCTTACACACATCTATACTATTCGCCTCAACCACTCCCTGTGGTAGCGAGTTCCACATTCTCACCACTCTCTGGTTAAAGAAGTTACTCCTGAATTCCCTATTGGATTTATTAGTGACTATCTTATATTTATCGACCACTAGTTTTTGTTAATTCATTCATGGGATGGGGGCGTTGCTGGCAAGGCCAGCATTTATTGCCCATCCCTAATTGCCCCTGAGAAGGTGGTGGTGAGCCGCCTTCTTGAACCGCTGCAGTCTATTGGTCTCCCTCATAAGTGGAAACATCTTCTCTACGTCGACCCGATCAAACCCTTTCATAATCGTAAAAACCTCTATTAGGTCACCCCTCAGCCTTCTCTTTTCAAGAGAAAAGAGACTCAGCCTGTTCATCATTTTCTGATAGGCATACCCTCGCGTTCCTGGTATCGTCCTTGTAAATCTTTTTTGCATCTTCTCCAGCGCCTCGATATCCTTTTTATAATCTGGAGACCAGAACTGTGCGCAGTACTCCAAGTGTGGTCTAAACAAGGTTCGAAACTAAAGTCCTTTAGGGAAGGAAACCTGCCGTCCTTACCCGGTCTGGGCCGATACGTGACTCCAGTCCCCACACCAACATGGTTGACTCTTAACTGCGCTCTGAAGTGGCCGAGCGAGACACTCCACTGTATCAAAACCACTACCAGCAGTTCAAGAAGAAGGCCCACCACCATCTTCTCAGAGCAATGAGGGATGGGCAATAAATGCCAGCCTTGCCAAAGACATCCACATCCCGAGAATGAATGCATTTTTTAAAACTTCCTTCATCCAGTTCCCTCCCCACGAAAATCACTGTATTAGAGTCCCCTCTCCATTCTTTAGCAGCGCAGTCGAAATTGTGATTGGTCCAATTCTTCAAAGGCGATTTTAACCCCACCGGGTGGGTGGGGAATTACAATCGCCCAAGTTACGGACCCGCCCTGCAGCTGTCAGAAGCTGACCATTTGGGATGTTAACATAAGAACACAAGAATTAGGAGCAGGAGTAGGCCAATCGGCCCCTCGAGCCTGCTCCGGCATTCAATAAGATCAAGGCTGATCTGATCCTAACCTCAAATCTCCTATCGCTCTCCATCCCTGGGAGAGGCGAAAAACCAGATAAAAACCCAATGGCCAATTTGGGAGAAAAAATCTGGGAAATTCCTCTCCGACCCATCTAGGCGATCGAAACTCGTCCAGGAGATCACTCTGTCCCTGTATTTCCTGCAGTACTTACCTTCTGTAAAAGATGATCTCCACCCCAGCCAGGAACAGGCCCAATTTACTCTTGAAGGACTCCTAGCTGGCAGCCTGATCCTGAGGTCTCCACTAATCCCTGTGAATAGAACCATCTCCTGAAATCTAACACAGAATTAGAACACAAGAAGTAGGAGCAGAACCAGGCTACACGGCCCCTGGGCCCGCTCCGCCACCCACAGGGCCATGACCGATCCAAACCTAGACTCATGTCCAATTTCCTGCCCGCTCCCCGTAACCCCTAATTCCCTTTACTTCTAGGAAACTGTCTATTTCTGTTTTAAATTTATTTAATGATGTAGCTTCCACAGCTTTCTGGGGCAGCAAATTCCACAGACCTACTACCCTCTGAGTGAAGAAGTTTCTCCTCATCTCAGTTTTGAAAGAGCAGCCCCTTATTCTAAGACTATGCCCCCTAGTTCTAGTTTCACCCATCATTGGGAACATCCTTACCGCATCCACCCGATCAAGCCCCTTCACAATCTTATATGTTTCAATAAGATCGCCTCTCATTCTTCTGAACTCCAATGAGTAGAGTCCCAATCTACTCAACCTCTCCTCATATGTCCAGCCCCTCATCCCCGGGATTAACCGAGTGAACATTCTTTGTACTGCCTCGAGAGCAAGTATGTCCTTTCTTAAGTATGGACACCAGAACTGTATGCAGTATTCCAGGTGCGGTCTCACCAATTCCTTGTATAACTGCAGCAATACCTCCCTGTTTTTATATTCTATCCCCCTAGCAATAAAAGCCAACATTCCATTGGCCTTCTTGATCACCTGCTGCACCTGCATACTAACTTTTTGAGTTTCGTGCACCAAGACCCCCAGATCCCTTTGTACTTCAGTACTTTCCAGATTCTTGCCATTAAGATAATAGCTTGCTCTATGATTTTTCCTGCCAAAGTGCATAACCTCACACTTTCCAGTATTGTATTCCATCTGCCAAATCTCTGCCCACTTACTTAGCCTGTCTATGTCCCTTTGCAGGTTTTTTATGTCCTCCTCACTCACTACTTTCCCTCCCATCTTTGTATCATCTGCAAACATTGATATGTTACACTCGGTCCCCTCCTCCAAATCGTTAATATAGATTGTAAAGAGTTGGGGTCCCAGCACTGACCCCTGCAGAACACCACTAGTTACTGATTGCCAGTCTGAGAATGAACCATTTACCCCAACTCTCTGCTTTCTGTTAGATAACCAATCGTCCACCCATGCCAGAACATTACCCCCAATCCTGTGATTTTTTATCTTGAGCAATAATCTTTTGTGTGGCACCTTGTCAAATGCCTTTTGGAAGTCTAAATACACTACGTCCACTGGTTCCCCTTTATCCACCATGTATGTTACGTCCTCAAAGAACTCAAGCAAATTTGTCAAACATGACTTCCCCTTCATAAAACCATGCTGACTTTGTCCTATTAAATTATGTTTATCCAAATGTCCCGTTACTGCCTCCTTAATAATGGACTCCAAAATTTTACCAACCACAGATGTTAGGCTAACTGGTCTATAGTTTCCAGCCTTCTGCCTACTACCCTTTTTAAATAAGTGTTAAGTATGTGTGTTGTATTGAACAATTAACACAAAGACTTAAACGTATAACTCAAACAGGTCTTTACTGGTTGGAGGTAGGGACTATACTGAATACAAGATTACTGCACAGTGCTTATATACCGGTGTGTTCACCCCCGGTATTACGTCTACAGCAGCCTGAGAAAGTAGTACATTTCTTAAGGTGGAACAGGCTTAAGCTCTCTTAAGGTGGAACAGGTTACATACACAACACTCCTCCCTTCTTAGCTTTATAGTCATCCCCCCCATTTAACATAACGTAATAACATATATACATATATAACTTCATGTTTAACGTAACATATCACAGATTCAGTCTCTGCGGAAAACAGTTCACAGATTCAATCTCTACGAACAGTTGCAACATACTCTTAGTGGGAACAGTTTACAGGTTCAGTCTCTGTGGGAACAGTTCGTAAATTCAGTCTCTGATCTTAATTCGTTCCAGACAGCATCTTTTCGTAGTGTTCGGCCGGAGGTAGTAGAAGTAACAATATTTTAAACAATTATTATTTTCGGCCTCTTCTTTTTCTTTTCTGCCTTTTTACAACTCTTGTCGTTCCCATCTTCTCGGCGGACAGCTGTAATGCTACCAACTCTCTATGTTCTTTAGACCTTAAGTGCTTCCTCCGGATTTCAGCACTTTGGGAGTTTCCATCACAATTTGGGCATACCACATCCTCGTAGTATTCACTATCACTCAACAGGTCGAGAGGCCCTTCTACTTCTTCCTTACCCAACTGGACGCTATCCGACTGCTGTTCCTTCTCTATCTCTCTTACTTCCCGTAGTAGAGCCACCTTCTTCCGATGTTCCGTAGACTTTTGGTGCTCCTCCATGATTTCTGCACTTTGGGGGTCGAAGTTACAAGCTGGGCAGGACAGGACATCGTAATATTCGGAGTCGTCCGACAGGTCATGGTAATATTCGGTGTCGTCCTGAGCTAGGCCAGCGAGAGGGTCGTCTATTTCCTCCATACCCAGCTGGACGTTAGCCAGCTCTTGTTCCAAATCCAGACATCTTTCCTGAAGAGACTTCTTCATGTGTACCTCTGCATCCAGCTTTTTCTGGGCTTTCAGCAAGTCGTTTACTAGTGACCTCATTTGTGATTTTAATACTTCAACTTCCTTTGGAGATTGATTGCTCGGACTATGCAGTCCCTCTACCAGAGCAGCTGTTTCAGCGGTCTGTTGTTCTACATTGACGTGAGTCAGCGTACTTTTGGCATCCAATGGCTGCTCTGTTGCAGTCGTTTCAGTCTGTGTCGTCACATCAGCCATCTCAATGACTTTTGAGAGCTCCGAACCCTTTTCCTTTGAAGATCGCAGCTCGTGTTCAAGTTTTTCCCATTTCAGAGTCTTGTCCCTCAGCATATGAAGGAGTTGGCTGACCGTTAACTCTTCTGACACCAGATTATGGCACGCACCTTCAGAACCTGAATCAGCTTTGATTCGTTCGGCCTCCTCGCGCAGATGGTTGGTGTGCTCCTGCTCCATTTTCTCCATCAGTTGCTTCTGTTGCCTTTCCAGATTCTCCCACTCTGTAACAAAGAACTTTTTTATTTCATTCATCTCTTGCTCAAAACGGCGAATCATTTGTTCTAATTGCTGTTGTAGTTTGAAATGGAGTTGAGTTCGAGCCCAGTGTCCCTCAAAAATGTGCATATCAGTAGACTTGACAGACTCAGAATTCTCTGTTAAACTATGTTGTTGTTGCTCAGTGGAATTCTGTGCTGAAACTTTGTCTTTTGCACATGCGTTGGTCTTACCATCATCAGTTCTAGAGTCTGGGCTGATTATCTGCACCGAGTTCTCACTCTTTATGGCTTTTAGCGAATGCCAGTCCATATTTATGTTTCTAAACCACTCCCGGCCTAGTAGTGGTGGACCTCCCTCCGGTAGCACATATAAGTCCATTATTTGACTTCCTTCGCCCTTGTTGGCCACTGCAACCTTTATTGTCCCGATGGGGTACACTCTCTGCCCCGTGTAGGTTGTCAATATAATCTCCGTATCCTGTAGGGGAATATGTTGGAATAACCTTCTGTAATCTTTCTTATTCATGACCGACAATGCCGATCCAGTGTCCAATTCCATTTTTACTTGGACTCCTTCTATCTGAAGAGTAACCCAAATTGTCTGGAGGTCTGCACCCTTACCAACGTTGAGTACCCTTAAGCTAGCCAGTTCAATACTGCTTGCGTCTGAATCGGACTCCTGTTCGGCCACCTTGTGTACCTTTGCGTATTTCCCTTGCGGTGACTTCTTGTTGCTGGTCTTCTTCCCTGACCTGCATACTCTAGCTATATGTCCAAGCCTACCACAAGTTCTACATTCTTGGTTTTTAAACCAACACTGGTTCTGATCATGCGTTGTCTTTCCACAACGATAACATTTGCCAGAACTCACACCCAATTTGTGTGCACTGAGCTCCGGTGACCGTAGCTGCATTACTGCCGTGCCTCTCGCTGCGGCTTCGTGTGCTGCTGCCATAGTGACCGCCTTCTCAAGCGTCAGCTCATTCTCCTTGAGCAGTCGCTTTTGTGTATCCTGTTTAAATAAACCACACACAAATTTGTCTCGTAGTGCATCTGTCAGTCCCGTTCGAAACTGGCAATATTTCGCTAATTTACGCAATTCCAGCAAATATTCAGCATTGCTTTCATGCTGTAGCTGCCTTCTGTCGTAAAATTTAAATCGTTCCGCTAGCATCAGCGGCGTGGGGTTTAGATGATCTTTCAGGACAGTAACAATCTCATCGAACGTCTTATCCGCCGGTTCATCTGGTGATAACAGGTGTTTCAATTGCCCGTATGTCTTCGCACCCATTAAATTTAATAATGTTAGAGCTTTATCTTGGTCACGAATTTTATTGGCCTTACAATAATTTTTAACTCGTTCAACATATATGGCCCAATCTTCGATGTCACTATCAAAGTTGCTAATATTCCCGTGTTTAGGCATTGTAGTACTTTATCAGATTTGCAATTTCTCAGATTTTTTTTTTTTTACTGCTATCCAAGATGGCGGCTTCCCGCTCTTGCCGTCGTCCTCCGCCCACAAAATGGCGGTTTTCCCGCGCTTGGCGGTCTTCACCCGTCCCCCGACGCCGTCTCCCTTCAGCCCCCGAGTGCGGCCCTTATCTCCGCCGCGATCGATGGCCCGCGCTTTTCACCGCGGCTCTCGCGCCTTCAGTGTCTGCCGACGCTGCGCCTTTCAGCCCGAGTGCGGCCCTTATCAGGGATTTCGATCGATGGCCCGGCTGCGCCTCGCACTTGAAAGCGGCCCGGCCCTTATCAGTGCTTGCGATCGATGGCCCGGCTGCGCCCCTCACTTCAAAGCGGCCCGGCCCTTATCTGCCGATCGCTATCGCCCTGTACCTCTCTCTTCCCCAGTCCTGTCTTCTACTCCGGTTCACAAGCTGATGGAGGCTTCAGGGTCCTAATGCCTGTCGCTTCCAGTGGGGTGGTGAGTGGTGAGGTTTGAAACCTCTCTTCAACCGCCGTGGAATAACTGCCGCAGGGTAAGAACCTGACTCGTCGCCAGTGTTAAGTATGTGTGTTGTATTGAACAATTAACACAAAGACTTAAACGTATAACTCAAACAGGTCTTTACTGGTTGGAGGTAGGGACTATACTGAATACAAGATTACTGCACAGTGCTTATATACCGGTGTGTTCACCCCCGGTATTACGTCTACAGCAGCCTGAGAAAGTAGTACATCTCTTAAGGTGGAACAGGCTTAAGCTCTCTTAAGGTGGAACAGGTTACATACACAACAATAAGGGTGTTACATTAGCAGTTTTCCAATCTGCCGGGACCTTTGCTGAGTCCAGGGAGTTTTGGAAAATTATTACCAATGCATCCACAATCCCTACCGCCACTTCCCTCAAGACCCTAGGATGTAAGCCATCAGGTCCAGGGGATTTATCCGCCTTGAGTCCCATTATTTTACCGAGTACCAATTCCTTAGTGATTTTAATCGTATTTAGCTCCTCCCCCCCTAGAGCCCCCTGTTTGTCCAGTGTTAGGATATTCTTAGTGTCCTCTACCGTAAAGACTGAAACAAAATATTTGTTCAGCGTTTTTGCCATCTCCATGTTTTCGACCATTAATTTCCCGGTCTCATCCTCTAAGGGACCAACATTTACTTTAGCCACCCTTTTTCTTTTTATATAACTATAGAAACTCTTGCTATCTGTTTTTATATTTTTTGCTAATTTACTTTCATAATCTATCTTCCCTTTCTTAATCAATCTTTTAGTTATTTTTTGCTGTCTTTTGAAGACTTCCCAATCTTCTATCCTCCCACTAGATTTGGCTACCTTATATGCCCTTGTTTTTAGTCGGATACTATCCTTAATTACTTTACTTAGCAATGGAGACTGTCATTTCTTTTACACCCTTTTTTCCTCAGTGGAATATATATTTTTTGAAAGTTGTAAAATAACTCCTTAAATGTACACCACTGCTCATATACCGTCTTACCCTTTAATCTATTTTCCCAATCCACTCTAATCAATTCCGCTCTCATACCTTCATAGTCTCCTTTATTCAAGCTCAGTACGCTTGTTTGAGATCCAACCTTCTCACCCTCTAATTGAATATGGAATTCAACCATGTTATGGTCACTCATTCCAAGGGGATCCTTTACTAGGACATTTTTAATTAATCCTGACTCATTACACAGGACCAAATCTAAGGTTGCTTGCCCCCTGGTCGGTTCAGTTACATACTGCTCAAGAAACCCATCCCTAATACACTCAATGAACTCTTCCTCAAGGCTGCCCTGCCCAATTTGATTTGTCCAGTTAATATGATAGTTAAAATTATAGCTGTTCCCTTATTACCAGCCCCAACTATTAATACACCGTCCCACAGAGTTGCCACTGTTCGGAGGCCTATAGACTACGCCCACTAGTGTTATTTTCCCCTTATTATTCCTTATCTCCACCCAAACTGTTTCACTATCCTGATCCTTTGACCCAATATCATTTCTCTGTATTACAGTGATTCCTTCCTTTATTAACAAAGCCACCCCACCTCCCCTTCCTTCCTGCCTGTCCTTCCTGATTGTTAAATACCCTGGTATGTTTAATTCCCAGTCATGGTCACCCTGCAGCCATGTTTCTGTAATGGCCACAAGATCATACCCAAATGTAGTTATTTGTGCCATTAACTCGTCCATTTTGTTACAAATGCTACGTGCATTCAGATAATGAACTTTCAAATATGTTTTGTGACATTTAGTTCCTGCTTTTTCCCCTTTTACTACTTTACCTTTTACTCCATACCTTCTGTCCCTTCCTGACACACTCTGGTTTTTAATTCCCCTACTGCTACCTAGGTCTATGACCTTCTCCGTTGTCATTTTTATTATTTGCTCTCTAGATACCTCCCCCCCACTAATTAGTTTAAAGCCCTCTCTACAGCCCTAGTTATTCGATTTGATAGGATTCTAGTCCCAGCACTGGCCAAGTGAAATCCATCCCAACGGAACAGCTCCCTCCTGTCCCAGTACTGGTGCCAGTGTCCCAAGAAGCAAAACCCATTTCTCCCACACCAGTCTTTGAGCCACGCATTTAACTCTTTAATTTTATTTATCCTAGCCAAATTCGCTCGTGGCTCAGGTAATAACCCAGAGATTATTACCCTTGAGGCTCTGTTTTTTAATTTGACCCCTAGCTGCTCATACTCCTTTAACAGAACCTTCTTCCTAGTCCTATCTATGCCGTTGGTACCAACATGGACCACGACAACTGGATCCACCCCCTCCCACTCCAAGTTTCTTTCCAGCCCAGAGGAGATGTCCTTAACCCTGGCACCGGGCAGGCAACACAGCCTTCGGGACTCTCACTCTCGACTGCAGAGAACCCTATCTATCCCCCTAATGATACTATCCCCTACCACTACAACATTTCTTTTTACTCCCCCCTCTTGAATGGCCCCCCATTCCACGGTGCTGTGGCCAGGTTGCTCATCCCCCCTGCAGAACAGATGAATGCGTGGCTAAAGGGATGGTGCAGGAGGGAGGGCTTTAGTTTCCTGGATCACTGGGTCTGCTTCTGGGAAAGGTGGGACTTGTACAAGTCGGACGGTTTACACCTGAACCAGAGGGGAACTAATATCCTTGCGGGGAGGTTTGCTAGCATTGCTGGGGGGGGTTTAAACTAACTTGGCAGGGGGATGGGGTACAGAGTGGAGATATAGTAGGGGGTGATTTACAGCCAAATACAGAGGAAAAAACAAGTCAGCTGGGAAGGCAGAGCAAATATGTGAAGGCAAAAGGGAATATGGCAGGGCTGGAAGGCATTTATTTTAATGCAAGGAGTCTTGCAAATAAGGTGGATGAACTGAAGTTGTTGTTGAACACATGGGAGTACGATATTGTTGCCATCACGGAGACATGGTTGAGGGAGGGTCAGGACTGGCAGCTCAATATTCCGGGGCATAGAATCTTCAGGCGAGACAGAGGGGGGTGTAAAAGGGGAGGGGGTGTTGCAATATTAATTAAGGAGTCAATTACTGCTGTAAGGAGGGATGATATATTAGCGGGTTCCTCAAATGAGGCCATATGGGTAGAACTTAAAAACAAAAAGGGGGCAAGCACTTTGCTGGGAGTGTACTATAGGCCCCCAAACAGTCAGGGGGAGATAGAGGAACAGATATGTAGGCAAATCTCAGAGAAGTGTGAAAATAATAGGGTAATAATAGTGGAGGATTTCAACTTCCCCAATATAAATTGGGATAGTCAGAGTGTGAAAGGCTTAGAGGGTGCAGAATTCTTAAAGTGCATCCAGGAGAGCTTTTTGAGCCAACATGTAGAAAGTCCTACAAGAGAGGGGGCGGTACTGGACCTAATTCTGGGGAATGTAGCCAGGCAAGTGGTGGAAGTATCAGTAGGAGAGCATTTTGGCGACAGTGACCATAATTCGGTGAAATTTAAGGTGGTCATGGAAAAAGACAAAGACGGCCCGGAAATAAGGGTTCTAAATTGGGGGAAGGCCGATTTTAATATGATAAGGCAGGATCTGGCCAAAGTGGACTGGGAGCAGCTACTTATAGGAAAATCCACATCAAAACAGTGGGAGACTTTCAGAAGGGAAATAGAGAGAGTACAGCGCCAACATGTTCCTGTAAAGGTCAAGGGTGGGACCAACAAGCAAAGGGAACCTTGGATGACAAGGGAGATACATAAATGCATTAGAAATAAAAGGGGGGCTTTTGGCAGTTACAAAAGACTAAAGACGGAAGAAGCCCTAGAGGAGTATAAAAAGTGCAGGGGCATACTTAAAAAAGAAATTAGGAGGGCGAGGAGGGGCCATGAAATAACACTGGCGAGCAAAATAAAGGAAAATCCTAAGATGTTTTATAAGTATATTAAGGGCAAGAGGATAACCAGGGAAAGGGTAGGGCCCATTAGGGACCAAAGTGGCAATCTGTGTGTAGAGCCAGATGATGTAGGCGGGGTTTTAAATGAATTTTTTGCATCTGTGTTCACTATGGAGAAAGACGATGCAGACATAGAAATCGGGCAAGGGGACTGTGACATACTTGAACATATTAGCATCGAGAGGGAGGAGGTGCTAGCGGTTTTAGCAGGCCAAAAAGTGGATAAATCCCCAGGCCCGGACGAGATGTATCCCAGGCTGCTGTGGGAGGCAAAGGAGGAGATTGCAGGGGCTCTGACACAAATTTTCAGAACCTCTCTGGCCACAGGGGATGCACCAGAGGACTGGAGAACAGCTAATGTAGTACCATTATACAAGAAGGGTAGCAGGGATAAACCAGGGAATTACAGGCCAGTGAGCCTAACATCTGTGGTAGGGAAATTATTGGAAAAAATTCTGAGGGACAAAATTAGTCTCCACTTGGAGAGGCAAGGATTAATCGGGGATAGTCAGCATGGCTTTGTCAAGGGTAAATCATGTCTGACAAATCTGATTGAATTTTTCGAGGGGGTGACTAGGGAGGTGGATGAGGGAAATGCTGTGGATGTGGTTTACATGGACTTCAGTAAAGCTTTTGACAAAGTCCCGCATAGGAGACTGGTCAAGAAGGTAAGAGCCCATGGGATCCAGGGTGCCTTGGCGCGTTGGATCCTAAACTGGCTGAGTGGCAGGAGGCAGAGGGTGATGGTCGAAGGTTGCTTTTGTGACTGGAAGCCTGTGTCCAGTGGGGTACCTCAGGGATCGGTGCTGGGTCCCTTGTTGTTTGTGATCTACATAAATGATTTGGATGAGAATGTAAAAGGTATGATCAGTAAGTTTGCAGATGACACGAAAATTGGTGGGGTGGTAAATTGCAAGGAGGAAAGCCTCAGGCTACAGGACGATATAGACAGGTTGGTCAGTTGGGCGCAAAAGTGGCAAATGGAATTTAACCCTGAAAAGTGCGAGGTGATGCATTTTGGACGGACAAATAAGGCAAGGGAATACACAATGAGTGGTAGGACCCTAGGAAGTACAGAGGGTCAGAGGGACCTTGGTGTACATGTACATAGATCTCTGAAGGCAGCGGAACAGGTAGATAAGGTGGTTAAAAAGGCATATGGGATACTTGCCTTCATTAGCCGAGGCATAGAATATAAGAGCAGGGAGGTTATGATGGAGCTGTACAAAATGCTGGTGAGGCCACAGCTGGAGTACTGTGTGCAGTTCTGGTCGCCTCACTATAGGAAGGATGTGATTGCTTTGGAGAGGGTGCAGAGAAGATTCACCAGGATGTTACCTGGGATGGAGCGCCTCAGCTATGAAGAAAGACTAAACAGGCTGGGGTTGTTTTCCTTGGAGCAAAGAAGGCTGAGGGGGGACCTGATTGAGGTGTACAAAATGATGAGGGGCATCGATAGGGTAGACAAAGAGGAACTTTTCCCCTTAGTAGGGGGGTCAATAACAAGGGGGCATAGATTCAGGGTAAGGGGCAGGAGATTTAGAGGGGATTTGAGGAGGAACTTTTTCACCCAGAGGGTGGTTGGAATGTGGAACTCAATGCCTAAAAGGGTGGTAGAGGCAGGAACCCTCACAACATTCAAGAAGCATTTGGATGAGCACTTGAAATGCCATTGCATACAGGGCTATGGACCAAATGCTGGAAAATGGGATTAGACTGGACAGGGATGGATGGGCGGCGCAGACACGATGGGCCGAAGGGCCTCTTTCTGTGCTGTAAAACTCTATGACTCTATGACTCTATGACTCCCCGCTCCCGTCCTCACAGGGAGTAAGAACCTTGAACCTGTTTGACAAGAGCAAGGGCTGCAGCTCCTTCAACACTACCTCCTGGATCCCCGTACCTGCCTCACTCATAGTCACACCGTCTTGTCCCTGACCACAGACTACATCTGAATTAATTAATTTCATAGGTGTGACTACCTCCTGAAACGTAGAGTCCAGGTACTTCTCCCCCTCCCTGATGTGTCGCAGTGTCTGAAGCTTGGTCTCAAGCTCTTTAACATGGAGCCTGAGTTCCTCTAGCAGCAAACACTTATCGCAAATGTAATCACCGTGAGCCTCAATGGGGTCCACCGGCTCCCACATTTTGCAACAGTAACACATCACCTGTTCGCCCATTTCTATGTAATTAATTAAATTTCTTATTATTAGTTATGAAGACCCTCTGCCCCGATATAGATGATATCACACCACTATTTAATAGGTCTTACCAACTTATAAGGTATAACAGAGAGTCCAAAAATCTATCTATCTCAGCTTTGAATATACTCAACGACTCAGCATTCACAGCCCTTGGGACAGAGAATTCCAAAGATTCACAACCCTCTGAGTGAAGAAATTTCTCCTCATCTCAGTCTTAAATGGCCAACCCCTTATCCTGAGACTATGACCCCTAGTTCTAGACACTCCAGACAGGGGGAAACAACCTCTCAGCATCTACCCTGTCAATCCCCTTCAGAATCTTATGGGGGAATAATTCAGTTGCTTTGCGCAAAGCACCTAGTGCCTGGTGCGACGCCATTAACGCTTCCCGCGGAATTCGGCGGGAGATTAGCGGCGGCGGTAGCCGGTCGCGCCCTGTGGCACTGCGCCTCTGGTGATGACATCATCACAGTGCGCAGCGCCCCACTCGCACCCCGGCCGCAAACCTTGGTCGTGCCCCCTGACCTACCGCCGGACGCTATCTCCGACAGGGTCGGGGGGGGCCGTGTTTGCGGCGGCGGCGGCGATAATTAAAGGGCAGGTGCCGGGTGGCCATTTTTTTTGCGCCGCCTGCCAGCACCTGCCCCCTCTGACCTCCCCCACCGCGGGGTGCCGGCCGCGATCAGGCAGTCTGGCGCTCCTCTTGAGGGCCGGGCTCTTTTCCCGGCACCCCGCTCCCCGGTGGTCCAGCAGGGCCCCAGTGCGCGCTTCGCTAGGCCCCGCCCCTTTAATCAGGGGAGGGAGGCCGGCAGTACCGCGGCGCTACGATCCGACCCGCGCGGTGCTGTTGCACGTAGCACCGCGATATTCCATGGGAGCGCCCCAAGCGGGGGGGGGAGTGCTTCCAGTAGCCCCGCCTCCTGCTTGGGGCACTACCATTCAATTTTGGGCCCGGGGGCGCTAACTTTTTTGGGGCGCTAAAAGTAGCGAATTATCGCCCCAAAGGGGGCGTGAGCCAATTTTTGCCCCTGTATGTTTCAATGAGATCACCTCTCATTCTTCTAAACTCCAGAGAGTATCGGCCCATTCTACACAATCTCTCATCATAGGACAACCCTCTCATCCCAGGAATCAATCTAGTGAACCTTCGTTGCACCGCCTCCAAGGCAAGTATATCCTTCCTTAGATAAGCAGACCAAAACTGTGCCCAGTACTCCAGGTGTGGTCTCACCAAGGCCCTGTACAATTGCAGTAAGACTTCCTCACTCCAACTCCCTTGAAATAAAGGCCAACATACCATTTGCCTTCCTAATTGCTTGCTGTACCTGCATGCTAACTCTCTGTGTGTTGTGTTTAACTTGAGCAGGCAGTATAATCACCCGGTGCGGTCCTTTTTGACAGATGCCTGTCGTGTCCGGATGATGTCGGAGTTCCGAGCGGGGAATGTGGCTGTGAGTTTCCAGCCCAGGTGCTAACCCAGCGAGGAACAGGATCGGGCCCCCAAAAGAAAGGGGACCTTTTAAATCTTTCCTGGGGGCCAGGAGGAGCACGTGGATAGCTCAGGCCTCCCCTGTCGTGGTCACACCCCAGCCCGCCCCGATCCTGGTTCTCCCTGATTCCACCACTTACCTGGTCTCGGCGGGTGGCCTCCAATCCGTGCGATTTTTCCACCGCTTCCCGCGGAACAGGAGGGAGGTCAGCTGGCGGGATTTAAATGAGGCCCGGCCATTGAAACCGGTCTGGTCTGATTCTGTCGTGGGGTGGGTGTTGGGGGGAGGTAGGAGTGAAGGTGATTAACCTGCGGGCATGAGTTCCCATCAGAAACCCGCTCACAGTTAAACTCCAGGCCTATCTTTCTTCATTCCTCTCACAAATCCCAACAGCTTCCACCATTGCCCTTCTGTGGCTCCATGCTTAGACCTTCCTCACTTATTGCCTTACTATCATAGCATCATCGAATCATACAGCACAGAAGGAGGCCATTCGGCCCACCGTGCCTGTGCCGGCTCTTTGAAAGAGCTCTCCAATTAGTCCCATTTCCTTTTCCCTTTCCCCGTAGCCCTGCAAATTTTTCCTTTTAAAGTATTTATCCAATTCTCTTTTGAAAGTTACTATTGAATCTGCTTCCACCGCCCTTTCAGGCAGCGCGTTCCAGATCACAACAACTCGCTGCGTAAAAACATTTTGTCCTCATCTCCCCCTCTGGTTCGTTTTCCAATCACCTTAAATCTGTGTCCTCTGGTTACCGACCCTCCTGCCAGTGGAAACAGTTTCTCCTTATTTACTCTATCAAAACCCTTCATCATTTTGAACACCTCTATCAAATCTCCCCTTAACCTTCTCTGCTCCAAGGAGAACAATCCCAGCTTCTCCACATAACTGAAGACCCTCATCCCTCTATGGATTTCGAGTGGAACTCCCACATCTCCTCCTTCACTAAAGGTGCCAACAAAAGGTTCCATTTCTTCTTTTTCCTACATTACAACAGTGACTACACTCCAAAAGCACTTCATTGGCTGTAAAGCGCTTTGAGACGTCCGGTGGTTGTTAAAGACGCTATAGAAATCCAAGTCTTCCTTCCTTCCTTCCTTTGCCAAACTTTTCATTTCCTGTCAACAACCTATGAGGACAAATTGAGTAAATGGGCCTATATTCTCGAGCGTTTAGAAGGTGAACTCATTGAAACATACAAGATTCTGAAGAGGATTGATAGGGTAGATGCAGGGAGGATATTTCCCCTGGCTGGGGAATCTAGAATTGGGGGGCATTGTAATGATATCAGCAAATAGTGATGGTATTTGCCTGTTTGATTATGATGCCTTACCAGCATATTTGCCTGATTGATTATTTATGCCTGACCAGCAGAGGGCATGTGATAGAGAGAGAGTTTTAGTTTCGTTTTAGATGGATCTCTAAGATGGTGTCTCCTGTAATGCTGTTAACTGAGTTGAACAAACTTTAGGTTAAAAGACATTGGCCTAGAAATTCATTGACGCCACTTTTGGGGCGCTAAAGTGGGGCGTCCGCTAAAGTTTGCGGCCGCCGCCAAATCGATGCCACTTCTCCGATATTCATTAGCTTTGCCCTAGGAGTTCGGGCGAGCGCTAAAACTGCTGCTGGACGCCTCTCTTTGGGCGCTAAGCCGGAGGTGGTGATCGATAGCGCCGAGGCCGGGCGCAGCGCAGGTGCGGCCATCTCGTGATTGACAGCAGACACCCTGGCGCCAGCCAGCTCTTAAGGGGGAAGGGTCGACTGTGTCTGCTGCCACGCACTGGATAGTGGAGCCCTCCAGCTAGGCCTGAACGCTGCTGCTGGACCCAAATAGCGCCTGAAGACATGGAGAAGGCCCGTGAACGTGCGCAGCGCTTCTCAGAGCATGATCTGAGTGTGCTGATTGCTGCTGTGGAGAAGAGGCGCCATGTTTTGTACCCGGACAATGGCAAGAAGGCGACGGTCCGCGTCTACAGGAGAGCCTGGAGGCATGTCGCCACCAAGCTGTCAGCCAACAGCGACGTCCCCAGGAGCGGTGCCCAATGCCGCAAAAAGTTAAATGACCTCACACGCATTGTCAGGGTGAGTACCCTTTCCAATGACCTCCTCATCCTTGCATGTGCACCTCACATTATGGGCAAAGGGACCTGAAAGCTCTAATGGCCAGCCTTCATTCAGCAGCTCTGGGACAGGCATGAGCATCAATTGCACATTCTGCACTTAACACACTGGCCAAGCTATTCCACCATGGGAGGCATTGCACACCAGATCATGGCGACACACTGGCCAGGCTATTCCACCATGGGAGGCAGTGCACACCAGATCATGGCGACACACTGGCCAGGCTATTCCACCATGGGAGGCAGTGCACACCAGATCATGGCGACACACTGGCCAGGCTATTCCACCATGGGAGGCAGTGCACACCAGATCATGGCGACACACTGGCCAAGCTATTCCACCATGGGAGGCAGTGCACACAAGATCACGGCGACACACTGTACTTAGAGGCCGTCCTTTCTCTTGCAGGCCAAGCTGGCGAATAATCGCAAGAGCCAGACTGCGACCGGGGGAGGCCGACCCCATATCCAGCCACTCACCGACCTGCAACATCGCGTGGAGCGCCTCATGGGTGGCCGGGTGATTGGGCCCGTTGCATGTGGAGATGCCGACCCTGTTCTGGGCAGCAATGGTAAGGACATCACCTTTTGCACCTCTCTCGTCCCACTTGCGCATCAGATCTACATCCTTTGCCACTGTCCGACCAATGCGCTGAGTGCCACCACTCATGCATCCCACACTGACGCCCTCTCCTCACTCTAAAGCTACTCTTGTGCCTTCCTGCTTTCAGATGGTCAAGAGGAGGTCCCTCAACTTGCCAGTGACAGACCCTCCGAGGAGGAGCAGGAGGAGGAGCAAGAGGAAGGCGGCCCATCAGGGGAACCCTCAGCCGCGGCCACCCAGGCCAATGTAGGGGACACGTCTTCCCTGGAGGGCAGCGTGGCGGAAGTGTCGAAGGGGAGGGGAGCTCCTGGGACCTGCGGGCTGCAGAAAGGCGGGAGGGGGGTGGAAGCTCGGCGGCCTTCTCCCCAGAGGGGGAAAGCGTCGGAGGGGAGTCCAATTGCTGGGCCCAGCGGCCTCCAGCAATGCAGGAAGGGTCGGCCAGCTCGGCGGCCTTCTCGCCAGAGGGAGAGTCCGGCCTCCAGTCAGGAGATGCTCTTCGCCAAGGAGATGGAACGCCTCGAAGACTTGTCCGCGGACTCGGAGCGCCGGCACACGGAGCTCATGGCGGCAGTGGCACGGTTGCCTGAGTCCATCGATTCCCTCTCTCGGAGTGTGGCCGAGTTCGGGCCCTCAGAGGCCACCAGTCAGGTGGAATACCGGGCAGATCAGGCAGCGAGTCGGGCGGAATTCGGGGCAGCTCTGTCAGCGACTGGCCAGGTGATCAGTGGTGCCGTCCAGTCACTGGCTGCTCTGATGCAGTCAGTGAACAGGTCAACACGGGCACTCACTGCTGCCACACTCGCTGTGTCAGCCAGGCATCGCCAGGGCACCCGGCGCGCTGCAGCAGCACAGCGGTCTGTCCCTCGGCAGATTGGTGCGCATGCTGCAGTGCTGGCCCGGGTGAGTGCCAGTGTCTCAGGCGAACAGCGAGCACCTGCCATCCGCCAGCTTGCCGCCATTCCTCCAGCCGCCACTGCCACTCCCCCAGTGGAGCTGCCAGGAGCTGCTGCAGTGACTGATGCTGGCCAGCCACAGCTGCAGCAATCAACAGCCGCCCGCTCGACGGCCAGACCTCGACTAGGCCGACCCCCAAGGGCATCTGCCGTCACGACATGTGCCCCTCAGGAGCCTGCCCCCAGCCTTGCAGCAGCCAATGACCTTACTTTGAGGCAGAGCAGCAGGGCGGGCAGGGGCCACCCAAAGATGGCCAAGGCATCGCCCTAGCGGGCCAAATAGTCGAATGTGTGGCCATTTGTGTTTGTTTCTTGAGGCCGAGAATTGGATGTTTGTTTTTTGAAGGCCGATGATGTGATGTTTGTTTTTGACGAAGGCCGAGAATGACGGCCATTTTAGTTGCCCTGTTTTGTTAATCCTCTCCAGGTTGTGGGAGCGAGTAATGTGTTTGAGTGTTTTTTGGGGGTTTCGTCTGTTTTTGGTTTTCATGTGGGAAGGGCCCAGAGTTTGTACAATAAACCATTTTATTTATTCACATTGTCCATGTTTGATCTTTGAAGTGTTTGCTGCCTTAACCGGCTGAGGGCTTGCGGAGCGGCTGCAATCATGTTCTATCATTGGCACAAGCCATTCCCTGACAGGGGGCCTAGAAGTGACGTTCAATAAGCCGCCGACGGGCGGCCCTTGGACCTTGTGCGTCCCTCCGGGGCTGGTACTCCTCGTCCTCATCGTCCTCATGCTCCTCCTGCTCCTCCTCCTGAGGTGGTGGTCCAACGTGAGGTGGCAGTGCCTGAGTCCTGCGGATAGCCAGGTTGTGCAGCATGCAGCAAACGACGACGAATTGGGAGACTCGATCCTGCGAATACTGGAGGGCTCCCCCGGAGCGATCGAGACAGCGGAACCGTTGCTTGAGCATGCCGATTGTTTGTTCTATGAGGTTCCTCGTCGCTTGATGGCTCTCGTTGTATGCCTCTTCAGCAGGGGTCGTGGGCACGCGGAGCGGGGTCATGAGCCAGGTACACAAAGGATAGCCTTTGTCCCCGATAAGCCATCCTCTTGGGGGAGGCTGTGCCTGGAACATGTCAGCCACAGTTGTCTGTCGCAGGATAAAGGCATCGTGGCTGCTGCCTGGAAAGCGGGCATTGACAGCTAGGATGCGCTGCCTGTGGTCACACACCAGCTGTACATTGAGGGAATGGTAGCCCTTCCGGTTGCGGTAATCCTCGGCATGCTCAAGAGGTGCCCGCAAAGCCACATGCGTGCAGTCAATGGCGCCCTGCACCATGGGGAAGCCCGCTATTCTTGCAAACCCCACTGCACGCTGCTGCTGCTTGTCCAGGGTCATGGGGAAGGAGATGAATTGATGTCTCCTTCTGAAAAGGGCTTTGGTCACCTGGCGGATGCAGCAATGCACGGCGAACTGGGAGATGTTAGCGATGTCCCCAGTAGCGGATTGGAAGGAGCCGGTGGCATAGAAGTTGAGAGCCACCGTCACCTTCACTGCCACCGACAGAGACGTCCTGTGCATCAGCTGTGGCTGCAGATCTCTCTGAAGCAGCCGGCAGATGTCTGCAACCACCTCCCTTCGGAATCACAGCCTCCTAACACACATCGCGGCAGACATGGTCAGATAGGAGGTCTGCTGGCGGTATACCCTGCGTGGGTAAGGCCTCAGTTGGCGACGCCTTTTGCCCCCTCTGCGTCTAGCCAGGGCTGCCACTCTCTCACGGCGTCTGTAAGCCCTTCTGGCATAAGGCTGAAATTCAGCGTTGCCACCCAATGCAGCCCCCATTATATGCTGGCAAACACTGAGCTCTGAATGAAGGCAAAGATAATTGGTAAGCTCTGGCCTGAGCCAAAAATACCTGTCCAAGTGTTGGTCCAAACCAGTAATCTCTCCTCCTTGGTCTCTGTCCAAAAAACCGTTGCACAAGAGTGAATGCTGCAAAATGGCTGGCCTTTATACTGCTGGGTAAGTGCCCTTTAATTTGCGCTCCCCGCGGCCCGGCTGGGCTGTGTACCGTTCCACTTCACAGTCGCTCGGGCCGCCCGGCGCACAATGGGCCAGCGCGAGTGAAGTTCCGGTTCGGGGCGCACAAAAGGCGTTGCACTAGCAAATGACATCATGATGTGCGCGCGCAGCAGGGCGCGCGCTAAGACTTTGCGCCGGCGCTAAATGTGTACTGAAGTTGGGGCGAGGCGCAGATCGCGCTGCGCCCGGCCGCTAAGCGCCTAGCGCTCGAAATCTACTCCTCCTAAGGTGCTAACGGCTGCCGCGCCCAACTGAAGTTCTAGGCCATTCTCTTTCATAAATGTCTCGTCATTGAACCCACAAAGAAATCAATACATGGTGTCAGAAGTGATTGAAAGAGATGAAGAGGAAAAATCTGAAGTGAAATCAGCTCTCCACATATTAGCAAGCCAAAAGAGAACATCGTTACTTACCTTTGGAGAATAGCTAACGAAGTGAAAAAATGGTAGGGTTACACCCACCGGCGAAGCTTCAGTTGACAGGTAATGTGGCTGAAAATTGGAGGAGGTTCAAACAACGTTTGGAGTTGTATTTAGCGGCAATCGGAGCTGACGAGAAAAGTGATAAAATGAAAGCGTCAGTGTTCTTACATGTCGTGGGTGATGAAGCGCTGGAGGTGTATAATAACTTCACATTCGCTGCTGATGGAGACAAAATGAAGCTGGATAAAATAATGGAACAGTTTGAGGCCTACTGCATACCTAAACGTAACGTGACGTTTGAGAGGCACAGATTTTTCACATGTGTACAGAAAATGGGAGAGACTATTGATCAGTATGTGACTAAACTGAGAAACAGAAGCAAAACGTGTGAATTTGGGGGACTGACAGACTCGCTGATAAAAGACAGACTGGTGTGTGGTATTCCAGATAATGGTCTAAGGGAAAGACTGCTAAGAGAGCAAAATCTAGACCTGGGAAAAACCATAGCACTGTGTAGGGCTACAGAGACTGTGAAGTCGCAGGCAAAGGGCTGTTCAGTGACAGTAGCTGCAACGTGGATGCAGTGAGAATGAACGGACACAAACCGTTTAACAAAAAGAGCGCCAATGTGAAAAAAGAGGCGTGGCCAGCGAACAAAAATGAAAGGGGCAATCGAAAGTCATGTAGTCGATGCAGTACACAGCATCCACCTAAAAAGTGTCCAGCATATGGTAAAACATGCAATAGTTGCAACAAAAACAACCATTATGCCCGTTGCTGTAAGAACCAAGCGCAACAAAGCAAGGTCCATACAATAGATGAAAGCGAGATAGAGGAGGTCTATGTGGATGTTGTGTCTGAAAACAAAAAAGAAAAAAGAGACTGGATGTTGACACTAAAAGTGAATGACATACACATTCCATTTAAATTGGATACTGGAGCACAAGTTAATGTGATATCAGAGACTGATTTTAAGAAAATTAGACCCAGACCAAAGATACATGGAATAAAAGTAAAAGTGACAGGATACTCAGGTACTGATATACCAGTGAAAGGAAGATGCATTGTCAAAGTGACACACAAGGACAGAGAGCACACGCTAGCATTAATCGTGGTGCCAAAGGATGTGCAAGCCATACTAGGTTTAATAGCCTGTGAGAGACTGAACCTGGTAAAGAGAGTCCTCGTTGTGGAAAGCGAAGGAGAGACAGTCTATGATGAACTCATGAAAGAGTACAACGACCTATTTAAGGGTCTAGGCTGCCTTCCAGGAGAACACACGATCAGAGTAGATAAAAGTATGCCAACGGTCATACATCCATGCAGAAAAGTTCCGTTTGCTCTTCAAAAGCAACTGAAGGCAGAGTTGGACAGGATGGAAAGCCTGAACGTGATTCAGAAGATAGATGAGCCAACTGAGTGGGTGAGTTCCCTCGTCGTTGTGGACAAAAAGAATGGAAAGCTCAGAATTTGCCTGGATCAAAGAGATCTAAACAGAGCAATAAAGAGAGAGCACTTCAAGCTTTCTACACGTGAGGAAATCATGTCACAGTTTGCAAATGCAAAGTATTTCAGCAAGTTAGATGCATCATCAGGATTTTGGCAGATGAAACTGGACGAAGCAAGTTCAAGACTGTGCACGTTCAACAGTCCATTTGGCAGATACAGATTCCTAAGGTTACCATTTGGCATTGCCTCAGCTCCTGAAGTGTATCACAAAACTATCCATATGATATATGAGCACCTGAAGGGAGTTGATACATCAATAGATGACATCATAGTATGAGGAACCACGAGAAGTGAGCATGACGAGAGACTGAAAAAAGTGCTGGAAGCAACAAGGAAAACAAACCTGAAGCTGAATAGAGAGAAATGCCAGCTCGGGGTGACAGAACTGACATTCGTGGGCGATATCCTTAGCAGTGAGGGCATCAGACCAGATCCCAGAAAGGTGTCCGCCATTGAGAATATGCCAAAGCCACAATGCAAAAAGGACATGCAGAGGTTTAATGGAATGATCAACTACATGGTTAAATTCATATCCAACCTCTCAGAAAAGATGGCGCCACTGAGACGACTAACTGAAAAGAACATAGAATGGGAATGGAATCATGAGCATGAGAAGTCATGGAGCGATCTAAAGAAACTGCTCACAGAGGAACCAGTTCTGAGGTTTTATGACCCAGCGAGACCCATCAAGATATCATCAGATGCATCACAGAGAGGGCTCGGTGCCGTTCTTCTGCAAAAATATGACTACTGGCAACCTATTGCATATGCATCGCGCTCAATGACAGACGTGGACACGTGATATGCTCAAATAGAAAAGGAGCTGCTCAGCATCACATACACCTGTGAAAGATTTCACCAGTTTGTGTCAGGACAAGCAATCAGTGTACAGACTGACCATAAGCCCTTGATTGCATTGTTCCAAAAGCCACTAAATAGCTGTCCATTTAGAATACAAAGAATGATGATCAGGCTGCAATGCTATACACTGAATGTTGCGTACACACCGGGTAAGCTGATGTATACAGCAGACACGTTGTCCAGAGCTGTTGACCCAGGAGAGCCCGCAAACACCAAAATGGATGAAAAAGTGAACGCCTTCATGGACATGATCACAAGTGCACTGCCCATAGCAGATGCAAAAATGGAGCTCATAAAGACTGAGACAAACAAAGATGAAACACTGAGACGACTGAGGAAAAGCATCTTGGATGGATGGCCCAACATGATGCAAGACTGCTCACCTGACATGGCAGAGTACTGGAACTGCAGGGCGGAACTATCAGTGGTCGAAGACATCATCTACAAAGGAAGTAAAATAGTTATCCCAAAGAGTCTGAGAAAAGAGATGCTAAAAAGGATCCATGGAGGACATCTGGGAATCGAAAGTGTAAGAAAAGAGCACGAGAGGTGATGTACTGGCCACGAATCAACCAAGATGTGACAAATGAGGTGTCAAACTGCACAATATGCCTGAAATATCGAGCAAGCAATCCGGTAGAACCACTAAAGCCACACCCAGCGCCAGACAGACCTTACCAGAAGGTAGGCGCTGACCTATTCGTATGTCAAGGGAAGGACTATCTTGTAGTCACAGACTATTACTCCCTGTATCCAAAGGTTTGTAGACTGTACGCCACCACTGCAGATGCTGTGATAACATGTATGAAAGCCATATTCTCCAGACATGGCGTGGCAAGCGAGGTCTTCACAGACAACGGACCCCAGTTTTACAATGCAAATTTCCGACACTTTGCCAAAGAGTGGGACTTTGTCCACACAACGTCAAGTCCTCACTTTCCACAGTCCAATGGACTAGTGGAAAAATCGGTCCAGACAGTGAAAAGACTGATGTACAAGGCAAAAGACAGTGGAACTGACTTCTACCAGAGCATGCTTGTATACCGCACAATGCCGCTCGAGTGTGGTATGTCACCAGCCCAACTCCTTATGGGACATCTGCTAAGGTCAAACCTACCCATCCCGGAGAACCTCCTGAAAACAAAAGAGGGGGAGAAAGTGAGGAAGTTCAAAGAGCAACAGAAAGAAAAGCAAAAGTACTACTATGACAGAGGAACACAAAACCTACCTGAACTCCACACTGGTGACCAAGTAAGGTTCAAAGACAAAACAAACATATGGACTCAGAAGGGAACCATCCTGAGTGAAGTCCAACCAAGATCATACACCATTCAGACAGATGAGGGTGCTGTTCTGCGAAGAAATCATCAGGATCTTCTCATGGGACCAGCCACAGCAGGTCAAAAGACTGATACTGTTGAACAACCTGATCACACAGCAGGTCAAAAGACTGATACTGTTGGACAACCTGATCACACAGCTGAGAAACCATTATCTGAGGCAACAACTCAGATTCAAGGACAATCAATCAGAAAATCCTCAAGACAAGTGAAGCCTCCTCAGAGACTCATTGAGCAAGTTTAAGGACTCTTGTTATAGAAGGAAGTAATGTTATCTTATTCTCTCTTCAATTTCTAGTGTATTTACATATTTCATGTGAACACACAAAACAAGGTTAAAAAACCTTGATAATGATAATGATAATGTAAGTTCATTAAGTGTTACAGTTAAAATGCAGAGTAATACAAAGTATACATGTTGTTAGATAAAAGTAAAATACTTTTGTTTTAAGAAAGGGAGATGTAATGATATCAGCAAATAGTGATGGTATTTGCCTGTTTGATTATGATGCCTTACCAGCATATTTGCCTGATTGATTATTTATGCCTGACCAGCAGAGGGCATGTGATAGAGAGAGAGTTTTAGTTTCATTTTAGATGGATCTCTAAGATGGTGTCTCCTGTAATGCTGTTAACTGAGTTGAACAAACTTTAGATTAAAAGACATTGGCCTAGAAATTCAGTTGGGCGCGCCAGCCGTTAGCGCCTTAGGAGGAGTAGATCTCGAGCGCTAGGCGCTTGGCGCCCAGGTGCAGCGCAATCTGCGCCTCGCCCCAACTTCAGTAGACATTTAGCGCCGGCGCAAAGTCTTATCACGCGCCCTGCTGCGCGCGCAGATCATGACGTCATTTCGTCATGCAACGCCCTTTGTGCGCCCGGAACCGGAACTTCACTCGCGCCGCCCCATTGTGCGCCGGGCGGCCCTAACGACTGTGAAGTGGAACGGTACACAGCCGAGGCGGGCCACGGGGAGCGCAAATTAAAGGGCACTTACCCTGCACTATAAAGGCCAGCCACTTTGCAGCATTCACTCTTGTGCAACGGTTTTTTGGACAGAGACCAAGGAGGAGAGCTTACTGCTTTGGCCCAACACTAGGACAGGTATTTTTGGCTCAGGCCAGAGCTTAGCAATTATCTTTGCCTTCATTGAGATCTCAGTGTTTGCCAGCATATAATGGGGGCTGCATTGGGTGCCAACGCTGAGTTTCAGCCTTATGCCGGAAGGGCTTACAGACGCCGTGAGAGAGTGGCAGCCCTGGCTAGACGCAGAGGGGGCAACAGGCATCGCCAACTGAGGCCTTACCCACCCAGGGTATACCGCCAGCAGTCCTCCTATCTGACCATGTCTGCCGCGCAGTGTGTTAGGAGGCTGCGATTCAGAAGGGAGGTGGTTGCAGACATCTGCCAGCTGCTTCACAGAGATCTGCAGCCACAGCTGATGCGCAGGACGTCTCTGTCGGTGGCAGTGAAGGTGACGGTGGCTCTCAACTTCTATGCCACCGGCTCCTTCCAATCCGCTGCTGGGGACATCGCTAACATCTCCCAGTTCGCCGTGCATTGCTGCATCCGCCAGGTGACCAATGCCCTTTTCAGAAGGAGACATCAATTCATCTCCTTCCCCATGACCCTGGACAAGCAGCAGCAGCGTGCAGTGGGATTTGCAAGAATAGCAGGCTTCCCCATGGTGCAGGGCGCCATTGACTGCACGCATGTGGCTTTGCGGGCACCTCTGGAGCATGCCGAGGATTACCGCAACCGGAAGGGCTACCATTCCCTCAACGTACAGCTGGTGTGTGACCACAGGCAGCGCATCCTAGCTGTCAATGCCCGCTTTCCAGGCAGCAGCCACGATGCCTTTATCCTGCGACAGACAACTGTGGCTGACATGTTCCAGGCACAGCCTCCCCCAAGAGGATGGCTTATCGGGGACAAAGGCTATCCTTTGTGTACCTGGCTCATGCCCCGCTCCGCGCGCCCACGACCCCTGCTGAAGAGGCATACAACGAGAGCCATCAAGCGACTAGGAACATCATAGAACAAACAATCGGCATCCTCAAGCAACGGTTCTGCTGTCTGGATCGCTCCGGGGGAGCCCTCCAGTATTCGC
Source organism: Somniosus microcephalus (assembly GCF_052327205.1). Classification (NCBI taxonomy): domain Eukaryota; kingdom Metazoa; phylum Chordata; class Chondrichthyes; order Squaliformes; family Somniosidae; genus Somniosus; species Somniosus microcephalus. The sequence goes on along the minus strand of NC_140988.1, from coordinate 380,325,639 downwards.
AGGATCGAGTCTCCCAATTCATCGTCGTTTGCTGCATGCTGCACAACCTGGCTATCCGCAGGACTCAGGCACTGCCACCTCACGTTGGACCACCACCTCAGGAGGAGGAGCAGGAGGAGGAGGAGGACGAGGAGTACCAGCCCAGGAGGGAGGCAGAAGGTCCAAGAGCCGCCCGTCGGCGGCTTATTGACTGTCACTTCTAGGCCCCCTGACAGGGAATGGCCTGTGCCAATGAAAGAACATGATTGCAGCCGCTCCGCAAGCCCTCAGCCGGTTAAGGCAACAAACACTTCAAAGATCAAACATGGACAATGTGAATAAATAAAATGGTTTATTGTACAAACTCAGGGCCCTTCCCACATGAAAACCAAAAACAGACGAAACCCCCAAAAAACACTCACACACATTACTCGCTCCCACAACCTGGAGAGGATTAACAAAACAGTGCAACAAAAATGTCCGTCATCCTCGGCCTTCGTAAAAAACAAACATCACATCCTCAGCCTTCAAAAAACAAACATCAAATTCTCGGCCTTCAAAAAACAAACATCAAATTCTTGGCCTTCAAAAAACAAACATCAAATTCTCGGCCTCAAAAAACAAACATCAAATTCTCGGCCTCAAAAAACAAACACAACTGCCCACACATTCTACTTTTTGGCCCGCGAGGGCGATGCCTTGGGCATCTTTGTGTGGCCCCTGCCCGCCCTGCTGCTCCTCCTCAAAGTGAGGCCATTGGCTGCTGCGAGGCTGGGGGCAGGCTCCTGAGGGGCACATGTCGTGACGGCAGATGCCCTTGGGGGTCGGCCTAGACGACGTCTGGCCATCGAGGGGCCGGCTGGTGAATGCTGCAGCTGTGGCTGGCCAGCATCAGTTGCTGCAGCAGCTCCTGGCAGCTCCACTGGGGGAGTGGCAGTGGCGGCTGGAGGAATGGGGGCAAGCTGGCGGATGGCAGGCGCTCGCTGGTCGCCTGAGACACTGGCACTCGCCCGGGCCAGCACTGCAGCATGCGCACCAATCTGCCGAGGGACAGACCGCTGTGCTGCTGCAGCGCGCCGGGTGCCCTGGCGATGCCTGGCTGACACAGCGAGTGTGGCAGCAGTGAGTGCCCGTGTTGACCTGTTCACTGACCGCATCAGAGCAGCCAGTGACTGCACGGCACCACTGATCACCTGGCCAGTCGCTGCCAGAGCTGCCCCGAATTCCGCCCGACTCGCTGCCTGATCTGCCCGGAATTCCGCCCGACTGGTGGCCTCTGAGGGCCCGAACTCGGACACACTCTGAGACAGGGACTCGATGGCCTCAGGCAACCATGCCACTACCCCCATGAGCTCCGTGTGCCGGCGCTCCGAGTCCGCAGACAAGTCCTTGATGCAGCGCATCTCCTCGGCGTTGGCCGTCTCCGGACTGGAGGCCGGACTCTCCCTCTGGGGAGAAGGCCGCCGAGCTGGCCGACCCTTCCTGCGTTGCTGGACGCCGCTGGGCCCAGCAATTGGACTCCCCTCCGACCCTTCCCCCCTCTGGGGAGAAGGCCGCTGAGCTTCCAACCCCCTCCCACGTTTCTGCAGGCCGCTGGTCCCAGGAGCTACCCTCCCCTCCGACACGTCCCCCACGCTCCCCTCCAGGGAAGACGTGTCCCCTACATTGGCATGGGTTGCCACGGCTGAGGGTTCCCCTGATGGGCCGCCTTCCTCTTGCTCCTCCTCCTCCTCCTCTTCTGAGGGGCTGTCACTGGCAACTTCAGGGACCTCCTCTCACCATCTGAAAGCAGGAAGGCACAAGAGTAGCTTTAGAGTGAGGAGAGGGCGTCAGCGAGGGATGCATGAGTGGTGGCATTCAGCGCATTGGTTGGACAGTGGCAAAGGATGTAGATCTGATGCGCAAGTGGGACGAGAGAGGTCCAAAAGGTGATGTCCTTACCATTGGTGCCCAGAACAGGGTCGGCATCTCCAGATGCAACGGGGCCAATCACCCGGGCACCCATGATGCGCTCCACGCGATGTTGCAGCTCGGTGAGCGGCTGGATCTGGGGGCCGCCTCCCCCGGTCGCATTCCGGCTCCTCTTATTATTGGCCAGCTTGGCCTGCAAGAGAAAGGACGGCCTCTAAGTACAGTGTGTAGCCCTGTTCTTGTGTGCACTGCCTCCCATGGTGGAATAGCCTGGCCAGTGTGTAGCCCTGATCTTGTGTGCACTGCCTCCCATGGTCGAATAGCCTGGCCAGTGTGTTAAGTGCACAATGTGCAATTGATGTTCATGAGTGTCCCATAGCTGCTGCATGAGGGCTGGCCATTAGGGCTTTCAGGTCCCTTTGCCCATAATGTGAGGTGCACATGCAAGGATGTGGAGGACACTGGAAAGGGTACTCACCCTGACAATCCTGGCGAGGTCATTCAGCTTTTTGCGGCATTGGACACCGCTCCTGGGGACCTCGCTGTTGGATGACACCTTGGTGCCGACATGCCTCCAGGCTCTCCGGTAGACGCGGGCCGGCGGCTTCCTGCCATTGTCCGGAAACAAAATATGGCGTCTCTTCTCCACAGCACCAACCAGCACCCTCAGATCCATCTCTGAGAAGCGCTGCGCTCATTCACGGGCCTTCTCCGTGGTTTCAGGCGCTATTTGGGTCCAGCAGCAGTGTTCAGGCCTAGCTGGAGGGCTCCACTATCCAGGGTGTGGCAGCAGACCAAGTCGACCCTTCCCCCTTAAGAGCTAGCCAGCGCCAGGGTGTCTGCTGTCAATCAAGAAATGGCCGCACCTGCGCTGCGCCCGGCCTCGGCGCTATCGCTCAGCACCTCCGGCTTAGCGCCTAAAGAGAGGTGTGCATCGCCAGTTTTAGCGCTCAAGCAAACTCTTAGGGCGAAGCTAATGAATATCGGGGAAGTGGCCTCGAATTTGCGCCGGGCGCAAACTTTAGCGGCCGCCTGACTTTACCGCCCCAAAAGTGGCTATAATGAATTTCTAGGCCATTCTCTTTCATAAATGTCTCGTCATTGAACCCACAAAGAAATCAATACAGGCATAGTCTCAGAATAAGGGGTCGGCCATTTAGGACTGAGATGAGGAGGAATTTCTTCACTCAGAGGGTGGTGAATCTTTGGAATTCTCTGCCCCAGAGGGCTGTGGAGGCTCAGTCGTTGAGTATATTCAAGACCGGGATCGAGAGATTTTTGGGCACTAAGGGAATCAAGGGATATGGGGATAGGGCAGAAAAGTGGAGATGGGGTAGAAGATCAGCCATGATCTTATTGAATGGTGGAGCAGGCTCGAGGGGCCGAATGGCCGACTCCTGCTCCTATTTCTTATGTTCTTATGTTCTAATTTAACTCTCCAAAGACCTTCTCTGGAGTGTCTCTTTCAATCTCTCTCTCACAGTCCTGGACAGGATACAAGAAAAGTTTATCATCTGTTGATGTGCAAGGTTGTTCCATTGGTTTCAACCGTGCCTCAGTGAGTAGCTCTCTCACACTCAGCGAGTAGCTCTCTCACACTCAGTGAGTAGCTCTCTCACACTCAGTGAGTAGCTCTCTCACACTCAGCGAGTAGCTCGCTCACACTCAGTGGGTAGCTCTCTCACACTCAGTGAGTATCTCTCTCACACTCAGTGAGTAGCTCTCTCACACTCAGCGAGTAGCTCTCTCACACTCAGCGAGTAGCTCTTCACACTCAGCGAGTAGCTCTCTCACACTCAGCGAGTAGCTCTCTCACACTCAGCGAGTAGCTCTCTCACACTCAGCGAGTAGCTCTCTCACACTCAGTGAGTAGCTCTCTCACACTCAGTGAGTAGCCCTCTCACTCTCTCACACTCAGCGAGTAGCTCTCTCACACTCAGCGAGTAGCTCTCTCACACTCAGCGAGTAGCTCTCTCACACTCAGTGAGTAGCTCTCTCACACTCAGCGAGTAGCTCTCTCACACTCAGCGAGTAGCTCTCTCACACTCAGTGAGAAGCTCTCTCACACTCAGTGAGAAGCTCTCTCACACACAGTGACTGGATCTCTCACACTCAGTGAGTAGCTCTCTCAATCTCAGAGAGTAGCTCTCTCACACTTAGTGGGTAGCCCTCTCACTCTCTCACACTCAGCGAGTAGCTCTCTCACACTCAGTGAGTAGCTCTCTCACACTCAGCGAGTAGCTCTCTCACACTCAGCGAGTAGCCCTCTCACACTCAGCGAGTAGCTCTCTCACACTCAGTGAGTAGCCCTCTCACTCTCTCACACTCAGTGAGTAGCTCTCTCACACTCAACGAGTAGCTCTCTCACACTCAGCGAGTAGCTCTCTCACACTCAGTGAGTAGCTCTCTCACACTCAGCGAGTAGCACTCTCACACACAGTGAGTAGCCTTCTCACTCTCTCACACTCAGTGAGTAGCTCTCTCACACTCAACGAGTAGCTCTCTCACACTCAGCGAGTAGCTCTCTCACACTCAGTGAGTAGCCCTCTCACTCTCTCACACTCAGTGGGTAGCTCTCTCACACTCAGCGAGTAGCTCTCTCACACTCAGTGGGTAGCTCTCTCACACTCAGCGAGTAGCTCTCTCACACTCAGCGAGTAGCTCTCCCACGCTCAGTGAGTAGCTCTCTCACACTCAGTGAGTAGCTCTCTCAGACTCAGGGAGTAGTTCTCTCACACTAGCTCTCTCACACTCAGCGAGTAGCTCTCTCACACTCAGCGAGTAGCTCTCTCACACTCAGCGAGTAGCTCTCTCACACTCAGCGAGTACCTCTCTCACACTCAGCGAGTAGCTCTCTCACACTCAGCGAGTAGCTCTCTCACACTCAGCGAGTAGCTCTCTCACTCTCAGTGAGTAGCTCTCTCACACTCAGCGAGTAGCTCTCTCACACTCAGTGAGTAGCCCTCTCACTCTCTCACACTCAGCGAGTAGCTCTCTCACGCTCAGTGAGTAGCTCTCACACACTCAGTGGGTAGCTCTCTCACACTCAGCGAGTAGCTCTCTCACACTCAGTGAGTAGCCCTCTCACTCTCTCACACTCAGCGAGTAGCTCTCTCACACTCAGTGAGTAGCCCTCTCACTCTCTCACACTCAGCGAGTAGCTCTCTCACACTCAGTGAGTAGCTCTCTCACGCTCAGTGAGTAGCTCTCACACACTCAGTGGGTAGCTCTCTCACACTCAGTGAGTAGCTCTCTCACACTCAGTGGGTAGCTCTCTCACACTCAGTGAGTCGCTCTCTCACACTCAGCGAGTAGCTCTCTCACGCTCAGTGAGTATCTCTCTCACACTCAGCGAGTAGCTCTCTCACACTCAGCGAGTAGCTCTCTCACACTCAGCGAGTAGCTCTCTCACACTCAGCGAGTAGCTCTCTCACACTCAGCGAGTAGCTCTCTCACACTCAGTGAGTAGGTCTCTCACACTCAGCGAGTAGCTCTCTCACACTCAGCGAGTAGCTCTCTCACACTCAGCGGGTAGCTCTCTCACACTCTCACACTCAGCGAGTAGCTCTCTCACACTCAGTGAGTAGCCCTCTCACTCTCTCACACTCAGTGAGTAGCTCTCTCACACTCAGCGAGTAGCTCTCTCACACTCAGTGAGTAGCCCTCTCACTCTCTCACACTCAGCGAGTAGCTCTCTCACACTCAGTGAGTAGCTCTCTCACACTCAGCGAGTAGCTCTCTCACACTCAGTGAGTAGCTCTCTCACACTCAGTGAGTAGCTCTCTCACATTCAGTGAGTAGCTCTCTCACACTCAGCGAGTAGCTCTCTCACACTCAGCGAGTAGCTCTCTCACACTCAGTGGGTAGCTCTCTCACACTCAGTGAGTAGCTCTCTCACACTCAGTGAGTAGCTCTCTCACACTCAGGGAGTAGCTCTCTCACACTCAGCGAGTAGCTCTCTCACACTCAGGGAGTAGCTCTCTCACACTCAGCGAGTAGCTCTCTCACACTCAGCGAGTAGCTCTCTCACACTCAGCGAGTAGCTCTCTCACACTCAGCGAGTAGCTCTCTCACACTCAGCGAGTAGCTCTCTCACACTCAGTGAGTAGCCCTCTCACTCTCTCACACTCAGCGAGTAGCTCTCTCACACTCAGTGGGTAGCTCTCTCACACTCAGCGAGTAGCTCTCTCACACTCAGCGAATAGCTCTCCCACGCTCAGTGAGTAGCTCTCTCACACTCAGGGAGTAGCTCTCTCAGACTCAGCGAGTAGTTCTCTCACACTCAGCGAGTAGCTCTCTCACACTCAGCGAGTAGCTCTCTCACACTCAGCGAGTAGCTCTCTCACACTCAGCGAGTAGCTCTCTCACACTCAGCGAGTAGCTCTCTCACACTTAGCGAGTACCTCTCTCACACTCAGCGAGTAGCTCTCTCACACTCAGCGAGTAGCTCTCTCACACTCAGCGAGTAGCTCTCTCACACTCAGCGAGTAGCTCTCTCACACTCAGCGAGTAGCTCTCTCACGCTCAGTGAGTAGCTCGCTCACACTCAGCGAGCAGCTCTCTCACACTCAGCGAGTAGCTCTCTCACGCTCAGTGAGTAGCTCTCTCACACTCAGCGGGTAGCTCTCTCACACTCAGCGAGTAGCTCTCTCACACTCAGTGAGTAGCCCTCTCACTCTCTCACACTCAGCGAGTAGCTCTCTCACGCTCAGTGAGTAGCTCTCACACACTCAGTGGGTAGCTCTCTCACACTCAGCGAGTAGCTCTCTCACACTCAGTGAGTAGCCCTCTCACTCTCTCACACTCAGCGAGTAGCTCTCTCACACTCAGTGAGTAGCCCTCTCACTCTCTCACACTCAGCGAGTAGCTCTCTCACACTCAGTGAGTAGCCCTCTCACTCTCTCACACTCAGTGAGTAGCTCTCACACACTCAGTGGGTAGCTCTCTCACACTCAGTGAGTAGCCCTCTCACTCTCTCACACTCAGCGAGTAGCTCTCTCACACTCAGCGAGTAGCTCTCTCACACTCAGCGAGTAGCTCTCTCACACTCAGCGAGTAGCTCTCTCACACTCAGTGAGTAGCTCTCACACACTCAGTGGGTAGCTCACTCACACTCAGCGAGTAGCTCTCTCACACTCAGTGAGTAGCCCTCTCACTCTCTCACACTCAGCGAGTAGCTCTCTCACACTCAGTGAGTAGCCCTCTCACTCTCTCACACTCAGCGAGTAGCTCTCTCACACTCAGTGAGTAGCTCTCTCACACTCAGCGAGTAGCTCTCTCACACTTAGTGAGTAGCTCTCTCACACTCAGCGAGTAGCTCTCTCACACTCAGTGAGTAGCCCTCTCACTCTCTCACACTCAGCGAGTAGCTCTCTCACACTCAGCGAGTAGCTCTCTCACATTCAGTGAGTAGCTCTCTCACACTCAGCGAGTAGCTCTCTCACACTTAGTGGGTAGCTCTCTCACACTCAGCGAGTAGCTCTCTCACACTCAGTGAGTAGCTCTCTCACACTCAGCGAGTAGCTCTCTCACACTCAGCGAGTAGCCCTCTCACACTCAGCGAGTAGCTCTCTCACACTCAGTGAGTAGCCCTCTCACTCTCTCACACTCAGTGAGTAGCTCTCTCACACTCAACGAGTAGCTCTCTCACACTCAGCGAGTAGCTCTCTCACACTCAGTGAGTAGCCTTCTCACTCGCTCACACTCAGTGAGTAGCTCTCTCACACTCAACGAGTAGCTCTCTCACACTCAGCGAGTAGCTATCTCACACTCAGTGAGTAGCCCTCTCACTCTCTCACACTCAGTGGGTAGCTCTCTCACACTCAGCGAGTAGCTCTCTCACACTCAGTGGGTAGCTCTCTCACACTCAGCGAGTAGCTCTCTCACACTCAGCGAGTAGCTCTCCCACGCTCAGTGAGTAGCTCTCTCACACTCAGTGAGTAGCTCTCTCAGACTCAGCGAGTAGTTCTCTCACACTCAGCGAGTAGCTCTCTCACACTCAGCGAGTAGCTCTCTCACACTCAGCGAGTAGCTCTCTCACACTCAGCGAGTAGCTCTCTCACACTCAGCGAGTACCTCTCTCACACTCAGCGAGTAGCTCTCTCACACTCAGCGAGTAGCTCTCTCACACTCAGCGAGTAGCTCTCTCACACTCAGCGAGTAGCTCTCTCACTCTCAGTGAGTAGCTCTCTCACACTCAGCGAGTAGCTCTCTCACACTCAGTGAGTAGCCCTCTCACTCTCTCACACTCAGCGAGTAGCTCTCTCACGCTCAGTGAGTAGCTCTCACACACTCAGTGGGTAGCTCTCTCACACTCAGCGAGTAGCTCTCTCACACTCAGTGAGTAGCCCTCTCACTCTCTCACACTCAGCGAGTAGCTCTCTCACACTCAGTGAGTAGCCCTCTCACTCTCTCACACTCAGCGAGTAGCTCTCTCACACTCAGTGAGTAGCTCTCTCACGCTCAGTGAGTAGCTCTCACACACTCAGTGGGTAGCTCTCTCACACTCAGTGAGTAGCTCTCTCACACTCAGTGGGTAGCTCTCTCACACTCAGTGAGTCGCTCTCTCACACTCAGCGAGTAGCTCTCTCACGCTCAGTGAGTATCTCTCTCACACTCAGCGAGTAGCTCTCTCACACTCAGCGAGTAGCTCTCTCACACTCAGCGAGTAGCTCTCTCACACTCAGCGAGTAGCTCTCTCACACTCAGCGAGTAGCTCTCTCACACTCAGTGAGTAGGTCTCTCACACTCAGCGAGTAGCTCTCTCACACTCAGCGAGTAGCTCTCTCACACTCAGCGGGTAGCTCTCTCACACTCTCACACTCAGCGAGTAGCTCTCTCACACTCAGTGAGTAGCCCTCTCACTCTCTCACACTCAGTGAGTAGCTCTCTCACACTCAGCGAGTAGCTCTCTCACACTCAGTGAGTAGCCCTCTCACTCTCTCACACTCAGCGAGTAGCTCTCTCACACTCAGTGAGTAGCTCTCTCACACTCAGCGAGTAGCTCTCTCACACTCAGTGAGTAGCTCTCTCACACTCAGTGAGTAGCTCTCTCACATTCAGTGAGTAGCTCTCTCACACTCAGCGAGTAGCTCTCTCACACTCAGCGAGTAGCTCTCTCACACTCAGCGAGTAGCTCTCTCACACTCAGTGAGTAGCCCTCTCACTCTCTCACACTCAGTGAGTAGCTCTCTCACACTCAGTGAGTAGCCCTCTCACTCTCTCACACTCAGTGAGTAGCTCTCTCACACTCAACGAGTAGCTCTCTCACACTCAGCGAGTAGCTCTCTCACACTCAGCGAGTAGCTCTCTCACACTCAGTGAGTAGCCTTCTCACTCGCTCACACTCAGTGAGTAGCTCTCTCACACTCAACGAGTAGCTCTCTCACACTCAGCGAGTAGCTATCTCACACTCAGTGAGTAGCCCTCTCACTCTCTCACACTCAGTGGGTAGCTCTCTCACACTCAGCGAGTAGCTCTCTCACACTCAGTGGGTAGCTCTCTCACACTCAGCGAGTAGCTCTCTCACACTCAGCGAGTAGCTCTCCCACGCTCAGTGAGTAGCTCTCTCACACTCAGTGAGTAGCTCTCTCAGACTCAGCGAGTAGTTCTCTCACACTCAGCGAGTAGCTCTCTCACACTCAGCGAGTAGCTCTCTCACACTCAGCGAGTAGCTCTCTCACACTCAGCGAGTAGCTCTCTCACACTCAGCGAGTACCTCTCTCACACTCAGCGAGTAGCTCTCTCACACTCAGCGAGTAGCTCTCTCACACTCAGCGAGTAGCTCTCTCACACTCAGCGAGTAGCTCTCTCACTCTCAGTGAGTAGCTCTCTCACACTCAGCGAGTAGCTCTCTCACACTCAGTGAGTAGCCCTCTCACTCTCTCACACTCAGCGAGTAGCTCTCTCACGCTCAGTGAGTAGCTCTCACACACTCAGTGGGTAGCTCTCTCACACTCAGCGAGTAGCTCTCTCACACTCAGTGAGTAGCCCTCTCACTCTCTCACACTCAGCGAGTAGCTCTCTCACACTCAGTGAGTAGCCCTCTCACTCTCTCACACTCAGCGAGTAGCTCTCTCACACTCAGTGAGTAGCTCTCTCACGCTCAGTGAGTAGCTCTCACACACTCAGTGGGTAGCTCTCTCACACTCAGTGAGTAGCTCTCTCACACTCAGTGGGTAGCTCTCTCACACTCAGTGAGTCGCTCTCTCACACTCAGCGAGTAGCTCTCTCACGCTCAGTGAGTATCTCTCTCACACTCAGCGAGTAGCTCTCTCACACTCAGCGAGTAGCTCTCTCACACTCAGCGAGTAGCTCTCTCACACTCAGCGAGTAGCTCTCTCACACTCAGCGAGTAGCTCTCTCACACTCAGTGAGTAGGTCTCTCACACTCAGCGAGTAGCTCTCTCACACTCAGCGAGTAGCTCTCTCACACTCAGCGGGTAGCTCTCTCACACTCTCACACTCAGCGAGTAGCTCTCTCACACTCAGTGAGTAGCCCTCTCACTCTCTCACACTCAGTGAGTAGCTCTCTCACACTCAGCGAGTAGCTCTCTCACACTCAGTGAGTAGCCCTCTCACTCTCTCACACTCAGCGAGTAGCTCTCTCACACTCAGTGAGTAGCTCTCTCACACTCAGCGAGTAGCTCTCTCACACTCAGTGAGTAGCTCTCTCACACTCAGTGAGTAGCTCTCTCACATTCAGTGAGTAGCTCTCTCACACTCAGCGAGTAGCTCTCTCACACTCAGCGAGTAGCTCTCTCACACTCAGTGGGTAGCTCTCTCACACTCAGTGAGTAGCTCTCTCACACTCAGTGAGTAGCTCTCTCACACTCAGGGAGTAGCTCTCTCACACTCAGCGAGTAGCTCTCTCACACTCAGGGAGTAGCTCTCTCACACTCAGCGAGTAGCTCTCTCACACTCAGCGAGTAGCTCTCTCACACTCAGCGAGTAGCTCTCTCACACTCAGCGAGTAGCTCTCTCACACTCAGCGAGTAGCTCTCTCACACTCAGTGAGTAGCCCTCTCACTCTCTCACACTCAGCGAGTAGCTCTCTCACACTCAGTGGGTAGCTCTCTCACACTCAGCGAGTAGCTCTCTCACACTCAGCGAATAGCTCTCCCACGCTCAGTGAGTAGCTCTCTCACACTCAGGGAGTAGCTCTCTCAGACTCAGCGAGTAGTTCTCTCACACTCAGCGAGTAGCTCTCTCACACTCAGCGAGTAGCTCTCTCACACTCAGCGAGTAGCTCTCTCACACTCAGCGAGTAGCTCTCTCACACTCAGCGAGTAGCTCTCTCACACTTAGCGAGTACCTCTCTCACACTCAGCGAGTAGCTCTCTCACACTCAGCGAGTAGCTCTCTCACACTCAGCGAGTAGCTCTCTCACACTCAGCGAGTAGCTCTCTCACACTCAGCGAGTAGCTCTCTCACGCTCAGTGAGTAGCTCGCTCACACTCAGCGAGCAGCTCTCTCACACTCAGCGAGTAGCTCTCTCACGCTCAGTGAGTAGCTCTCTCACACTCAGCGGGTAGCTCTCTCACACTCAGCGAGTAGCTCTCTCACACTCAGTGAGTAGCCCTCTCACTCTCTCACACTCAGCAAGTAGCTCTCTCACGCTCAGTGAGTAGCTCTCACACACTCAGTGGGTAGCTCTCTCACACTCAGCGAGTAGCTCTCTCACACTCAGTGAGTAGCCCTCTCACTCTCTCACACTCAGCGAGTAGCTCTCTCACACTCAGTGAGTAGCCCTCTCACTCTCTCACACTCAGCGAGTAGCTCTCTCACACTCAGTGAGTAGCCCTCTCACTCTCTCACACTCAGTGAGTAGCTCTCACACACTCAGTGGGTAGCTCTCTCACACTCAGTGAGTAGCCCTCTCACTCTCTCACACTCAGCGAGTAGCTCTCTCACACTCAGCGAGTAGCTCTCTCACACTCAGCGAGTAGCTCTCTCACACTCAGCGAGTAGCTCTCTCACACTCAGTGAGTAGCTCTCACACACTCAGTGGGTAGCTCACTCACACTCAGCGAGTAGCTCTCTCACACTCAGTGAGTAGCCCTCTCACTCTCTCACACTCAGCGAGTAGCTCTCTCACACTCAGTGAGTAGCCCTCTCACTCTCTCACACTCAGCGAGTAGCTCTCTCACACTCAGTGAGTAGCTCTCTCACACTCAGCGAGTAGCTCTCTCACACTTAGTGAGTAGCTCTCTCACACTCAGCGAGTAGCTCTCTCACACTCAGTGAGTAGCCCTCTCACTCTCTCACACTCAGCGAGTAGCTCTCTCACACTCAGCGAGTAGCTCTCTCACATTCAGTGAGTAGCTCTCTCACACTCAGCGAGTAGCTCTCTCACACTTAGTGGGTAGCTCTCTCACACTCAGCGAGTAGCTCTCTCACACTCAGTGAGTAGCTCTCTCACACTCAGCGAGTAGCTCTCTCACACTCAGCGAGTAGCCCTCTCACACTCAGCGAGTAGCTCTCTCACACTCAGTGAGTAGCCCTCTCACTCTCTCACACTCAGTGAGTAGCTCTCTCACACTCAACGAGTAGCTCTCTCACACTCAGCGAGTAGCTCTCTCACACTCAGTGAGTAGCCTTCTCACTCGCTCACACTCAGTGAGTAGCTCTCTCACACTCAACGAGTAGCTCTCTCACACTCAGCGAGTAGCTATCTCACACTCAGTGAGTAGCCCTCTCACTCTCTCACACTCAGTGGGTAGCTCTCTCACACTCAGCGAGTAGCTCTCTCACACTCAGTGGGTAGCTCTCTCACACTCAGCGAGTAGCTCTCTCACACTCAGCGAGTAGCTCTCCCACGCTCAGTGAGTAGCTCTCTCACACTCAGTGAGTAGCTCTCTCAGACTCAGCGAGTAGTTCTCTCACACTCAGCGAGTAGCTCTCTCACACTCAGCGAGTAGCTCTCTCACACTCAGCGAGTAGCTCTCTCACACTCAGCGAGTAGCTCTCTCACACTCAGCGAGTACCTCTCTCACACTCAGCGAGTAGCTCTCTCACACTCAGCGAGTAGCTCTCTCACACTCAGCGAGTAGCTCTCTCACACTCAGCGAGTAGCTCTCTCACTCTCAGTGAGTAGCTCTCTCACACTCAGCGAGTAGCTCTCTCACACTCAGTGAGTAGCCCTCTCACTCTCTCACACTCAGCGAGTAGCTCTCTCACGCTCAGTGAGTAGCTCTCACACACTCAGTGGGTAGCTCTCTCACACTCAGCGAGTAGCTCTCTCACACTCAGTGAGTAGCCCTCTCACTCTCTCACACTCAGCGAGTAGCTCTCTCACACTCAGTGAGTAGCCCTCTCACTCTCTCACACTCAGCGAGTAGCTCTCTCACACTCAGTGAGTAGCTCTCTCACGCTCAGTGAGTAGCTCTCACACACTCAGTGGGTAGCTCTCTCACACTCAGTGAGTAGCTCTCTCACACTCAGTGGGTAGCTCTCTCACACTCAGTGAGTCGCTCTCTCACACTCAGCGAGTAGCTCTCTCACGCTCAGTGAGTATCTCTCTCACACTCAGCGAGTAGCTCTCTCACACTCAGCGAGTAGCTCTCTCACACTCAGCGAGTAGCTCTCTCACACTCAGCGAGTAGCTCTCTCACACTCAGCGAGTAGCTCTCTCACACTCAGTGAGTAGGTCTCTCACACTCAGCGAGTAGCTCTCTCACACTCAGCGAGTAGCTCTCTCACACTCAGCGGGTAGCTCTCTCACACTCTCACACTCAGCGAGTAGCTCTCTCACACTCAGTGAGTAGCCCTCTCACTCTCTCACACTCAGTGAGTAGCTCTCTCACACTCAGCGAGTAGCTCTCTCACACTCAGTGAGTAGCCCTCTCACTCTCTCACACTCAGCGAGTAGCTCTCTCACACTCAGTGAGTAGCTCTCTCACACTCAGCGAGTAGCTCTCTCACACTCAGTGAGTAGCTCTCTCACACTCAGTGAGTAGCTCTCTCACATTCAGTGAGTAGCTCTCTCACACTCAGCGAGTAGCTCTCTCACACTCAGCGAGTAGCTCTCTCACACTCAGTGGGTAGCTCTCTCACACTCAGTGAGTAGCTCTCTCACACTCAGTGAGTAGCTCTCTCACACTCAGGGAGTAGCTCTCTCACACTCAGCGAGTAGCTCTCTCACACTCAGGGAGTAGCTCTCTCACACTCAGCGAGTAGCTCTCTCACACTCAGCGAGTAGCTCTCTCACACTCAGCGAGTAGCTCTCTCACACTCAGCGAGTAGCTCTCTCACACTCAGCGAGTAGCTCTCTCACACTCAGTGAGTAGCCCTCTCACTCTCTCACACTCAGCGAGTAGCTCTCTCACACTCAGTGGGTAGCTCTCTCACACTCAGCGAGTAGCTCTCTCACACTCAGCGAATAGCTCTCCCACGCTCAGTGAGTAGCTCTCTCACACTCAGGGAGTAGCTCTCTCAGACTCAGCGAGTAGTTCTCTCACACTCAGCGAGTAGCTCTCTCACACTCAGCGAGTAGCTCTCTCACACTCAGCGAGTAGCTCTCTCACACTCAGCGAGTAGCTCTCTCACACTCAGCGAGTAGCTCTCTCACACTTAGCGAGTACCTCTCTCACACTCAGCGAGTAGCTCTCTCACACTCAGCGAGTAGCTCTCTCACACTCAGCGAGTAGCTCTCTCACACTCAGCGAGTAGCTCTCTCACACTCAGCGAGTAGCTCTCTCACGCTCAGTGAGTAGCTCGCTCACACTCAGCGAGCAGCTCTCTCACACTCAGCGAGTAGCTCTCTCACGCTCAGTGAGTAGCTCTCTCACACTCAGCGGGTAGCTCTCTCACACTCAGCGAGTAGCTCTCTCACACTCAGTGAGTAGCCCTCTCACTCTCTCACACTCAGCGAGTAGCTCTCTCACGCTCAGTGAGTAGCTCTCACACACTCAGTGGGTAGCTCTCTCACACTCAGCGAGTAGCTCTCTCACACTCAGTGAGTAGCCCTCTCACTCTCTCACACTCAGCGAGTAGCTCTCTCACACTCAGTGAGTAGCCCTCTCACTCTCTCACACTCAGCGAGTAGCTCTCTCACACTCAGTGAGTAGCCCTCTCACTCTCTCACACTCAGTGAGTAGCTCTCACACACTCAGTGGGTAGCTCTCTCACACTCAGTGAGTAGCCCTCTCACTCTCTCACACTCAGCGAGTAGCTCTCTCACACTCAGCGAGTAGCTCTCTCACACTCAGCGAGTAGCTCTCTCACACTCAGCGAGTAGCTCTCTCACACTCAGTGAGTAGCTCTCACACACTCAGTGGGTAGCTCACTCACACTCAGCGAGTAGCTCTCTCACACTCAGTGAGTAGCCCTCTCACTCTCTCACACTCAGCGAGTAGCTCTCTCACACTCAGTGAGTAGCCCTCTCACTCTCTCACACTCAGCGAGTAGCTCTCTCACACTCAGTGAGTAGCTCTCTCACACTCAGCGAGTAGCTCTCTCACACTTAGTGAGTAGCTCTCTCACACTCAGCGAGTAGCTCTCTCACACTCAGTGAGTAGCCCTCTCACTCTCTCACACTCAGCGAGTAGCTCTCTCACACTCAGCGAGTAGCTCTCTCACACTCAGTGAGTAGCTCTCTCGCACTCAGTGAGTAGCTCTCTCACATTCAGCGAGTAGCTCTCTCACATTCAGCGAGTAGCTCTCACACACTCAGTGGGTAGCTCTCTCACACTCAGTGGGTAGCTCTCTCACACTCTGTGAGTAGCTCTCTCACACTCAGTGAGTAGCTCTCTCACACTCAGTGAGTAGCTCTCTCACACTCAGTGAGTAGCTCTCTCACACTCAGTGAGTCGCTCTCTCACACTCAGCGAGTAGCTCTCTCACGCTCAGTGAGTAGCTCTCTCACACTCAGCGAGTAGCTCTCACACTCAGCGAGTAGCTCTCTCACACTCAGCGAGTAGCTCTCTCACACTCAGCGAGTAGCTCTCACACACTCAGCGAGTAGCTCTCTCACACTCAGTGAGTAGCTCTCTCACACTCAGCGAGTAGCTCTCTCACACTCAGCGAGTAGCTCTCTCACACTCAGCGAGTAGCTCTCTCACACTCTCACACTCAGCGAGTAGCTCTCTCACACTCAGTGAGTAGCCCTCTCACTCTCTCACACTCAGTGAGTAGCTCTCTCACACTCAGCGAGTAGCTCTCTCACACTCAGTGAGTAGCCCTCTCACTCTCTCACACTCAGCGAGTAGCTCTCTCACACTCAGTGAGTAGCTCTCTCACACTCAGCGAGTAGCTCTCTCACACTCAGTGAGTAGCTCTCTCACACTCAGTGAGTAGCTCTCTCACATTCAGTGAGTAGCTCTCTCACACTCAGCGAGTAGCTCTCTCACACTCAGCGAGTAGCTCTCTCACACTCAGCGAGTAGCTCTCTCACACTCAGTGGGTAGCTCTCTCACACTCAGTGAGTAGCTCTCTCACACTCAGCGAGTAGCTCTCTCACACTCAGTGAGTAGCCCTCTCACTCTCTCACACTCAGCGAGTAGCTCTCTCACACTCAGCGAGTAGCTCTCTCACACTCAGTGAGTAGCTCTCTCGCACTCAGTGAGTAGCTCTCTCACATTCAGCGACTAGCTCTCTCACATTCAGCGAGTAGCTCTCACACACTCAGTGGGTAGCTCTCTCACACTCAGTGGGTAGCTCTCTCACACTCTGTGAGTAGCTCTCTCACACTCAGTGAGTAGCTCTCTCACACTCAGTGAGTAGCTCTCTCACACTCAGTGAGTAGCTCTCTCACACTCAGTGAGTCGCTCTCTCACACTCAGCGAGTAGCTCTCTCACGCTCAGTGAGTAGCTCTCTCACACTCAGCGAGTAGCTCTCACACTCAGCGAGTAGCTCTCTCACACTCAGCGAGTAGCTCTCTCACACTCAGCGAGTAGCTCTCACACACTCAGCGAGTAGCTCTCTCACACTCAGTGAGTAGCTCTCTCACACTCAGCGAGTAGCTCTCTCACACTCAGCGAGTAGCTCTCTCACACTCAGCGAGTAGCTCTCTCACACTCTCACACTCAGCGAGTAGCTCTCTCACACTCAGTGAGTAGCCCTCTCACTCTCTCACACTCAGTGAGTAGCTCTCTCACACTCAGCGAGTAGCTCTCTCACACTCAGTGAGTAGCCCTCTCACTCTCTCACACTCAGCGAGTAGCTCTCTCACACTCAGTGAGTAGCTCTCTCACACTCAGCGAGTAGCTCTCTCACACTCAGTGAGTAGCTCTCTCACACTCAGTGAGTAGCTCTCTCACATTCAGTGAGTAGCTCTCTCACACTCAGCGAGTAGCTCTCTCACACTCAGCGAGTAGCTCTCTCACACTCAGCGAGTAGCTCTCTCACACTCAGTGGGTAGCTCTCTCACACTCAGTGAGTAGCTCTCTCACACTCAGTGAGTAGCTCTCTCACACTCAGGGAGTAGCTCTCTCACACTCAGCGAGTAGCTCTCTCACACTCAGCGAGTAGCTCTCTCACACTCAGCGAGTAGCTCTCTCACACTCAGCGAGTAGCTCTCTCACACTCAGCGAGTAGCTCTCTCACACTCAGTGAGTAGCCCTCTCACTCTCTCACACTCAGCGAGTAGCTCTCTCACACTCAGTGGGTAGCTCTCTCACACTCAGCGAGTAGCTCTCTCACACTCAGCGAATAGCTCTCCCACGCTCAGTGAGTAGCTCTCTCACACTCAGCGAGTAGCTCTCTCACACTCAGCGAGTAGCTCTCTCACACTCAGCGAAATAGCTCTCTCACACTCAGCGAGCAGCTCTCTCACACTTAGCGAGTACCTCTCTCACACTCAGCGAGTAGCTCTCTCACACTCAGCGAGTAGCTCTCTCACACTCAGCGAGTAGCTCTCTCACACTCAGCGAGTAGCTCTCTCACACTCAGCGAGTAGCTCTCTCACGCTCAGTGAGTAGCTCGCTCACACTCAGCGAGCAGCTCTCTCACACTCAGCGAGTAGCTCTCTCACGCTCAGTGAGTAGCTCTCTCACACTCAGCGGGTAGCTCTCTCACACTCAGCGAGTAGCTCTCTCACACTCAGTGAGTAGCCCTCTCACTCTCTCACACTCAGCGAGTAGCTCTCTCACGCTCAGTGAGTAGCTCTCACACACTCAGTGGGTAGCTCTCTCACACTCAGCGAGTAGCTCTCTCACACTCAGTGAGTAGCCCTCTCACTCTCTCACACTCAGCGAGTAGCTCTCTCACACTCAGTGAGTAGCCCTCTCACTCTCTCACACTCAGCGAGTAGCTCTCTCACACTCAGTGAGTAGCCCTCTCACTCTCTCACACTCAGTGAGTAGCTCTCACACACTCAGTGGGTAGCTATCTCACACTCAGTGAGTAGCTCTCTCACACTCAGTGGGTAGCTCTCTCACACTCAGCGAGTCGCTCTCTCACACTCAGCGAGTAGCTCTCTCACGCTCAGCGAGTAGCTCTCTCACACTCAGCGAGTAGCTCTCTCACACTCAGCGAGTAGCTCTCTCACACTCAGCGAGTAGCTCTCTCACACTCTCACACTCAGCGAGTAGCTCTCTCACACTCAGTGAGCAGCCCTCTCACTCTCTCACACTCAGTGAGTAGCTCTCTCACACTCAGCGATTAGCTCTCTCACACTCAGTGAGTAGCCCTCTCACTCTCTCACACTCAGCGAGTAGCTCTCTCACACTCAGTGAGTAGCTCTCTCACACTCAGCGAGTAGCTCTCTCACACTCAGTGAGTAGCTCTCTCACACTCAGTGAGTAGCTCTCTCACATTCAGTGAGTAGCTCTCTCACACTCAGCGAGTAGCTCTCTCACACTCAGTGAGTAGCTCTCTCACACTCAGTGAGTAGCTCTCTCACACTCAGGAAGTAGCTCTCTCACACTCAGCGAGTAGCTCTCTCACACTCAGGGAGTAGCTCTCTCACACTCAGTGAGTAGCTCTCTCACACTCAGCGAGTAGCTCTCTCACACTCAGCGAGTAGCTCTCCCACGCTCAGTGAGTAGCTCTCTCACACTCAGGGAGTAGCTCTCTCAGACTCAGCTAGTAGTTCTCTCACACTCAGCGAGTAGCTCTCTCACACTCAGCGAGTAGCTCTCTCACACTCAGCGAGTAGCTCTCTCACACTCAGCGAGTAGCTCTCTCACACTCAGCGAGTAGCTCTCTCACACTCAGCGAGTAGCTCTCTCACACTTAGCGAGTACCTCTCTCACACTCAGCGAGTAGCTCTCTCACACTCAGCGAGTAGCTCTCTCACACTCAGCGAGTAGCTCTCTCACACTCAGCGAGTAGCTCTCTCACACTCAGCGAGTAGCTCTCTCATGCTCAGTGAGTAGCTCACTCACGCTCAGCGAGCAGCTCTCTCACACTCAGCGAGTAGCTCTCTCACGCTCAGTGAGTAGCTCTCTCACACTCAGCGGGTAGCTCTCTCACACTCAGCGAGTAGCTCTCTCACACTCAGTGAGTAGCCCTCTCACTCTCTCACACTCAGCGAGTAGCTCTCTCACGCTCAGTGAGTAGCTCTCACACACTCAGTGGGTAGCTCTCTCACACTCAGCGAGTAGCTCTCTCACACTCAGTGAGTAGCCCTCTCACTCTCTCACACTCAGCGAGTAGCTCTCTCACACTCAGTGAGTAGCCCTCTCACTCTCTCACACTCAGCGAGTAGCTCTCTCACACTCAGTGAGTAGCCCTCTCACTCTCTCACACTCAGTGAGTAGCTCTCACACACTCAGTGGGTAGCTCTCTCACACTCAGTGAGTAGCTCTCTCACACTCAGTGGGTAGCTCTCTCACACTCAGTGAGTCGCTCTCTCACACTCAGCGAGTAGCTCTCTCACGCTCAGCGAGTAGCTCTCTCACACTCAGCGAGTAGCTCTCTCACACTCAGCGAGTAGCTCTCTCACACTCAGCGAGTAGCTCTCTCACACTCAGCGAGTAGCTCTCACACACTCAGCGAGTAGCTCTCTCGCACTCAGCGAGTAGCTCTCTCGCACTCAGCGAGTAGCTCTCTCGCACTCAGCGAGTAGCTCTCTCGCACTCAGCGAGTAGCTCTCTCGCACTCAGCGAGTAGCTCTCTCGCACTCAGCGAGTAGCTCTCTCACACTCAGCGGGTAGCTCTCTCAGGCTCTGATACAAAAGGTTGCGGGTTCAAATCGCACTCCACAAAACTTGAGCACAAAACCCCAGGCTGACAACTCAGTGAAGTACTATTCCAATTCTCTCCTCGCTGGCCTCCAATCTCATTAAATGCCGGAGCAGGCTCGAGGGGCCGAATGGCCGACTCCTGCTCCTATCTTCTATGTTTCTATGTTCCTATCTCTGTAATCTCCTCCAGCCCCACAACCCTCCGAGGTCTCTGCGCTCCTCCAGTTCAGGCCTCTTGTGCATCCGTGCCTTCAGCGGCCTCAGCCCCAAAACTCTGGAATTCCCCCCTTCCCGCCCCCTGCAAACCTATCCACCTCTCCGCCTCTCTCTCTTCCTTTAAGACGCTCCTTAAAACCTACTTCTTTGACCCAGCTTTCGGTCACCTGCCCTAATAGCTCCTTATGTGGCTCGGTGTCAAATTTTGTCTCGTTACTTTCCTGTGAAGTGCCTTCGGACATTTTACTGCATCAAGTTGTTGTTGTTGAAGCCCCGCTCCAGGGACTTTTTATTATTTGTTTATAGGATGTGGGCGTTGCTGGCGAGGCCGGCATTTAATGCCCATCCCTAATTGCCCTTGAGAAGGTGGTGGAGAGCCGCCTTCTTGAGCCGCTGCAGTCCGTGTGGTGAAGGTACTCCCACAGTGCCGTTAGGGAGGGTGTTCTAGGATTATGACTCAGTGACGATGAAGGAACGGCCAATATACTTCCAAGTCAGGATGGTGTGTGACTTGGAGGGGAACTTGGAGGTGGTGGTGTTCCCATGCGCCTGCTGCCCTTGTCCTTCTAGGTGGAAGAGGTCGCGGGTTTGGGAGGTGCTGCCGAAGAAGCCTTGGCGAGTTGCTACAGTGCATCTTGTAGATGGGCCCATTATCCAGGCTGACAGTCCAGTGCAGTAATAAGGGAGTGCTGCACTGTTGGAGGTGCCATCTTTCGGATAAGGGCGGGTAGACTGATGGAGGGAAAAATTGAGGGAGGGGAGATTGAGGGATCCCTCCCTCGATCTTTCCCTCCCTCAGTCTTTCCCTCCCTTGGTCTTTCCTCCCTCAATCTTCCCTACAACCTTCATGCATTTAAAAGCCAAGTTTGGCATTACCTATTCAGTACTTGCTGATTTGCCTGGTCTATTCATTTCCCCCCATTGCTGGTGTCTTGCACTCTGACCCTCGCCCCTAACGGCCTCATCGCACCAACACCGGCCAAAAAGTAAAAACCAGGGTGAACCTGGTTTGGAAACTCGCTGGAACATCATGGGGGAGCAGAGCCAGAACACTTTGCACCGTAACAGCGGCCCTCGTCCACGCTGCTGCAGAACGCTGCTCTGCCTCCTGGTCCTGCAGCAGCCACACAAAGATCATGGAGGAGCAGCTAAACGCCACCGTGAGGACGGTGTCAGGGTCGCTCAAGCCCACTCCAACTGAGTGGTTCCCGGTGCTGTCCCACATTGCCCCGCCTGCCATTCGCCGCGTCGCCACCGTGCTCTGTGAGATGGAAAAAATCATCAGCAACACCGACATTCCCGTTCACGGAAACTTGAAAAACCCACCACGAAAGCGCTTAAAATCGCGCTGACCGTTCTGGGAAACAGCAGCTAATATTCACGCCGCTGGTATCGACCCACTATCCAGACGGACGGAATCGTGGGAGGCATGCAACGTAAAGAGCCAACACCTCATCACTGACCCAACAGCAGAGGTCCCTGGCTTCGACCTCTCTCGCAGACATTGGATGGCGCTCCACCCAATCCGCGCGGGGTACGGATGGTGCGGTCACCCGTGTTACGTCCGTGTGAAATTGAGACACGGACTGCAGGAGTTGGTTATAACAGGTGTTTACTGAGTGGAGACAAAACTGGAACTACTATACAAAGTGACTACACAGGCTTATATACAGGGGCGGTCACTACTGGTACTGCAGTATACAGGGGCTGCAGAATATAGTTCCTTCTTCAAAGTACATACACTACAATTCCTCCCCTTTTAGTTAAACAGTACATAACATTCGATTAATAATTAAATAACATATTTACAATTACATTTGCTATACACATTAGCTGAAGTTAAGCAATTATAAATTCAGTCTTTGAGGAGGCTTCCTGATTCTGTCTGGATAACGCCTCTTTGGGGTATCAGGTTCTTCTGGCAAAGTTGATTTGGGATCAACGTCGTTGTTTGGTTCGCCTGCTTCCAATATCACCGATTCTGAGGTAGATGCAATTGGTACTTCGGTTTCATCACCGGGTGTATCGGATCGTGGTGTGGATTTGACGTTTTCCAGTGACTCTAGAATCTGGTCAGCATGGCGTCTTACAATGCTCTCTCCAACGTCCACGGTATACATTAGAGGTCCTTGCCGTGTGCAGATCGTTCCTGGCTGCCATTTCTCTGTGCGGTAGACCCGGGCCAAAACTGGTTGACCTATCTTAAAACTCCTGGTCGGCCTTTCATTCATATTCTGAAACTGCCTGTTCTCCACATCTCTTCTGATGTTTGGCTTAACCAAATCCAAGCGGCATCGTAGTCTTCGATTGAAGAACATCATGGCTGGAGTTTGGTTGGTAACCGCATGTGTCGCATTCCGGTAGGCAAACAAGAAGTTATCCACCTTGTGTTGTAGGGGTATGTCTCCATTACACATTGCCTTGATAGCCTTCTTGAATGTTTGAACGAACCTCTCAGCCAATCCATTGGTGGCTGGATGACATGGGGCGGATGTGTAATGCTTAACACCATTGTTCTTTAAGAACCTCCGGAACTCTTCAGACACAAACTGTGGTCCATTGTCGGAGCAAATCTGTTCAGGCAGCCCATTTCTGGCGAATATGGTTCGTAAGACTGTGATAGTTTTTTCTGTGGTGGTTGAGGACATTTTTATTACCTCTGGCCACTTTGAATGTGCATCCACCGCAATTAAAAACATCGAGTCCATAAATGGACCAGCAAAATCAATGTGCACCCTTTGCCATGGAGATGAGGGCCACTCCCATGGATGTAGAGGGGCTTGTGGTGGGGCGTTTTGGACCTTCTGGCATCCTGTACAGCTGTTGGTCATCTCTTCAATTTCTCTATCGATTCCTGGCCACCACACAAACGCTCTGGCTAAGTTCTTCATTTTTACCCCTCCCAGGTGACCCTCATGAAGCTCACTGAGCACTCTATCCTTCAATTTGGGTGGAATTACTACTCTGGATCCACACATCAAGGTTCCTCGGCACACTGACAGCTGTTCTCTTCTCGGCGAGAATGCTGGCAACAGTGATTCGCCATGTGCTGGCCATCCCTTCACCGTTAAATCATAGACCCTGGAGAGTGTCGGGTCATTTCGTGTTTCCTTTTCTATGTTTGCATTCGTCACAGGTAGACATTCGACTATGGTCGAGTGGAATATCTCCACAGGATCCACTGCAGGTGCTTCTTCCACCGTCGGCAACAGTAGGTGCGACAATCCATCAGCATTCCCATGCTGTCTAGTTCCTTTGTACTCGATGTCATATTGGTGTGCCCCTAGGAAAAGGGACCACCTCTGTAGCCGTTGTGCTGTCATTATCGGGACGCCCTTCTGAGGGTTGAAAATGGAGACAAGAGGCTGATGATCAGTTAGTAGAGTAAATTTCTGACCGTGCAGGTAGTGATTGAACTTCTTCACCCCCCACACCAGGCTGAGGGCCTCTCTGTCAATCTGGGCGTAGTTACGCTCGGCAGAAGTTAACGAGCGTGACGCAAAAGCAATCGGCCTCTCCAAACCATCAAGGAATTTATGTGACAGTACTGCCCCAATGCCGTAGGGAGATGCATCACACGCCAGTCTTATCGGTAGTGATGGGTTGTAGTGAGCCAATACTTCTCTTGAAGTGATTAGGTCTTTACACTTCTGAAAGGCCCGCTTACATTCATCGCTCCATTTCCATGCTACTCCAGTTTGTAGTAGGGTGTTCAGTGGGTGCAGAATTGTGGACAAATTCGGCAAAAACTTATGGTAGTAATTCATCAATCCGAGGAATGACCTCAGTTGTGACACATTTTCAGGCGCTGGAGCCTTAACTACCGCTTCAATTTTGTCAGGGGACTTATGTAACCCCTCTTCATCAATCACGTGGCCACAATACGATATCTGTTTCTTAAAAAACTCACACTTGGGGTGATTGGCTCATAGCCTATGTTCTCTTAGTCTAGTGAGCACCTGCTCTAGGTTGGCAAGGTGTTCACTGTCATTTTCACCTGTCACCAGGATGTCGTCCAAGTAACACTGAGTCCCCGGAATCCCTTGCAGGACTTGTTCCATCGCTCTTTGCCATATCGCCGGAGCTGATGCTACTCTGAATACCAGTCGATTATACTGGTAAAGACCTTTGTGAGTGTTTATCGTGCGATACTTCCTAGAGGATTCTTCAACCTCCATCTGCAAATATGCTTGTGCTAGGTCAATTTTTGTAAAACGCTTCCCTCCAGCTAGTGAGGCGAAAATATCTTCTATCCTCGGGAGAGGATATTGTACTGTGTGAAGGATTGGGTTCACCGTCACCTTGAAATCCCCACAGATGTGAACCTTCCTTGGCTCCTCAGACTTATTGTTTAACGTTTTCTTCATGACAGGAACGATGGGTGTCGCCCACTCGCTCCAGTCTACCTTAGATAACACGCCTGCATTCTCCAGATTTTCCAGCTCTGCCTCGACGGCTGGGCAAATTGCATACGGTACCAGTCTTGCTTTGAAAAACTTGGGAATTGCATTCTCTTCTATTTTTATCGAGGCGGTTACGCCTTTAAGAGTTCCCAGTTCTTGTTGAAATACCTCTTTAGCGTTAGCTAAGATTTTTGACAATCGTCCAGGTGTGACGTCGTCATCCTTTTTACCAGCCACCGTCAGTGCTTGAATGGCATGCCAGTCTAAACTTATCTTTCTGATCCATTCACGTCCCAATAATGGTGGTCCACCATCTTGCAGTATGTACAGATACAATTTCTGTATATCCTTGCCGTTGTATTCGACAGGCACCCTTATTTTCCCTCTGGGGCATACTTTCTGCCCCGTATACGTCTTCAAGACAACGGATGTGTCTTTCAAGGGTATGTGTGAGAATAGCCGCTCATAGTCTCGTCGATTCATGACGGTCAGGGCTGATCCTGTATCCAATTCCATTTTGACTTGGGACCCTGCTATCGTGAGGGTGACCCAAATGGTTCGGTGATCCTCTTTTGCGATTATGTTGTGAAGTTTGAGACAGCTTAGTCTCTTGTTCCCGGATTCACTATCGCTCTTCTGGTCTTCGGAACTACTGTCCGTCATCTTTTGTACTTTCCTGTACTGTTCCTTAGTAGCCTTTTTGTTGTCGTTAGTCTTCTTCCCTGACCTGCAAACTCGTGCAATGTGTCCCATCTTTCCGCATTGCCTGCATATTTTGTCCTTGGACCAGCAGTCCTTCTGGTCATGGGTTGTTCTGCCGCAGGGATAACATTTTTCAAATCCCCGTGTCATTTCATGGGTGCCGTATTCCTGTGGCTTTTGCTGTATTTCCGCAGCTCCCCTTGCTGCTGCTTCGTACGATACTGCCACGCTGAAAGCCTTATCTAGCGTCAGCTCTTTCTGTGAGAGTAACCTCTTCTGGGTTCCTTCACTCAGGAGTCCACAGACAAATTTGTCCCGTAGGGTATCTGCCAGTCCTGCTCTGAACTGGCAGTGCTTTGATAGCTTGCGTAGTTCCGTAAGGTAATCAGCATTGCTCTCATCTTTATGCTGATTTCTCTTGTGGAATTTAAATCTTTCTGCTATCAGCAGCGGTGTAGGATTTAGGTGTTCCTGTAGGATATCAACAATTTCGTTAAAACTCTTCGCCATCGGTTTGGCTGGAGTGATCAGGTTCCGCAATAGGCCGTACGTTCTTGCGCCCATTAAGTTTAGTAGTACCGATGCCTTTTTCTCATCGGCTACTTCATTTGCCTTGCAATATACTTCGACTCTTTCCACATACGTGGTCCAGTCTTCTATTGCATTATCGAAGGCAGTGATATTGCCAGTCTTTGGCATCTTGGAGATCTATGATGGCGCCTCCCGCGCGTTGCCTTCTTCCCCGCTGGATTAAGATCGCGCCTCCCGCGCTTTCTGTCTTCTCCGCTGCTGCTAGCGTTGTTGCTGGTGTTTTTATGCCTTGATGGCGACGCCCTATGGTCTTCGTGCACTTCCCCCCCGCGCTGCTGCTAACGCCGCTCTCCGCGGTCCCCGTGGCAATCTGCAGCTCCTCGCGGCTTTCTGCGCTTCAAATTTCTTTTATTCCAATTACTGTTCCCGTCGTCAGAGCAAACCCTACGGGACATTTTCCTCCCTCTTCTCGGGTCTGTACGCTGCCCAGCTTCGTAGCACCGGCCGCGCCCTGTGTGCTCCACCCTCTCTCTCTCTCCTCTTCCCGACAATGCTGCTTGGCCCCGTTGAAAAGCCACCTGATAGAGCTCTAGCCCACCGCAGCCCAGGAAGGATCAGTGTACTACCTGCCACCAGCCCAATTAGCTGGAACACCATAGACAGGATAACCAAGCCCCGCTCTCGACAGCCTCTCCTGCAAATCTTCGAATTCGATGAATCAGAGGCGGTTGCCCACGGTTGACACCCGTTTCTTCTGTTTGTTTTTTTTTCTTTTCTTCCTTCTGGCCTCGACCTCTAACAACTTCGCTTCAGGGATGGATCCCCATGAGGTGGTGCAGAACTGTAGGTAAGTTCGGATCTGTTCATCGCCAGTGTTACGTCCGTGTGTAATTGAGACACGGACTGCAGGAGTTGGTTATAACAGGTGTTTACTGAGTGGAGACAAAACTGGAACTACTATACAAAGTGACTACACAGGCTTATATACAGGGGTGGTCACTACTGGTACTGCAGTATACAGGGGCTGCAGAATATAGTTCCTTCTTCAAAGTACATACACTACAACCCACTCCACCAGTGGAAGATGAGGGACGACCCGAAGTGCGACTGTGGCGACGAGTCCCAGACCGTGGAACACATCACATCAACCTGCCCACTGAGATCTGTTGCAGGAGGCACCTCATTTCTCCAGTCGGCATCTCAGGAGGCCATCGGCTGGACGGCCAAACTAGACATCCCATCGTAGGCTTTTCCCGTCATACGAAAGTAGTCATAGTACCCTTGCATCTGTACCCTTGCAGGTACCCTAGTGACCTGCATTTCTCTGTTAAACCTTGGGTGGCTTAATGGGGCTCAGTGAGATTGATAGAAACACCTTTCTCACCAAAATCAGCAATAGGATGACCCTCGACACCAAAAAATAAATTCAATGTCACTGAGTTTCCGAAGCCTTGAATCCACCAACGTGGACAAGATCCTCAAAACCAATGGAGGCAGAGAGAGAAAAAGAGCGAACGAGAGAGAGTGAGAGAGAAACAGAGAGTGAGTGAGTGAGTGAGAAAAAGAGAGTGAGACAAAAGAGCAGCACAATTAGTGAGAGGGTCAATAAATGATAAATATTACAATATCATCTTTACAACAACATTTATATAGGGTGTTAAACATAGACAAATGCCCCAAGGTGCTTCATAGAATATTAATCAGACAAAAATGGGTGCTGAGCCAAAGAAGGAGACAAGTGACTAAAAGATTAGTCAGAGGTGGATTTTAAAAGCGTCTTAAAGGAGGAGAGAGAGGCAGAGAGGCGAAGAGGTTTAGGGGGGAAATTCCAGAGCTTAGGGCCTCGGCAGCTGAAGGCACGGCCGCCAATGGTTGAGCAAAGGGAGTGAGGGGTGCGCAAGAGAGACTAGAGCACATACATTGGAGGAGCGCAGAGACCTTGGAGGGTTGTAGGACTGGAGGAGGTTACAGAGATAGGGAGGGGTGAGGGCCATGGAGTGATTTGAGGCATTGCCGGACTGGGAGCCAATGTAGGTCAGCGAGCACAGGGGGCGACAGGTGAGCGGGACTTGGTGCAGGACAGGATATGGGCAGCAGAGTTTCGGATGAGCTAAAGTTCGTGGAGGGTGCGACTCACTCCTACTGATGCACGATGGCGAGAATAAATACTCAGGGAGCTGAAACCACAGATGTTGAACTTAGAACAGAAGATGCTGGAAACGTATCTTAGCTCCATCAGTGCCCGAGAGCGAAACAATAGTGTTAACGCTCTGGGTCGATGCAGCTTCATCAGATCGACAATCGTCACTTCCGAGCATCTGTGAAACATTTGCACCAACACCTCGTCAGGGCATTGCAATGCGCTTCACACAAAGAATTACCCTGCGATCCAATGTGTTAGAAAGGCAAGCCAGCAGCCAGTTTGCACAGAGGACAGAACCACAAAGAGCACCACTTAAGAACATAAGAAATAGGAGCAAGAGTCGGCCATACGGCCCCTCGAGCCTGCTCCACCATTCAATAAGATCATGGCTGAACTTCTAACTCATCTCCACTTTCTCACCCGATCCCCATATCCTTTGATTCCCCTAGAGTCCAAAAATCAATCATAGAAACATAGAAGATAGGAGTAGGAGTAGGCCATTCGGCCCCTCGAGCCTGCTCCGCCATTCAATGAGATCATGGCTGATCATCCAAATTCAGTACCCTGTCCCTGCCTTCTCCCCATATCCCTTGATCCTTTTAGCATTAAGAAATATATCCAACTCCTTCTTGAATATATTTAATGAACTGGCCTCCACCGCCGTCTGTGGCAGAGAATTCCACAGGTTCACCACTCTCTGGGTGAAGAAATTCCTCCTCATTTCAGTCCTAACTGGCTTACCCCTTATCCTTAGACTGTGACCCCTGGTTCTGGACTCCCCGGCCATCGGGAACATCCTTCCTGCATCTAGTCTGTCCAGGCCTGACAGAATTTTATAGGTTTCGATGAGATCCCCTCTCAATCTTCTAAACTCTAGTGAGTATAAGCCCAATCGACACAATCTCTCCTCATACGTCATTCCTGCCATCCCGGGTATCAGCCTGGTGAATC
The DNA here is from genome assembly GCF_052327205.1 of Somniosus microcephalus. NCBI lineage: Eukaryota > Metazoa > Chordata > Chondrichthyes > Squaliformes > Somniosidae > Somniosus > Somniosus microcephalus. Next base: position 380,296,677 of record NC_140988.1, on the reverse strand, counting down.
TTCGCTGCACTCCCTCCATGGCAAGAACGTCCTTCCTCAGATAAGGCGACTAAAATTGCACACAACACTCAAGGTGCGGTCTCACCAAGGCCCTGTACAACTGCAGCAAGACATCCTTGTTCCTGTACTCGAACCCTCTTGCTACGAAGGCCAACATACCATTTGCCTTCTTAACCGCCTGCTGCACCTGCATGCTTACCTTCAGCGACTGGTGCACAAGGACACCTAGGTCTCTTTGCACTTCCCCTTCTCCCAATCTATTGCCATTCAAATAATAATCCGCCTTCCTGTTTTTGCCACCAAAGTGGATAACCTCACATTTATCCACATTATAGTGCACTTGCCATGTTTCTGCCCAATCACCCAACCTGTCCAAATCGTACTGGAGTTTCACGACATCCTCCTCACAGCATACCCTCCCACCCAGCTTTGTGTCGTCTGCAAATTTGGAGATATTTCATCCAATTCCCTCGTCCAGATCATTAATATATATTGTGAACAGCTGGGGTCCTAGGACCGATCCTTGCGGTACCCCACTAGTCACTGCCTGCCACTCGGAAAACGACCCGTTTATTCCAACTCTTTGCTTTCTGTCCGCCAACCAGTTCTCTATCCAAGTGAATACCTTACCCTCAATCCCATGTGCCTTAATTTTGCACGCTAATCTCTTATGCGGGACCTTATCGAAAGCCTTCTGAAAGTCCAAATACACCACATCCACTGGTTCTCCATTATCTATTTTACCAGTTACATCCTCAAAAAATTCCAGTAGATTAGTCAAGCACGATTTACCTTTTATAAATCCATGTTGACTTTGTCCGATCCTGTCACTGCTTTCCAAGTGCTCTGCTATTACATCTTTTATAATGGACTCTAGCATTTTCCCCACTACCGATGTCAGGCTTACCGGTCTATAATTCCCCGCTTTTTCTCTACCACCTTTTTTGAATAGTGGGGTAACATTAGCTACCCTCCAATCCATGGGTACTGTTCCAGAGTCTATCGAGTTCTAGAAGATGACCAGCAATGCATCTACTATCTCCAGGGCCACTTCCTTAAGTACCCTAGGATGTAGATTATCAAGCCCTGGGGATTTATCGGCCTTCAATCCCTTCAACTTCCCCAACACTATTTCCCTACAAATACTGATTTCTTTCAGTTCCTCCCTCTCATTAGTCCCTATGTTCCCCGACATCTCTGGGAGGTTATTTGTGTCCTCCTTTGTGAAGGCAGAACCAAAATATGTATTTAATTGGTCAGCCATTTCTTTGTTCCCCATTATAAATTCCCCTGATTCTGACTGTAAGGGACCTACGCTTGACTTCACCAATCTTTTTCTCTTCACATATCTATAAAAGCTTTTACAGTCAGTTTTTATGTTCCCTGCAAGCTTACTTTCATAATCTATTTTCCCCCTCTTAATTAATCCCTTTGTCCTCCTTTGCTGAATCCTAAACTGCTCCCAATCCTCAGGTTTGCTGCTTTTTTTGGCCAATTTATATGTCCTCTCTTTGGATCTTATGTTATCCCTAATTTCCCTTGTTAGCCACAGTTGAGTCACCTTTTTTGATTTATTTTTATGCCAAACTGGGATAAACAAATTCTGTAGTTCATCCATGCGACCTTTGAATGTTTGCCATTGCCTATCCACCATCAACCCTTTGAGTGACTTTACCCAATCAATCCTACCCAACTTGCGTCTCATACCATCATAGTTCCCTTTATTTAAATTCAGGACCTTAGTCTCTGAGTCAACTACTTCACTCTCCATCTTAATGAAGAATTCTATCATTTTATGATCGCTCTGACCCAAGGGGCCTCACACAAGATTGCTAATTAATCCTTTCTCATTGCATAATACCCAGTCTAAGATGGCCTGATCCCTAGTTGGCTCCTCGACATATTGGTCCAGGAAACCATCCCGTATACACTCCAGGAATTCCTCCTCCACAGTATTGTTACTAATTTGGTTAGCCCAATCTATATGTAGATTAAAGTCACCCATGATGACTGCTGTGCCCTTATTGCACGCTTCTCTAATTTCCCTTTTAATGCCATCCCCAACCTCTGCATCACTGTTTGGGGGTCTATACACCACTCCCACCAACGTTTTCTGCCCTTTGGTATTTCTCAGTTCTATCCATACAGATTCCACATCATCAGAGCTAATATCTTTCCTTACAATTGTATTAATCCCTTCTTTAACCAGCAATGCTACCCCACCTCCTTTTCCTTTTTGCCTATCTTTCCTGAATATTGAATACCCCTGGATGTTGAGTTCCCAGTCTTGGTCTCCCTGGAGCCATGTTTCCGTAATCCCAATCATATCATATTCATTTACCTCTATTTGTGCTGCTAATTCATCCACCTTGTTACGAATGCTCCTTGCATTAAGACACAAAGCCTTCAGGCTTGTTTTTTTAACGCTCTTAGACCTTTTAGAATTATTATTTACTGTGGCCATGTTTGTTTTAAACCCTTGATTTCTCTGATTGCCACCTTTGTTTTTCTCCTTCCTGTCTTTTGCTTCTATCCTTGTTTCCCTTTCCCTTGTCTCCCTGCTCAGGTTCCCAACCCCCTGCCATTTTAGTTTAAACCCTCCCCCACAGCACTAGCAAACACTCCCCCAAGGACATCGGTCCCGGTCCTGCCCAGGTGCAGACCGTCCGGTTTGTACTGGTCCCACCTCCCCCAGAACTGGTTCCAATGTCCCAGGAATTTGAATCCCTCCCCCTTGCACCATTCCTCTAGCCACGTATTCATTTGAAGTATCCTTCTATTTCTACTCTGACTAGCACGTGGCACTGGTAGCAATCCTGAGATTACTACCTTTGAGGTCCTATTTTTTAATTTACCTCCTAACTCCCTAATCGATTTCAGTCTTAAATATACTCAACGACTGAGCATCCACAGCCCTGTGGGGTAGAGAATTCCAAAGATTCACAAATTTCTGAGTGAAGAAATTTCTCCTCATCTCGGTCCTAAATGGCCTATCCCTTATCCTGAGACCATGCCCCCTAGTTCTATACTCTCCAGCCAGGGGAAACAGCCTCTCAGCACCTACCCTGTCAATCCATCTAAGGGGTTTTCCCTTTTTCCACCTCCGTAACATTGCCCCTCTCTGCCCCTTGCCTCAGCTCATCCACTGCTGAAACCCTCATCCATGCCTTTGTTACCTCTAGACTTGACTATTCCAACGCACTCCTGGCTGGCCTCCCACATTCTGCCCAACATAAACTTGAGGTCATCCAAAACTTGCCTACCCGTGTCCTAACTCGCACCAAGTCCCGTTCACCCATCACCCCTGTGCTCACTAACCTACATTGGCTCCCACGAAAATTTTAACATTTTCATCCTTGTTTTCAAATCCCTCCATGGCGTCGCCCCTCCCTATCTCTGTAATCTCCTCCAGCCCCACAACCCCACCCCTGAGATATCTGCGCTCCTCTAATTCTGGCCCTCTTGCGCATCCTTGATTACAATCGCTCCACCATCGGCGGCCGTGCCTTCAGCTGCCTAGACCCTAAGCTCTGGAATTCCCTCCCTAAACCTCTCCGCCTCTCTACCTCTCTCTCCTCCTTTAAGGCGCTCCTTAAAACCTCCCTCTGTGACCAAGCCCTGCTCTAATATCTCCTTATGTGGCTCGGTGTCAAATTTTGTTTTATGATGCTCCGGTGAAGCGCCTTGGGACGTTTTACTGCGTTAAAGGCGCTGCATAAATGCAAGTTGTTGTTGTTGTTTTATACATTTCAATGAGATCACCTCCCATTCTTCTAACCTCCAGAGAGTATCGGCCCATTCCACACAATCTCTCATCATAGGACAGCCCTCTCATCCCAGGGATCAACCTAATGAACTGTCGTTGCCCCACCTCCAAGGCAGGTATATCCTTCCTTAGACAAGGAGACCAGAACTGTGCACAGTGAGGTTGGACAAGTGACCAAGCCAACTCAGTAGAAAGGAACTTTTCAGACATTTGAACTACAGCGGAGTCAAGGGGTATGGGGAGAGAGCGGGAAAGTGGTATTGAGGCCAAGATTGGGTCAGCCATGATCTCATTGAATGGTGGAGCGGGCTCGAGGGGCCGAATGGCCGACTCCTGCTCCAGTTTCTTATGTTCTTATGTAACTTTAGAAACGGCTGGACTCCAGGAGCACTCACTGCACTGCTCCAACTAGGGTATCATTTAAATCAGGTTATAATCAGGATTTCCATAAATATTGGCAAGTGGGTCGGTAACCAGAGGTCATGGATTTAAAATAATTGGCCAAAGCACGAGAGGGGAAATGAGGAGAAATGATTTCACGCAGAGGGTTGTTGTGATCTGGAACGCACCCCCTGAAAGAAAGGTGGAGGCAGATTCCATCGGAACGTTCAAAAGGCAATTGGCCGTGTACTGGAAGAGGGCGGACTTGCGGCGTTATGGGGAAAAGGCTGGGGAGTGGGACTAATTGGATCACTCTCTCAGAGAGCCGGCACAGGCAGGACGGACCGAATGGCCTCCTTCTGTGCTGGGAGATTCTATGATTCTATTAAAGAAACTATTTCTTCCAAAATTTGAGCAAAAATTCTCCCTCTCTGAAATTTCTCGTTGTTTTCTTACTCATTCTCGGGATGTGAGGGTCGCAGGCAAGGAGGGCATTTATTGCCTAGTTCCCCTTGAGAGTGTTTGATACAACTGAGTGGCCACTTCAGTGAGCAGTTGATGGTCGGTGTGGGACTGGAGTCACATGTCGGCCCAGACCGGGTAAGGACGGCAGGTTTCCGTCCCTAAAGGGACATGAGTGAACCAGTTGGGTTTTTACGACAGTACTGCCCCTCCGACAGTGCAGCACTCCCTCAGTACAGCCCCTCCGACAGTGCAGCGCTCCCTCAGTACTGCCCCGCCGACAGTGCAGCGCTCCCTCAGTACTGCCCCTCCGACAGTGCAGCGCTCCCTCAGTACTGCCCCTCCGACAGTGCAGCGCTCCCTCAGTACTGCCCCGCCGACAGTGCAGCGCTCCCTCAGTACTGCCCCTCCGACAGGGCAGCACTCCCTCAGTACTGCCCCTCCGACAGTGCAGCACTCCCTCAGTACTGCCCCTCCGACAGTGCGGCACTCCTTCAGTACTGCCCCTCCGACAGTGCAGTACTCCCTCAGTACTGCCCCTCCGACAGCGCAGCACTCCCTCAGTACTGCCCCTCCGACAGTGCAGCGCTCCCTCAGTACTGCCCCTCCGACAGAGCAGCGCTCCCTCAGTACTGCCCCTCCGACAGTGCAGCGCTCCCTCAGTACTGCCCCTCCGACAGTGCAGCACTCCCTCAGTACTGCCCCTCCGACAGTGCAGCACTCCCTCAGTACTGCCCCTCCGACAGTGCAGCACTCCTTCAGTACTGCCCCTCCGACAGTGCAGTACTCCCTCAGTACTGCCCCTCCGACAGTGCATCACTCCCTCAGTACTGCCCCTCCGACAGTGCAGCGCTCCCTCAGTACTGCCCCTCCGACAGGCAGCGCTCCCTCAGTACTGCCCCTCCGACAGTGCAGCACTCCCTCAGTACTGCCTCTCCGACAGTGCAGCACTCCCTCAGTACTGCCCCTCCGACAGTGCGGCGCTCCCTCAGTACAGACCCTCCGACAGTGCGGCACTCCCTCAGTACTGCCCTTCCGACAGTGCAGCACTCCCTCAGTACTGCCCCTCTGACAGTGCAACGCTCCCTCAGTACTGCCCCTCTGACAGTGCAGGACTCCCTCAGTACGGCCCCTCCAACAGTGCAACTCTCCCACAGTACTACCCCTCCGACAGTGCAGCTCTCCCTCAGTACTGCCCCTCCAACAGTGCAGTACTCCCTCAGTACTGCCCCTCTGATATTGCAGCTCTCCCTTAGTACTGCCCCTCTGACAATGCAGCGCTCCCTCAATACTGCCCCTCTGACAGTGCAGCACTCCCTCAGCACTGCCCCTCCGATAGTGCGGCACTCCCTCAGTACTGCCCCTCAGACAGTGCGGCGCTCCCTCAGTACTGCCCCTCCGACAGTGCAGCGCTCCCTCAGTACTGCCCCTCTGACAGTGCAGCACTCCCTCAGTACTGCCCCTCCGACAGTGCAGCACTCCCTCAGTACTGCCCCTCCGACAGTGCAGCACTCCCTCAGTACTGCCCCTCCGACAGTGCGGCGTTCCCTCAGTACTGCCCCTCCAACAGTGCGGCGTTCCCTCAGTACTGCCCCTCTGACAGTGCAGCACTCCCTCAGTACTGCCCCTCCAACAGTGCAGCACTCCCTCAGTACTGCCCCTCCGACAGTGCGGCGCTCCCTCAGTACTGCCCCTTCAACAGTGCAGCGCTCCCTCAGTACTGCCCCTCCGACAGTGCAGTACTCCCTCAGTACTGCCCCTCCGACAGTGCAGCACTCCCTCAGTACTGCCCCTCCGACAGTGCAGCGCTCCCTCAGTACTGCCCCTCCGACAGAGCAGCGCTCCCTCAGTACTGCCCCTCCGACAGTGCAGCGCTCCCTCAGTACTGCCCCTCCGACAGTGCAGCACTCCCTCAGTACTGCCCCTCCGACAGTGCAGCACTCCCTCAGTACTGCCCCTCCGACAGTGCAGCACTCCTTCAGTACTGCCCCTCCGACAGTGCAGTACTCCCTCAGTACTGCCCCTCCGACAGTGCAGCACTCCCCCAGTACTGCCCCTCCGACAGTGCAGCGCTCCCTCAGTACTGCCCCTCCGACAGGCAGCGCTCCCTCAGTACTGCCCCTCCGACAGTGCAGCACTCCCTCAGTACTGCCTCTCCGACAGTGCAGCACTCCCTCAGTACTGCCCCTCCGACAGTGCGGCGCTCCCTCAGTACAGACCCTCCGACAGTGCGGCACTCCCTCAGTACTGCACTTCCGACAGTGCAGCACTCCCTCAGTACTGCCCCTCTGACAGTGCAACGCTCCCTCAGTACGGCCCCTCCAACAGTGCAACTCTCCCACAGTACTACCCCTCCGACAGTGCAGCTCTCCCTCAGTACTGCCCCTCCAACAGTGCAGTACTCCCTCAGTACTGCCCCTCTGATATTGCAGCTCTCCCTTAGTACTGCCCCTCTGACAATGCAGCGCTCCCTCAGTACTGCCCCTCTGACAGTGCAGCACTCCCTCAGCACTGCCCCTCCGACAGTGCGGCACTCCCTCAGTACTGCCCCTCAGACAGTGCGGCGCTCCCTCAGTACTGCCCCTCCGACAGTGCAGCGCTCCCTCAGTACTGCCCCTCTGACAGTGCAGCACTCCCTCAGTACTGCCCCTCCGACAGTGCAGCACTCCCTCAGTACTGCCCCTCCGACAGTGCAGCACTCCCTCAGTACTGCCCCTCCGACAGTGCGGCACTCCCTCAGTGCTGCCGCTCCGACAGTGCAGCACTCCCTCAGTACTGCCCCTCCGACAGTGCGGCGTTCCATCAGTATTGCCCCTCCGACAGTGCGGCGTTCCCTCAGTACTGCCCCTCTGACAGTGCAGCACTCCCTCAGTACTGCTCCTCCGACAGTGCGGCGCTCCCTCAGTACTGCCCCTTCAACAGTGCAGCGCTCCCTCAGTACTGCCCCTCTGACAGTGCAGTGCTCCCTCAGCACTGCCCCTCCGACAGTGCGGCACTCCCTCAGTATTGCCCCTCCGACAGTGCAGCACTCCCTCAGTACTGCCCCTCCGACAGTGCAGCGCTCCCTCAGTACTGCCCCTTCGACAGTGCAGCGCTCCCTCAGTACTGCCCCTCTGACAGTGCAGTGCTCCCTCAGCACTGCCCCTCCGACAGTGCGGCACTCCTTCAGTACTGCCCCTCCGACAGTGCGGCGCTCCCTCAGTACTGCCCCTCTGATATTGCAGCTCTCCCTTAGTACTGCCCCTCTGACAGTGCAGCGCTCCCTCAGTACTGCCCCTCTGACAGTGCAGTGCTCCCTCAGCACTGCCCCTCCGACAGTGCGGCACTCCCTCAGTACTGCCCCTCAGACAGTGCGGCGCTCCCTCAGTACTGCCCCTCTGACAGTGCAGCGCTCCCTCAGTTCTGCCCCTCTGACAGTGCAGCACTCCCTCAGTACTGCCCCTCCGACAGTGCAGCACTCCCTCAGTACTGCCCCTCCAACAGTGCAGCGCTCCCTCAGTACTGCCCCTCCGACAGTGCAGCACTCCCTCAGTACTGCCCCTCCGACAGTGCAGTACTCCCTCAGTACTGCCCCTCCGACAGTGCAGCACTCCCTCAGTACTGCCCCTCCGACAGTGCAGCACTCCCTCAGTACTGCCCCTCCGACAGTGCAGCACTCCCTCAGTACTGCCCCTCCGACAGTGCGGCGTTCCCTCAGTACTTCCCCTCTGACAGTGCAGCACTCCCTCAGTACTGCCCCTCCGACAGTGCAGCACTCCCTCAGTACTGCCCCTCCGACAGTGCGGCGCTCCCTCAGTACTGCCCCTTCGACAGTGCAGCGCTCCCTCAGTACTGCCCCTCTGACAGTGCAGCGCTCCCTCAGCACTGCCCCTCCGACAGTGCGGCACTCCCTCAGTACTGCCCCTCCGACAGTGCGGCGCTCCCTCAGTACTGCCCCTCCGACAGTGCAGCGCTCCCTCAATACTGCCCCTCCGACAGTGCAGCGCTCCCTCAGTACTGACCCTCCAACAGTGCGGCGCTCCCTCAGTACTGCCCCTCCGACAATGCGGCGCTCCCTCAGTACTGCACTTGGAGTCTCAGCCTGACCTACGTGCTGAAGTCCCTGGAGTGGGACCTGAATGTACAGTCTTTTGACCTGGAGTGCTACTTTAAGAAATTTGGCAAAATATCCAGAGGAGAAATTAGGACAATTATTTTTACACAGCGAGTTGTTGTGTTCTTGAGCGCGCTGCCTGAAAGGCCGGTGGAAGCAGATTCAATAGTAACTTTCAAAAGGGAATTGGGAGAAATTTACAGGGCTATGGGAAAAGAACAGGGTGTGGGACTAATTGGATTGCTCATTCAAAATGCCGGCATAGGCACGATGGGCCAAATGGCCTCCTTCTGTGCTGTGTCATTGAGCCAAAGGTAAGGTTACTGAAGAGAGCAGACAGCACACTGTGAACCAAAGGGTAACAGAATCGAGGAATATGTTCCGAGCTATGAATACCTGCTATACGACAAAGTTACGTCATATTTCACAAAATGTTGCCTTTACACAACAGGAGGGGAGAGACTCGGAGGGAGAGACTCGGAAAGACTCGGAGGGAGAGGCTCGGAGGGAGAGACTCGGAGGGAGAGACTCGGAGGGAGAGACTCGGAGGGAGAGACTCAGAGGGAGAGACTCGGAGGGAGAGACTCGGAGAGACTCGGAGGGAGAGACTTGGAGGGAGAGACTCGGAGAGACTCGGAGGGAGAGACTCGGAGGGGAGACTCGGAGGGGAGACTCGGAGGGAGAGACTCGGAGGGAGAGACTCGGAGAGACTCGGAGGGAGAGACTCGGAGTGGAGACTCGGAGGGAGAGACTCGGAGGGAGAGACTCGGAGAGACTCAGAGGGAGAGACTCGAAGGGGAGACTCGGAGGGAGCGACTCGGAGGGAGAGACTCGGAGGGAGAGACTCGGAGAGACTCGGAGGGAGAGACTCGGAGGGAGAGACTCGGAGAGACTCGGAGGGAGAGACTCGAAGGGAGAGACTCGGAGGGAGAGACTCGGAGAGACTCAGAGGGAGAGACTCAGAGGGAGAAACTCGGAGGGAGAGACTCGGAGGGAGAGACTCGGAGGGAGAGACTGAGAGAGGAGAGGCTCGGAGGGAGAGACTCGGAGGGAGAGACTCGGAGGGAGAGACTCGGAGGGGAGAGACTCGGAGAGGAGAGGAGTGGAGAGGTTGGGGGTAGAGGTTCGGAGGTAGAGGTTAGGGTGCAGAGGTAAGGGGGTAGAGGTTAGGAGGGGAGAGGCGAGGAGGGGAGAGTAGAGGAGGGGAGAGGCGAGGAGGGGAGTGGTTCGGTGGGGAGAGCAATGAGGGTTAGACTAGTAGGGGAGATGCAAGGTGGGATGACTAAATGCTTGGTCAAACAGATGGGTTTTGAGGATGTTTTTGAAGGAGGGGGGAGAGGAGGGAGAGGCGGGGAGGCGAAAGGGGTTGGAGGTGAGTTTCAGAAGGTGGTACCCAGTCGGCTGAAGATACGGCCACCAATGGTGGGGCGAAGGCGGTGCTGAAGAGGCTGAGTCGGGTGGTGGAATAAGGGTTAGAGGAAATTGCTGAAATAGGGGATGCGGAGGACATTTAAAGATGAGGACACGGTTTTTGAGATGTTGGAGAATGAGGAGCCAGTGCTGGTGATTGAGGACTGGGGTAATGAGCGAGCAGGACTTGGAATGTGGGAGGCCGGCCAGGAGTGCGTTGGAACAGTCAAGTCTCGAGGTAAAAAAGGCATGGATCAGGGTTTCCGCGGCAGTGACTTCCTGTCCTGAAGGAGCTGGATGGTGCTGGCCGGCCTCCCACATTCACCCTGCGTAAACTTGAGGTCATCCAAAACTCGGCTGCTCGTGTCCTAACTCGTACCAAGTCCTGTTCGCCCATCGCCCCTGTGCTCGCTGACCTACATTGGCTCCTGGTTAAGCAGCGCCTCGATTTCAAACTTCCCATCCTTGTTTTCAAATCCCTCCATGACCTCGCCCCTCCCTATCTCTGTAATCTTCTTCAGCCCCACAAGCCCCCCAGATATCTGCGCTCCTCTAATTCTGGCCTCTTGAGCATCCCTGATTATAATCGCTCAACCATCAGTGACCGTGCCTTCTGTTGCCTAGGCCCTAAGCTCTGGAATTCCCTCCCTAAACCTCTCCGCCTCGCTACCTCTCTCTCCTCCTTTAAGACGCTCCTTAAAACCTACCTCTTTGACCAAGCTTTTGGTCACCTGCCCTAATTTATCCTTATGTGGCTCGGTGTCAAATTTTTTGTGTTGAAATACTCCTGTCCAGCGCCTTGGGATGTTTTACTAAGTTAAAGGCGCTATATAAATACAAGTTGTTGTTGTTGTCGTTGATAGAAATTCCAGGTGTCCCGGGTGTATCTTGCCCAAGTGGCCATTCTCGGCATGTCAGCCTAGACTACAAGAAGCGTCACCTCTCCTCTTTTACACTGCGAAGGCCTGACTGTGAAACAAAAATATAATTACATTGTCCTCTCTGTGGAATGTTAGTGGCCGACTAAATCGCAGAGGCTGAATGCTTGCTCTGAGCCTGTAAGACTGTGCAAACGTTCAATGTGGAGACCAGGGTGACTTGGAATTGATGATAAGAGTCGCAAAACCTCAATCAATCAACCACCTGACGAGCTACTAAGCCTCGGTTGGGGCAATGATTAGGTTCTTGTTTGAGTCTCGCACGTGAAGGCCCCACAGTGGGCAGAAGGAGCTAGCTAATGTTTAATGAAGCGGGTGGAGGGTGTGATTGTCTGTCCTGTGCTCATAAACCAATCAACTCTATGCTAACAACGTCAATTACCGGTCGGCAGTGAGTGGAGTGAGATTGATGGGAACTGTTGACGGAGATGCCTCGACATCAGCCCCGTTTGTCGGTGTGTTAATGATGGAAAAACTAAACAGCTTGTTTTGTGGAACATTCTCTCACCTCCTGTGAAGGTTGACCAGCTAGCCACGGTTCAGTTCCACAGAACAGTTCCACTTCTCATACCTCACCCCAGGGGCTCTGTTTCATGTGTGTGGGCCCAGTCACTGAGTGTCAGGGTGGGGCAGCCTACATGGTAACGAGGACGAGACCGGAACCCCAGAGGTTGTGAGTTTAAATCCCGCCATGCCAAGGTGTGCCAATGAATTCCACCTGCTAATTTATGGACTGGTACCAACAACGTGTATTTATATAGCGCCTTTAACGTAGTAAAACATCCCACGGTGCTTCACAGGAACGATTATCAGACAGAATTTGACACCGAGCCACATAAGGAGATATTAGGGCATGTGACCAAAAGCTTGGTCAAAGAGGTAGGTTTTAAGGAGTGCCTCAGAGGAGGATAGAAAGGCGGAGAGGTTTAGGGAGGCAATTCCAGAGCTTAGGGCCCAGACAGCTGAAGGCACGGCCGCCAATGGTGGAGCGATTAAAATCAGGGATGCTCAAGAGGCCAGAATTGGAGGAACGCAGAGATCTTGGAGGGTTGTGGGGCTGGAGGAGATTACAGAGATAGGGAGATGCGAGGCCATGGAGGGATTTGAAAACAAGGATGAGAATTTTAAAATCGAGGCGTTGCTTAACCGGGAGTCAATGTAGGTCACTGAGCACAGGGAGTGATGGGCGAATGAGACTTGGTGCGAGTTGGGACACGGGCAGCCGAGTTTTGGTTGACCTCAAGGTTATGGAGGGTAGAATGTGGGAGGCCAGCCAGGAGTGCGTTGGAATAGTCAAGTCTAGAGGTAACAAAGGCATGGATGAGGGTTTCAGCAGCGGATGAGCTGAGGCAATGGCGGAGACGGGTGATGTTACGGAGGTGGAAGTAGGCGATGTTAGTTATGGTGCCGATATGTGGTCGGAAGCTCCTTTTGGGGTCAATATGACACCAAGGTTGCGAACAGTGTGGTTCAGCCTCAGACAGATGTTAGGGAGAGGGATGGAGTCGGTGGCCTTACGAGCGGGGTTTGTGGTGGGGACCAAGGACAATGGCTTCGGCCTTCCCAATATTTAATGGGAGAAAATTTCTGCTGGATGTCGGAGAAGCAGCCTGACAATTTCGGGACAGAAAAATGTGACTAGATTGTGGTAAAAAACAATTGGTACATTAATGCCCTGCAGTGAAGGGAAACCTGCTGTACTTCCCTGCACTGACCCAGTCCTAGATCAACATGGTTGAAACTTTTAATATCCTCGGGGCAGTTAGGGATGGGCAATAAGTACAATATCGGCAGAAATCCCCATATATAATTTTACAACTACAGGTCACCGTAGATGCTTCACACGTCAATCACTTAACACGCGCTGTCACTGGATCAAGAACCCTGGCTTAATTTCCCCTCTATAGCAGGGGATAGGAGACCAATTATAGCATCTCTACCATGACACAGTCTGAGATCAGTTGGGAGTGTTTGATGGGTGTGGTAAACCACTTTTATCGTTCACTATCGTTACACTATAGTTATCACTGTTATATCGTTACTCTATGGTTATCACTGTTCACACTGTTGTATCACTATACGAGGTCACCTCTTGTCACACTGTTATACTTGGGCTGACCACTGCTGACTCCGCCCACGGCTCCACCTACCTGCCCAGGTATAAAGGTGGTCGACTGGCTGGTATTCCTCCTTGTTGGATCCGATCACCCACGAGGGTGGGCTCTGTTATTTAGCCAATAAAAACCTATAGTTACTTTCTTAACTCGTCGCTTTTCATTGGATAAATTGATAGGTATATCAATTTTATTGGCTAAATTTTAAAATGTCGTTACTTGAGCAGCCAAACGACCAGCCAGATGCCCAGCTACAACAGCCACAGCAGCCGGCTTGGCTGCGAGCCCTCCGACCACCGTACCTGGATCTAAACCCACAGGCAGCAAACTCAGCCCTCGACTTCGAACACTGGCTGAGCTGTTTCGAGTCCTACCTGGGAGAATCCGGCGTGCCTCAGAAATCCAAGCTAAGAGTTCTGACCGCCCAAGTGAGCCTTAAAGTATTCGCACTCATCCGGGACCTTAAAACATACGAGGACGCCATCAACCGGCTGAAACGACAGTACCAGAGCCCGGTAAATTCCATGTATGCCAGACACCTCCTAAGATCCCGCCCGCAACAGCCAGGAGAGTCTGTAGATGAATTTTTACAGGCGCTACAAGCACTCGGCAGGGACTGTAACTTTAAAGCGGTAACGGCGGCAGAAAAAACTGAAGAGAATGTCCGCGATGCCTTCGTGAAAGGCCTGCGGTCCGACTACTCACGGCAAAGACTGCTTGAAGCAAAGGACCTTGACCTGGACAAAGCTGCAGCCCTCGCTCGCTCCCTAGAAGTGGCCCATCGGGACCTCGAGGCATATTCCAGGTACTGTAATTTGCGACCCTGGGACTCGGGACCGACCCCGACCGCAATACCCCCCGCAGCACCCCCCCTGGGACCTACCTCAGCGTCGGCGTCCCGGACCCAATCGGGACCGCCACCCCCGGTACCGGCTGCGACATCGGACCCCCGCGATCGGGCCGCCGGCTGCTTCTTCTGTGGCCAGGCGAAACACCCGAGGGCGCGCTGCCCAGCCAGAAACGCGACCTGCTCGAGCTGCCTGAAGAAAGGCCACTTTGCAAAGGCCTGCAGAGGGAGATCAACAGAGGCCAGCAGTGCCTCATGCGAGCTGTGGGGGCGGCCATCTTCCATCAAGGCCACAGAGGCCAGCATCCCCACATGTGAGTCATGGGGGCGGCCATCTTTGATCCAGGCAACCAACACCAGCAGTGCCTCATGTGAGTTGTGGGGGCAGCCATCTTCTCCGCCATTTTGTCCAACCTCGTGGGCACCGCCATTTCACCCACCACGCTCGACCGCCACCGTGCCTCCAGACCCGACCACGGCCTCACCCGCAGACGACAGCAACTCGCTCAGCTATACACTAGCCTCCGTCACACTGGACCAAGCCCGCCCGCACCACCTGTCCAAGTCCATGATGGACATCAAAGTAAACGGCCATGCCACGGCCTGCCTGTTCGACAGCGGAAGCACGGAGAGTTTCATCCACCCAGACACGGTGAGCCACTACTCCCTCACTGTCCGGCCAACGCGCAACCGGATCTCGATGGCATCGAGGTCCCACGCCACAGACATCAGCGGCTACTGTGTTGTGACCCTGTCGGTTAAGGGCGCGGAGTATAAAAATTTTAAACTCCTCGTCCTGCCCCAGCTATGCGCTGCCGTCCTACTAGGTCTAGACTTCCAATCCCACCTCCAAAGCGTCACGCTAGCATACGGCGGACCCCTCCCCCCACTCACAGTCGACAACCAACAGATTTTAAACCGCCCACCGCGTAACACCTGCGGCCTATCCACCCTCAAGGTCCCGCCACCTTCCCTGTTCGCTAACCTCACCCCCGACTGCAAACCCGTCGCTACCAAGAGCAGGCGGTACAGCGCCGGGGACAGAGCTTTCATTAGCTCCGAGGTGCAGCGTCTCCTGAAGGAGGGCATCATCGAGGGGAGCACCAGCCCCTGGCGTGCCCAGGTCGTGGTCGTTAAGACCGGCAATAAAAACCGCCTGGTCATCGACTACAGCCAGACCATAAACAGGTACACCCAGCTGGACGCATACCCCCTTCCCCGCATATCTGATATGGTCAATCAGATCGCACAATACCGAGTATTCTCAACCATCGACCTTAAGTCGGCCTACCACCAACTCCCTATCCGCCCTGAGGACCGCCAGTATACCGCCTTCGAGGCGAATGGCCGCCTCTACCACTTCCTTAGGGTTCCCTTCGGCGTCACCAACGGGGTTTCGGTCTTCCAAAGGGAGATGGACCGGATGGTTGACCAGAACGGGCTGCACGCCACGTTCCCCTACCTAGATAACGTCACCATCTGCGGCCGCGACTGGCAGGACCATGATGTTAATCTGGAGAGATTCCTCCGTACGGCCCAACGGCTGAACCTCACCTACAATAAGGGGAAATGTGTGTTTAACACCTCGCGCCTTGCCATCCTCGGCTGTGTAGTAGAGAACGGAGTCATCGGCCCCGACCCCGAAAGAATGCGCCCCCTCATGGAGCTACCCCTCCCCCACTGTCCAAAGGCACTAAAGAGAACCCTGGGGCTCTTCGCCTACTATGCCCAATGGGTGCCCAATTATGCGGACAAAACCAGACCCCTCATGAAGTCCACATCCTTCCCCCTTACGGAGGAAGCGTGCGCAGCCTTCTCCCTCATTAAGGGAGACATTGCCAAGGCCACAATGCACGCAGTGGATGAGTCCATCCCCTTCCAAGTGGAGAGCGATGCATCCGACTTCGCCCTAGCCGCTACCCTTAACCAGGAGGGGAGACCGGTGGCCTTCTTCTCAAGGACCCTACAGGGCCCTGAGATCCGACACTCGTCGGTCGAGAAGGAGGCCCAAGCGATTGTGGAGGCGGTACGACGCTGGAGGCACTACCTGGCAGGCAAACGATTTACCCTCCTCACCGACCAGCGTTCGGTCGCTTTTATGTTTAATAACAAGCTGAGGGGCAAAATCAAGAATGACAAGATCTTGAGGTGGAGAATCGAGCTCTCCACCTATGATTATGATATCTTGTACCGGCCAGGTAAGCTGAACGAACCCCCTGATGCTCTTTCACGAAGTACATGCGCCAGCGCGCAAATTGATAGACTTCAGACCCTCCACAACGACCTCTGCCACCCCGGAGTCACCAGACTTTACCACTTCATTAAGGCCTGCAACCTGCCCTACTCCATCGAGGAGGTCAGCACCATGACTAGGAACTGCCAGACCTGTGCCGAGTGCAAACCGCACTTCTTTAGGCCAGACAGAGCAAGCCTGATCAAGGCCACCCGCCCCTTCGAGCGCCTGAGCATCGACTTTAAGGGGCCCCTCCCGTCCTCTGACCGCAATGTGTACTTCCTCAACATCATTGATGAGTACTCCCGTTTCCCCTTTGCCTTCCCCTGCCCAGACATGACCAGTACCACGGTCATTAAATGCCTGAACGACCTCTTCGCCTTGTTCGGGTTCCCAAACTATATACATAGTGACTGGGGCTCCTCCTTCATGAGCGAGGAACTTCGCCAGTTCCTACTAGCGAGAGGTATCGCTGCAAGCAGGACCACCAGCTACAACCCCCGAGGGAACGGGCAGGTGGAAAGAGAGAACGCGACGGTATGGAAGGCCGTCCTCTTAGCCTTAAAGTCTAAGGGCCTCCCAACTTCCCGCTGGCAGGAAGTCCTCCCGGCAGCGCTGCATTCCATCCGGTCACTACTCTGCACTGCCATTAACGCCACCCCCCATGAACGAATGTTTGTTTTCCCCAGGAAGTCGACTACAGGAACCACTCTACCAACCTGGCTGACCTCTCCGGGGCCCGTCCTGCTGCGAAAGCACGTGAGGGCCCATAAAACGGACTCCCTGGTCGAGAGGGTGAACCTCCTGCACGCCAACCCCCAGTACGCCTATGTGGCATACCCAGACGGGCGGGAGGACACAGTCTCCTTACGAGACCTCGCTCCCTCGGGCACTCCTGAGACACCACCGTTAACCCCCCCCCACACCACCCCCCCAATGCCACCCGAGGTAGACGGCATGCCGGAACCCCACGAGCCTTCGCCGACCACGCAGACACCAGCATCAACACCGGATAATGCAACACCGCCGCTGCGACGATCAGAAAGGCTAACGAGGCCTCCGGACAGACTGACATACCAGAACTGGTAGTACACTTCACCCCGCCGGACTCAAATCTAAACAAGGGGTGAATGTGGTAAACCACTTTTATCGTTCACTATCGTTACACTATAGTTATCACTGTTATATTGTTACTCTATGGTTATCACTATTCACACTGTTGTATCACTATACGAGGTCGCCTCTTGTCACACTGTTATACCTGGGCTGACCACTGCTGACTCCGCCCACGGCTCCACCTACCTGCCCAGGTATAAAGGTGGTCGACTGGCTGGTATTCCTCCTTGTTGGATCCGATCACCCATGAGGGTGGGCTCTGTTATTTAGCCAATAAAAACCTATAGATACTTTCTTAACTCGTCGCTTTTCATTGGATAAATTGATAGGTATATCAATGGGACAGTGCAGAGGGAGCTTTACTCTGTATCTAACCCATGCTGTACCTGCCCTGGGAGTGTTTGCTGGGACAGTGTAGAGGCAGCTTTACTCTGTATCTAACCCGTGCTGTACCTGCCCTGGGAGTGTTTGCTGGGACAGTGTAGAGGGACCTTTACTCTGTATCTAACCGGTGCTGTACCTGCCCTGGGAGTGTTTGATGGGACAGTGTAGAGGGAGCTTTACTCTGTATCTAACCGGTGCTGTACGTGCCCTGGGAGTGTTTGATGGGACAGTGTAGAGGGAGCTTTACGCTGTATCTAACCTGTGCTGTACCTGCCTTGGGAGTGTTTGATGGGACAATGTAGAGGGAGCTTTACTCTGTATCTAACCCGTGCTGTACCTGCCCTGGGAGTGTTTGCTGGGACAGTGTAGAGGGACCTTTACTCTGTATCTAACCCGTGCTGTACCTGCCCTGGGAGTGTTTGATGGGACAGTGTAGAGGGAGCTTTACTCTGTATCTAATCCGTGCTGTAGCTGCCCTGGGAGTGTTTGATGGGAAAGTGTAGAGGGAGCTTTACTCTGTATCTTACCCGCGCTGTACCTGCTCTGTGAGTGTTTGATGGGACAGTGTAGAGGGAGCTTTACTCTGCATCTAACCTGTGCTGTACTTGCCCTGTGAGTGTTGATGGGACAGTGTAGAGGGAGCTTTACTCTGTATCTAACCCGTGCTGTAGCTGCCCCAGGAGTGTTTGATGGGACAGTGTAGAGGGAGCTTTCCGCTGTATCTAACCTGTGCTGTACCTGCCCCGGGAGTGTTTGATGGGACAGTGTAGAGGGAGCTTTACTTTCTATCTAACCCGTGCTGTAGCTGCCCTGGGAGTGTTTGATGGGACAGTGTAGAGGAGCTTTACTCTGTATCTAACTGGTGCTGTACCTGCCCTGGGAGTGTTTGATTTGACAGTGTAGAGGGAGCTTTACTCTGTATCTAACCCGTGCTGTACCTGCCCTGGGATTATTTGATGGGACAGTGCAGAGGGAGCTTTACTCTGTATCTAACCCGTGCTGTACCTGCCCTGGGAGTGTTTGATGGGACAGTGTAGAGGGAGCTTTACTCTGTATCTAACCGGTGCTGTACCTGCCCTGGGAGTGTTTGATGTGACAGTGTAGAGGGAGCTTTACGCTGTATCTAACCTGTGCTGTACCTGCCTTGGGAGTGTTTGATGGGACAATGTAGAGGGAGCTTTACTCTGTATCTAACCCGTGCTGTACCTGCCCTTGGAGTGTTTGCTGGGACAGTGTAGAGGGACCTTTACTCTGTATCTAACCCGTGCTGTACCTGCCCTGGGAGTGTTTGATGGGACAGTGTAGAGGGAGCTTTACTCTGTATCTAATCCGTGCTGTAGCTCCCCTGGGAGTGTTTGATGGGAAAGTTTAGAGGGAGCTTTACTCTGTATCTTACCCGTGCTGTACCTGCTCTGTGAGTGTTTGATGGGACAGTGTAGAGGGAGCTTTACTCTGCATCTAACCTGTGCTGTACTTGCCCTGTGAGTGTTGATGGGACAGTGTAGAGGGAGCTTTACTCTGTATCTAACCCGTGCTGTAGCTGCCCCAGGAGTGTTTGATGGGACAGTGTAGAGGGAGCTTTCCGCTGTATCTAACCTGTGCTGTACCTGCCCCGGGAGTGTTTGATGGGACAGTGTAGAGGGAGCTTTACTTTCTATCTAACCCGTGCTGTAGCTGCCCTGGGAGTGTTTGATGGGACAGTGTAGAGGGAGCTTTACTCTGTATCTAACTGGTGCTGTACCTGCCCTGGGAGTGTTTGATTTGACAGTGTAGAGGGAGCTTTACTCTGTATCTAACCCATGCTGTACCTGCCCTGGGAGTGTTTGATGGGACAGTGTAGAGGGAGCTTTACTCTGTATCTAACCCATGCTGTACCTGCCCTGGGAGTGTTTGATGGGACAGTGTAGAGGGAGCTTTACTCTGTATCTAACCCGTGCTGTAGCTGCCCCGGGAGTGTTTGATGGGACGTTTGTGTTTGCAACACGGAAACTAGTTGAAGATTGAAATAACTTTATAAACTGCTGTGTGCTTCCTCTTTTTAGTTTTTGACACCCTCTGAAGACTGAAATGCATGCCTACGCATCGCCACTGAGTATGTGGTAGACTTAAGATGATCTCATTTATTGTTGCGATCTCTTGGGTTGCGGTTGACAACTGTTGCTGGAATAACTCAGAATCACACTGGTTTAGAACTAGATTGAAGTGTGCTTGAAGTGTAGAAGGTTATCACGGAGTTGTTCAAGGGAAAGCTTTTAGTAAGAAAGAACTTGCATTTATATTGTACCTTTCACCACCTCAGGATGTCCTCAAATCTCGTTAGAGCCAATTTTTTTGAGGTGTTGTCACTGTAGTAATGTAGCAAATCTGGCACAGCAAGCTCCCACAAACAGGAATGAGATAATGACAAGATAATCTGTTTTTAGTGATGTTGGTTGAGGGATAAATATTGGCCCCAGGACACCGGAGAGAACTCCCCCTGCTCTTCTTCGAAATAGCGGTCGTGGGATCTTTGACATCCACCTGAGAGAGCAGACGGGGCCTCGGTTTAACATCTCATCCGAAAGACAGCCCCTCCGACAGTGCAGCGCTCCCTCAGTGCTGGCACCAGGGGGGCCAGCCCTAGATTGCTTGCTGAAGTCTCCAGTGGGACTTGGACTTCTAACGTTCTGACCCAGAGACAAAGCACAGAACAGATTCACTCTTTAAAACAGGTAGCTCGTTGCTGCTGATTAAGGTACAAACTGATAGCTGAGCATGAGGTTATTTGTGCATGATTGCACGAGTCCCATTATGCAATAGGTGAGAAGGCTGCTGATTGCAGCATGGCACAGGGGCTGACAGGCGAGTGTAAGGGGCTGGTTTGATCAGACACTTATCTAAATTGGAATGTAAACCAGCGCAGGAGTCGAAGGTTAAATCAACTGCTGCACACAGCAATATCCCACAAACAGCTATTGCTCGATAGATTTTTGGACTCCAGGGGAATCAAGGGATATGGGGATCGGCTGGGAAAGTGGAGTTGAGGTTGAAGATCAGCCATGATCTTACTGAATGGCGGAGCAGGCTCGAGGGGCCGTATGGCCTTATGACTAGATAATCAATTTTTCTAGTGATGTTTGTTGAGTGATAAATATTGGGCCAGGACACTGGGGATAACTCCCCTGCTCTTACTTCACAATAGTGGCCGCGGGATCTTTTACATCCACCCGAGAGGGCAGGCGGGGCCTCGGTTTAACGTCTCATCTGCAGGACGGCACCTCCGACAGTGCAGCACTCCCTCAGCACTGCACTGGAGTGCCAGCCTAGATTTTGTGCTCAAGTCTCTGGAGTGGGACTTGAACACACAACCTTCTGACTCAGAGGCGAGAGAGAGAGAGCGCTGCCCACTGAGCCATGGCTGACACAGGATAGGGACAGGAGACAAACCCATCCTGCAGCCAGTTGATGAATTGCAATGCTAGATGATTGGCTTTAACAGCAGGCTGGGATTTGTTTTGTGTTGACTCACAGTGTACCGATAAGGAGAATTAGACTGTCATTACAACAATGTTATCAGACTGATCCAGAGCTCCTGATTAGAGATGTTTGTCTGAGGTCCCTCAGTGTCTTCACTGCGGCAGATTGTTTAATCACAGCCGCACCGCCCTTGCTTTGCTCCAGCTCTCTGAAAGCACTGATCCCTTGCGGGGACACAGTTCCTCATTGCCTGCAGTACCTCGTCCAAATGTCCACTTCTCAGGTGTGCCTACAAAGAAAGACAGACTTGTATTTATACCACCTTTCATGACCTCAGGATGTCCCAAAGCGCTTTGCAGCCAATTACTAGTATGTACAGCGCAGAAACTATTCGGTCCAACTGGTCCATGCCGGTGTTTATGCTCCACACGAGCCTCCTCCCACCCCTCTTCATCTCATCCAATCTGCATAAACTTCTATTCCTTTCTCCCTCAGGCATTTTTCTCGCTTCCCCTTCAATGTATCTCTGCCATTCGCTTCAACCACTCCCTGTGGCAGCGAGTTCCACATTCTCACCACTCTGGGTAAAGAAATTCCTCCTGAATTTCCTATTGGATTTATTAATATCTTATATTTATGGCCCCTAGTTCTGGTCTTGCCCGCAATTGGAAACATCTTCTCCATGTCTAGCTTTTCAAACCCCTTCATAACTTTAAAGGGAACTGCAACAGCCTGACATAGTCATACTCACAGAATCAGACCATTCAGCCAATGTCCCAGACTCCTCCATCACCATCCCTGGGTATGTCCTGTCCCACCGGCAGGACAGACCCGCCAGGGGTGGCTGCACAGTGGTATACAGTCGGGAAGGAGTGGCCCTGGGAGTCCTCAACATTGACTCCGGACCCCATGAAGTCTCATGGCTTCAGGTCAAACATGGGCACGGAAACCTCCTGCTGATTACCACCTACCACCCACTCTCAGCTGATGAATCAGTACTCCTCCATGTTGAACACCAATTGGAAGAAGCACTGAGAGTAGCAAGGGCACAGAATGTACTCTGGGGTGGGGGACTTCAATGTCCATCACCAAGAGTGACTCGGTAGCACCACTACTGACCGAGCTGGCCGAGTCCTGAAGGAAATAACTGCCAGTCTGGACCTGTGACAGGTGGTGAGAGAACCAACACGAGGGAAAAACCTACTTGACCTCGTCCTCACCAATCTACCTGTCGCAGATGCATCTGTCCATGACAGCATTGGTAACAGTGACCACCGCACAGTCCTTGTGGAGACGAAGTCCCGTCTTCACACTGAGGACACCCTCCATCGTGTTGTGTGGCACTACCACCGTGCTAAATGGGATAGATTCAGAACAGATCTAGCAGCTCAAAACTGGGCCACCATGAGGCACTGTGGGCCATCAGCAGCAGCAGAATTGTATTCCACCACAATCTGTAACCTCATGGCTCAGCATATCCCTCACTCTACCATTACCATCAAGCCAGGGGGCCAACCCTGGTTCAATAAGGAGTGTAGAAGAGCATGCTGGGAAAAGCACCAGGTGTACCTAAAAATGAGGTGCCAACCTGGGGAAGCTGCAACACAGGACTACATGCATGCTGAAAAGCGGAATCAGCATGCTATAGACAGGGCTAAGCGATCCCACAATCATCGGATCAGATCAAAGCTCTGCAGTCCTGCCACATCCAGTCGTGAATGGTGGTGGACCATTAAACAACTAACGGGAGGAGGAGGCTCCTTGAATATCCCCATCCTCAATAATGGTGGAGCCCAGCATGTGAGTGCAAAAGACAAGGCTGAAGCGTTTGCAACCATCTTCAGCCAGAAGTGCCAAGTGGATGATTCATATCGGCCTACTCCCGAGGTCCCCGCCATCACAGAAACCAGTCTTCAGCCAATTCGATTCACTCCATGTGATATCAAGAAATGGCTGAGCGCACTGGATACAGCAAAGGCTATGGGCCCCGACAACATCCCGGCTATCGTGCTGAACACTTGTGCTCCAGAACTAGCCGCGCCTCTAGCCAAGCTGTTCCAGTACAGCTACAACACTGGCATCTATCCGACAATGTGGAAAACTGCCCAGGTATGTTCTTTCCACAAAAAGCAGGACAAATCCAACCTGGTCAATTACCGCCCCATCAGTCTACTCTCAATCAGCAAAGTGATGGAAGGTGTCATCGACAGTGCTATCAAGCAGCACTTACTCACCAAAAACCAGCTCACTGATGCCCAGTTTGGGTTCCACCAAGACCACTCTGCTCCCGACCTCATTGCTGCCTTGGTCCAAACATGGACAAAGGAGCTGAATTCCAGAGGTGAGGTGAGAGTGACTGCCCTTGACATCAAGGCAGCATTTGACTGAGTGTGGCATCAAGGACCCATAGTAAAACTGAAGTCAATGGGAATCAGGGGGAAAAATGCTCCACTGGCTGGAGTCATACCTAGCATAGAGGAAGATGGTTGTGGTGGTTGAAGGTCAATCATCACAGCCCCAGGACATCTCTGCAGGAGTTTCTCAGGGCAGTGTCCTAGGCCCAACTATCTTCAGCTGCTTCTTCAATGACCTTCCCTCCAACATAAGGTTAGAAATGGGAATGTTCACTGATGACTGCACAGTGTTCAGTGCCATTCACAACTCCTCAGATAATGAAGCAGTCCATGCCCGCATGCAATAAGACCTGGACTACGTTCAGCCTTGGGTTGATAAGGGGCAGGTAAGATTCACGCCACAGAAGTGCCAGGCAATGACTATCTCCAACAAGCGAGAGTCTAACCGCCGCCCCTTGACATTCAACGGCATTACCATCGCCGAATCCCCCACCATCAAAATCCTGGGGATCACCGTTGACCAGAAACTTAACTGGACCAGCCACATAAATACTGTGGCAACAAGAGCAGGTCAGAGGCTGGGTATTCTGCGGCGAGTGTCTCACCTCCTGACTCCCCAAAGCCTTTCCACCATCTACAAGGCACGAGTCAGGAGTGTGATGGAATACTCTCCACTTGCCTGGATGAGTGCAGCTCCAACAATACTCAAGAAGCTCGACACCATCCAGGACAAAGCAGCCCGCTTGATTGGCACCCCATCCATCACCTTAAACATTCACTCCCTCCACCACCGGCGTACCGTGGCTGCAGTGTGCACCATCTACAAGATGCACTGCAGCAACTCGCCAAGGCTTCTTCGGCAGCACCTCCCAAAGCCGCGACCTCTTCCACCTAGAAGGACAAGGGCAGCAGGGGCATGGGAATACCACCACCTCCAAGTTCCTCTCCAAGTCACAAACCATCCTGACTTAGAAGCATATTGCCGATCCTTCATTGTCGCTGGGTCAAAATCCTGGAACTCCCTCCCTAACTGCACTGTGGGAGTACCTTCACCACACGGACTGCAGCGGTTCAAGAAGGTGGCTCACCACCACCTGCTCAAGGGCAATTAGGGATGGGCAATAAATGCTGGCCTTGCCAGCGACGCCCACATCCCGTAAGCGAATAAAAAAAAATCTCCGATTTAACATTAACAATTGATCTAGCATCAATTGACAATTGCGGAAGAAAGTTCCAAACTTCTACTACCTCTTGTCTGCAGAAGTGTTTCCTAACTTCACTCCTGGCTCTAATTTTTAGACTCTGCCCCCTAGTCCTAGAATCCCCAACCAGCAGAAATAGTTTCTCTCTATCTACCCTATCAGTTCCCCTTAATATCTTGAAAACTTCGATCAAATCACCCCTTAACCTTCTAAATTCCAGGGAATACAACCCTAGTTCGTGTAATCTCTCCTCGTAATTTAACCCTTGGAGTCCAGGTATCAGTCTGATAAATCTATACTGCACTCCCTCTAAGGCCAATATATCCTTCCTAAGGTGTGGTGCCCAGAATTGACACTGTAATAACCAGAGCTGTAGCTGTAGCATAACTTCTAACTCCTTGTATTCTAGTCCCCTAGATATATAAAGGCTAGCATCCCATTGGCCTTTTTGATGATTTTTTGTACCTGTCCATGACAATTTAATGATCTATGTACCTAGACAGGAGTGGCTGCCTGTATAGTTGGCCCTGCGGGGTCAGTCTATGGCTGAGTGTAATGGGCGGGTTGCCTTGTTCAAGCTGTCAGCTGTGACACAGTGACAGTGTAGTACTCTCTTCTTTGAGTCAGAAGGTCATGAGCTCGAGTTCCACTCCAGAAACTTGAGCACATAATCCACGCTGACACCTCCCTGCCCCCCACCCCCCCGCCAGTGCCAGTGCTGAGGGAGCACTGCATTGCCGGAGGTGCCGTCTTTCAGATGAAATGTTAAACCGAGGCCCCGTCTGCTCTTGCTGGTGGTTGTAACAGATCTCATGGCCTCTATTGGAAGAAAAGCAGGGGAGTTATCCAGGTGTCCTGACCAATATTTATCCCTCAAACAACACCTAAAACAAAGGCCACACGGTCATTTACATAGAAACATAGAAGATAGGAGCAGGAGTAGGCCATTCGGCCCCTCGAGTCTACTCCGCCATTCAATGAGATCATGGCTGATCATCCAAATTCAGTACCCTGTTCCTGCTTTCTCCCCATATCCCTTGATCCCTTTAGCCTTAAGAAATATATCTAACTCCTTCTTGAATATATTTAATGAATTGGCCTCAACTGCCTTCTGTGGTAGAGAATTCCACAGGTTCAGCACTCTCTGGGTGAAGAAATTCCTCCTCATCTCTGTCCTAAATGGCTTACCCCTTATCCTTAGACTGTGACCCCTGGTTCTGGACTCCCCGGCCATCGGGAACATCCTTCCTGCATCTGTCTGTCTAGTCCTGTTAGAATTTTATAAGTTTCAATGAGATCCCCTCTCATTCTTCTAAACTCCAGCGAGTACAAGCCCAATCGACCCAATCTCTCCTCATACGTCACTCCTGCCATCCCAGGTATCAGTCTGGTGAATCTTCGCTGCACTCCCTCCATTGCAAGAACATCCTTCCTCAGATAAGGATAATGTATCTCATTGCTGTTTGTGGGAGCTTGCTGTGCGCAAATTGGCTGCCGCGTTTCCTACATTACAACAGTGACTACTCTTCAAAAAGTACTTCATTGGCTGTAAAGATTTTTGGGACAGCGTGAAAGGTGCTATATAAATGCAAGTTCTTTCTTATTGTATTGCTAGTTCGATCTTGGAGTTCCTACCCGTGCTGCACTCTTCCATTGCAGTTCAATAGCTCCCAGTGATCTGATGATTTCCATTATCTGCAGGAGGGCCTCCTCCTTTACAATGGAGAGTCAAGGTCCAGTGTACCTGCAAACACATACACGGAGGGACTGGCAGGTTTCTGTACATCTTACCACCGCTGACAGTTGAGAGTTGACAGGGTCGCATGTCTTTCTGAAAGATGGGCCTTCAGTCAGGTGTGGAAAGGTTGTGATGCTTTAACACCTTATCACATGCGCTGGCAGGAGGGTCGGTAACCAGAAGGCACAGACTTAAGACCATTGGCAAAAGAACCAGGAGGGAGATGAGGATGATTTTTTTTAACTCAGCGAGTTCTTGTGATCTGTAATGTGCTGTCTGAAAGGGCAGTGGAAGCAGATTCAATAATATAGAAACATAGAAGATAGGAGCAGGAGTAGGCTATTCGGCCCCTCGAGCCTGCTCCACCATTCAATGCGATCATGGCTGATCATCCAAATTCAGTATCCTGTCCCTGCTTTCTCCCCATACCACTTGATCCCTTTAGCCTCAAGAAATATATCCAACTCCTTCTTGAATATATTTAATGAGTTGGCCTCCACTGCCTTCTGTGGTAGAGAATTCCACAGGTTCACCACTCTCTGGGTGAAGAAATTCCTCCTCATCTCTGTCCTAAATGGCTTACCTCTTATCTTTAGACTGTGACCCCTGGTTCTGGACTCCCCGACCATCGGGAACATCCTTCCTGCATCTAGTCTGTCTAGTCCTGTTAGAATTTTATAAGTTTCAATGAGATCCCCTCTCATTCTTCTAAACTCCAGCGAGTACAAGCCCAATCGACCCAATCTCTCCTCATACGTCATTCCTGCCATCCCAGGTATCAGTCTGGTGAATCTTCGCTGCACTCCCTCCATTGCAAGAACATCCTTCCTCAGATAAGGATAATGTATCTCATTGCTGTTTGTGGGAGCTTGCTGTGCGCAAATTGGCTGCCGCGTTTCCTACATTACAACAGTGACTACTCTTCAAAAAGTACTTCATTGGCTGTAAAGATTTTTGGGACAGCGTGAAAGGTGCTATATAAATGCAAGTTCTTTCTTATTGTATTGCTAGTTCGATCTTGGAGTTCCTACCCGTGCTGCACTCTTCCATTGCAGTTCAATAGCTCCCAGTGATCTGATGATTTCCATTATCTGCAGGAGGGCCTCCTCCTTTACAATGGAGAGTCAAGGTCCAGTGTACCTGCAAACACATACACGGAGGGACTGGCAGGGTTCTGTACATCTTACCACCACTGAGAGTTGAGTGTTGACAGGGTCGCATGTCTTTCTGAAAGATGGGCCTTCAGTCAGGTGTGGAAAGGTTGTGATACTTTAACACCTTATCACATGCACTGGCAGGAGGGTCGGTAACCAGAAGGCACAGATTTAAGACCATTGGCAAAAGAACCAGGAAGGAGATGAGGATGATTTTTTTTAACTCAGCGAGTTCTTGTGATCTGTAATGTGCTGTCTGAAAGGGCAGTGGAAGCAGATTCAATAATATAGAAACATAGAAACATAGAAGATAGGAGCAGGAGTAGGCTATTCGGCCCCTCGAGCCTACTCCACCATTCAATGCGATCATGGCTGATCATTCAAATTCAGTACCCGGTCCCTGCTTTCTCCCCATACCCCTTGATCCCTTTAGCCTCAAGAAATATATCCAACTCCTTCTTGAATATATTTAATGAGTTGGCCTCCACTGCCTTCTGTGGTAGAGAATTCCACAGGTTCACCACTCTCTGGGTGAAGAAATTCCTCCTCATCTCTGTCCTAAATGGCTTACCTCTTATCTTTAGACTGTGACCCCTGGTTCTGGACTCCCCGACCATCGGGAACATCCTTCCTGCATCTAGTCTGTCTAGTCCTGTTAGAATTTTATAAGTTTCAATGAGATCCCCTCTCATTCTTCTAAACTCCAGCGAGTACAAGCCCAATCGACCCAATCTCTCCTCATACGTCATTCCTGCCATCCCAGGTATCAGTCTGGTGAATCTTCGCTGCACTCCCTCCATTGCAAGAACATCCTTCCTCAGATAAGGATAATGTATCTCATTGCTGTTTGTGGGAGCTTGCTGTGCGCAAATTGGCTGCCGCGTTTCCTACATTACAACAGTGACTACTCTTCAAAAAGTACTTCATTGGCTGTAAAGATTTTTGGGACAGCGTGAAAGGTGCTATATAAATGCAAGTTCTTTCTTATTGTATTGCTAGTTCGATCTTGGAGTTCCTACCCGTGCTGCACTCTTCCATTGCAGTTCAATAGCTCCCAGTGATCTGATGATTTCCATTATCTGCAGGAGGGCCTCCTCCTTTACAATGGAGAGTCAAGGTCCAGTGTACCTGCAAACACATACACGGAGGGACTGGCAGGGTTCTGTACATCTTACCACCGCTGACAGTTGAGAGTTGACAGGGTCGCATGTCTTTCTGAAAGATGGGCCTTCAGTCAGGTGTGGAAAGGTTGTGATGCTTTAACACCTTATCACATGCACTGGCAGGAGGGTCGGTAACCAGAAGGCACAGATTTAAGACCATTGGCAAAAGAACCAGGAAGGAGATGAGGATGATTTTTTTTAACTCAGCGAGTTCTTGTGATCTGTAATGTGCTGTCTGAAAGGGCAGTGGAAGCAGATTCAATAATATAGAAACATAGAAACATAGAAGATAGGAGCAGGAGTAGGCTATTCGGCCCCTCGAGCCTACTCCACCATTCAATGCGATCATGGCTGATCATTCAAATTCAGTACCCGGTCCCTGCTTTCTCCCCATACCCCTTGATCCCTTTAGCCTCAAGAAATATATCCAACTCCTTCTTGAATATATTTAATGAGTTGGCCTCCACTGCCTTCTGTGGTAGAGAATTCCACAGGTTCACCACTCTCTGGGTGAAGAAATTCCTCCTCATCTCTGTCCTAAATGGCTTACCTCTTATCTTTAGACTGTGACCCCTGGTTCTGGACTCCCTGACCATCGGGAACATCCTTCCTGCATCTAGTCTGTCTAGTCCTGTTAGAATTTTATAAGTTTCAATGAGATCCCCTCTCATTCTTCTAAACTCCAGCGAGTACAAGCCCAATCGACCCAATCTCTCCTCATACGTAATAACTTTCACAAGGGAATTGGATAAATACTTGAAAAGGAAAAAAATTACAGGGCTATGGAGAAAGAGCAGGGGGAGTGGGACTAATTGGCTCGCTCTTTCAAAGAGCCGGCACAGGCACGATGGGCCGAATGGCCTCCTTCTACGCTGTAGGTTTCTATGAATTGTAGTCACTGTTGTTATGTAAGCATACACCGCAGCCATTTTGCACACAGCAAGACCCCACAAACACAATGTGAGATGAAGGACATGTTACTGTCATCAGTTTTGGTGATGTTGGTTGAGCGAGGAATGTTGGCCAGGCGACCCGGAGAACATCTTGCTTTTCCGAATAGTGCCACGGGATCTTTTACATCCACCTGAACAGGCAGACAGGGCTTCAGTTTAATGTCGCGTCCAAGTAACAGCCTCTCTGACCGTGCAGCACTCCCCCAGTACTGCGCTGGGCTGTCAACCTAGGTCGTGCCTGAAGTTCTCCCTTTTATGTTAATTAACAATGATTGATGACAGTTTTCGTCACCAATTAAAAAGATAGCAAGTGCCCCCCTTCTTAAAGGGGCACAACCCATAAACTGTAATTTTAACAAATTTTAAAGGAGGCTGAATAAATTAAGTTAAATTCCATTCCAGGGGTGATGATGCACTCCAGTCCCTGTGGTGCCCACCGGTGGCGGGAGGCCTCAGGCGTGCCGGCGGACACCGCCTGCTCCATCTCCAGGGCCACCCGGGTGCGAACGTGGCCGCGGAAGAGAGGCAGGGCAGTCAGGCCGAACGACCACCCTCAACCACATAAATGGCCAGATAATCAGCACTGCACTGAAGTGTCCACCTAGATTTCACATCTCTGGAGCGGGACTCGAACCCACAACCTCCTGACTCAGAGGTGAGAGTGCTACCTGCCAACTGAGCCAAGGAGGGAGGGTCAGGGATTTGCTGTGTACAGGTAAGGGCAGTGTCTGGATATTTCTGATAGCTCAGTCCTCAATGTGGCATGCCACTGCCCACTCTTGCAGTCCTACCTTCCCATGTTCTTAAGTACTGAGTGCAAGGTGCCATCTTTGATGCTCTCCATTTCTGCCTAGCTCGCTGGCTGTGATCCCAGTTGGATCTTACTGAAATTAGCAACTTCTCACTCACCACAAACTCCATTCCCCAGCCCCCGACTCTATCCTTCTCCCTGGTAACCGTCTGAGGTTGAACCAGACTGTTCGCAACCATGGTGTCATATTTGACCCCAAGATCAGCTTCCGACCACATGTCCGTGCCAGCACTAAGACCACCTATTTCCACCTCCGTAACATCGCGCAATACCACCGCTGCCTCAGCTCATCTGCTTCTGAAAGCCTCTACACTTGTTACCTCTAGACTTGACTATTCCAACACATTCCTGGCCGGCCTCCCATTTTCTAACCTTGTAAACTTGAGGTCATCCAAAACTTGGCTGTCCGTGTCCTAACTCGCACCAAGTCCCGTTCACCCATCGTCCCCTGTGCTCGCTGACCTACATTGGCTCCTGGTCCCGCAACACCTCGATTTTAAAATTCTCATCCTTGTTTCCAAATCCCTCCATGGCCCTCGCCCCTCCCTAATCTCCTCCGGCCCTGCAACCTGCCGCGATCTCTGCGCTCCTCCAATTCTGCCCTCTTGAGCATCCCCGATTTTCATCGCTCCACCATCGGCGGCCGTGCAAGGCCCTAAGCTCTGGAATTCCCTCCCTAAACCTCTCCGCCTCTCTGCCTCTCTCTCTTCCTTTAACACGTTCCTTAAAACCTATCTCATTACCTGTCCTAATATCTCCTCATGTGGCTTGGTGTCAAATTTTGTCGATAACGCTCCTGTGAAGCACCTTGGGACGTTTTATTACGTTAAAGGCGCGATATAAATACAAGTTGTTGTTGTTCTACAAATCATCACGGCTCATCTAATCAATCAGAAGCACCCTTTCTTAACACCTGCCCTTGACAGTGGCCCGTTTCCATGGAAACTCACTGATTCCCAGACCAGGCCGTGCACCAAGTCAAGGTTCCCACTTGAGAGTGTTTGGTATTTCCAACGGTTTCTCAATGGGATTGGGAGAACGTTACCTCCAGGGATAGTTGGACTCCCATTGGGATAGCCAGGTATTCCCACTGATGGAATTGGATTGGCACTGAGATGATCAGGTAATGAGATAACATTGTTAACGCGGTGGAGTGGGCCTGTCATGTCTTGGCATGGCGAAGGACTAAATTCGTTTTTCATGAGGAGGGCTGGATTGGCACAGAGAAGGACGGTTTGATTGAAGCTGCCATTTTAAGAAAGGAACTTGCATTCCTCTCGCGCCCTTTACGACCTTGGGATGTCCCAGTGAGGACAATGAGGTACTTTTGATTCACCAGACTGATACCTGGGATGGCAGGAATGACGTATGAAGAGAGATTGGGTTGATTGGGCTTATACTCGCTGGAGTTTAGAAGAATTAGAGGGGATCTCATTGAAACTTATAAAATTCTAACAGGACGAGACAGACTAGATGCAGGAAGGATGTTCCCGATGGCGGGGGAGTCCAGAACCAGGGGTCACAGTCTAAAGATAAGGAGTAAGCCATTTAGGACTGAGATGAGGAGGAATTTCTTCACCCAGAGAGTGGTGAACCTGTGGAATTCTCTACCACAGAAGGCAGTTGAGGCCAATTCATTAAATATATTCAAGAAGGAGTTAAATATATTTCTTAAGGCTAAAGGGATCAAGGGATATGGGGAGAAATCAGGGACAGGGTACTGAGTTTGGATGATCAGCCATGATCTCATTGAATGGCGGAGTAGACTCGAGGGGCCGAAATGCCTACTCCTGCTCCTATCTTCTATGTTTCTATGTTTTTGAAGTGTAGTCACTGTTGTAATGTGGGAAACGTGGCAGCCAATTTGTGCACAGCAAGCTCCCACAAACAGCAATGTGATAACGAACAGATAACCTCGTTTAGTGGTATTGATTGTTGAGGGATAAATATTTGCCAGGACACCGGGGAGAACTCCCCTGCTCTTCTTCAAAATAACACTTTTACATCCACCTGAGAGAGCAGATGGGGCCTTAGACTCAACCAAAGACAGCCCCTTCAGTACTGCACTGGAGTGTCAGCCTAGATTTTGTGCTCAAGTCTCTGGAGTGTGGGCTTGAACCCACAACCTTCTGACTCAGAGGGTGAGAGAGAGCGCTGCCCACTGAGCCCTGGCTGACACCTAGTTCCAACCTGAGAAGCACTGTAATGCCAGAGGGCCCACACATATGGTGCACTGGATGGAGACTTCCCCCATCACTGGACCAACACACATAGGATGTCCACAGAAAGACCTTGCAGTGGCTCAGTGGGTAGCACTCCCGCCTCTCAGTCAGAAGGTCGAAGATTCAAGTCCCACACCAAGGACTTTGAGCACATGATCCAGGCTGACACTCCCAGTGCAGTACTGAGGGAGCGCTGCACTGTCAGAGGTGTCATCATTCAGATGAAACGTTAAACCGAGGCCCGCCTGCTCTCTTAGGTGGATGTAAAAGATCTCACGGCACTATTTCAAAGAAGAGCAAGGGAGTTCTCCTCAGTGTCCTGGGGCCAATAGTTATCCCTCAACCAATATCACTAAAACAGATGATCTGGTCATGAACACATTGCTGTTTGTGGGAGCTTGCTGTGCGCAAATTAGCGGCTGCGTTTCCTACATTACAACAGTGACCTCACTTCAAGAAGACGTCGATGACGAAGTCCAACACCGCCTTCAGTGTGCCAGTGCAGCCTTCGGTCACCTGAGGAAGAGAGTGTTTGAAGACCAGGGCCTCAAGCCCGGCACTAAGCTCATGGTCTACAGAGCAGCAGTGATACCCACCCTGCTGTATGCCTCAGAGACATGGACCATGTACAGCAGGCACCTCAAAGCACTGGAGAGGTACCAACAAAGCTGCCTCCGCAAGGTCCTGCAAATCCATTGGCAGGATAGGCGCACCAACGTCAGTGTTCTTGCTCAGGCCAACATCCCCAGCATCGAAGCTTTGACCATGCTCAATCAGCTCCGATGGACGGGTCCGATACGAGACTCCCAAAACAAGCGCTCTACTCGGAGCTCTGGCACGGCAAGAGAGCCTCAGGTGGGCAGAGGAAACGCTTCAAGGACACCCTCAAAACCTCCTTGAAAAAGTGCAACATCCCCATTGACACCTGGGAATCCCTGGCCCAAGACCGTACAAAGTGGCGGAGAAGCATCCGGGAAGGCGCCAAACACCTAGAGTCTCTTCGCCGGAAGCCAAGCGCAGGCAGCGGAAGGAGCGCACGTCAACCCAAGCACTCCACCCGCCCCTTCAACCACCGTCTGCCCCACCTGTGACAGAGACTGCAGGTCCCACATTGGACTCATCAGTCACCTGAGAACTCATTTTTAATGTGGAAGCAAGTCATCCTCGGTTCCGAGGGACTGCCTAAGAGAAGACACTTCAAGAAGTACTTCATTGGCTGTAAAGCGCTTTGGGACATCCTGAGGTTGTGAAATGCCCTGTAGAATTGCAAGTCTTTCTTGTTAGCTCTTTCAAAGAGCTGGCACCGGCGCGGTGGACCGAATGGCCTCCTTGTGTGTACGGTTGTTGTGTCGGGGCAGCAGTCCCCGCCCTGATCATGTAGTGTTTGCTCAGTAACTTGGCGGAGACAGTGAGAGGGAGGTGCCGAGTCCACCCACTCAGCAGTTAACCAGTTGCCTGTTATTTTGTCCCCCCTGTGACTTGAAGTTTATTCTGGAGATTGCAATGCAATTCCACAGTCCCCCGGCCGCCCAGAGCTCCTTCTACGCCCCGACACCCGTTCACCCCACGCCGTTTTACATCGAGGATATCC
Organism: Somniosus microcephalus; assembly: GCF_052327205.1. Lineage (NCBI taxonomy): Eukaryota > Metazoa > Chordata > Chondrichthyes > Squaliformes > Somniosidae > Somniosus > Somniosus microcephalus. Next base: position 380,262,289 of record NC_140988.1, on the reverse strand, counting down.
TGGGACGGGACTCCCATCGCCAGGCCGCCCTGTGCGCCCCTTTCCCGGCCGCGCTGCTGCCGCTGCCGGCTGCCTACCAGAGCGGGCTGTACCAGGACTGCAGCACCGGGCTGGCCGCTCCCTCTCCGCACCTGTACAGGACCCCGCTCCTCCCACAACACCTGGCTCTCTACAGCACGGCTCCAGCCCAGCATCAGCGTCCCGTCTACAGACCGCTCCCCCTGGGTAAGAGACTGCAAGGGGGGCACCGCGGGGTAGGGAGAGAGACTGGGGGGGGGAGGAGGAGAGAGACTGGGGGGGGGGGGGGAGGAGAGAGACTGGGGA